>NC_030821.1:75062123-75365153 GCF_001704415.2 Capra hircus | reverse complement strand
TTCTCTGCCTTCTGTCTCTATGTGGAAATTCATTTCTACGCTTTTGAAGGCCAGGGCCATGTTCCTGGCTACTGCCCCTGGTGGCCTGGGGGCCAGGATTCAGCGCTCTCACTTCTGTGGCCTGACCTCAGTCTCTCTCCAGGAACCGAAATCCTGCCTCAAGCTGCTGCAGGCTGAGGCCACTCGAGATCAGGTGAGTGCATGAATGAATGAATACCAGATATCCACAGAGGCCAGAAGCAGACCAAGTTCCTCCCTCTTCGGGGCTGTCCTTTTCCTGCCATGCTGCCCCTTGCCAGCGTGCCCCATTCCGTATACACACAGATGCACCTGTGACCAGCACTCAGCGTTTGTTAAGTCACTGATCTTCTGCTTATCTGTTTCCCATGGCTTCAGTGGGCAGTGACCCTCCCACCTCTATACCCAGCACCTAGCATGAGTCTTGACAAGTAATAGGTGCTCAGTACGTTGTTGAATGAGTGAATGAACGCACCATCTACAATCCATCAAGCTGACTTTGAAGTTTTTTTACCTGCTCCCAAATCAAACGAAAACCACAGCTTTAAGACAATGTCTTAAGAGTGTGCATGGCTTTCCCCTCAGAGTGCTAAGGACAGAGCTCTACTCAGATGAATAATGTCCCCATCAAACTTTACCTGCTGAATGGAAATGAGTCCAGATGCTAATTTGGGGCGACCTCTGTGCTTCCACCTGTAGAAGAATGAGCGTGTCCTGCTCAGAAATCAGTCAGTGGCTCAGCTGGAATCATGCAGAACTTCACAGCATGCTTTTCTGCCTGATGACTTTCTGTTAAAATTGTGTTTTCATCTTATTATTCCAGCTTATTCTCCTTTCACCTCAGTCTTCTAATTTATTTTTATTTTTGTCTCATGGTGTTGTAAGGACTTCCTCAAATTCTTTTCAGAATAAGGTCAGCTTTAAACAAACACACAACAACAAAAAATGCGTGTCCTTCTGAATTTAGTAACAAGCACTCACCTGTGTCATCTTTTCACTGCCTCCACTATCTGCCCCCCACCCCGCCCCAGTCCCCATGGAAACAATAGTTAACCTACTCTTGCCTTTCCAGGTAAGTTCTTTTTTCCAGTGGTCTGATCTGATTGCCATCATAGATTTTCAGGTCTCTTCACACCAGCCATGAATTGGCTTATGACAACACCAGAAAATATCAATAGGAGGCCTGTGTTTAGGACTTCTAAAGCTTCTAGAAAGACCTTGAAAGAACTGTTCAGCTGTGAATGCAAACTAAATGACTCAGAGTCTTCTCTTCATCCTGAATTTCAAAATATTTGGAATTTTCTATAGAATTGCAAAATGCAATCATTTTTCCTTTAAACGCCCTTGAAAACAAAGCAACAGATATTATTTCTAAACATCGAATATATAAGATTTATTTTTATTGTTTCTGCTGCAACTACAATCTTAAAGCCTCTATCATGGAAGAAAGAAGTCTCAGGTCCCACGTCAAATCATGTCACTGTCAAATATAAAATGAATCAAGAACAAACCGCTTCCTTGTCAGGAGAGCTTCTTTACACTAGAATCTCTTTTCCCCTTTATTATGACCCTTAGTTCTTTTAACTTCCTTATTACTCCCACCACCCAGGGTATTGGACTTCTGGTGTGGATTGTCATTTACTGAGCTGGCTGAGGATGGGGTGGGCTCTCCGAACTCCCAGGTATATCGGTGGGTGGTGCCCACTCCTTGGTCTGGATCTGGATTGATGAGTTAAAAGACCATCAGATTGGGACTTTACTAGTGGTCCTGTGGGTAAGACTCTGAGCTCTTAGCACGGGGGACTCGAGTTCCATACCTGGCTGGGGATAGATCTTGAATGCCCCAACTAAAGATCCTACATGGAGCAATGAAGATCCCACATGGCCAAATAAATTTATATATAAAAAAGACTGTCAGAACTTCACAGGCCCCAAACAACCCTCTCCAATATTGTCCTTTATGATGGTGAAAGTTCTTCTGTCTCCTTTTATTCTAATAAACTTTGTGCCTGCCAAACAACAGGAAATGTGGAGAGACAGGGAGAACAAAAAATAATTAATATTTCATCTCCTTATCTCCTGAATTTTGTATATATTATTATGAGATTTTTAATTAAAAGTTCATCTCAGATTCAGTTTCTCTGTTAAACGGGGTAAAGGGAGACAGGTAGGGTGAACAACATGACTTAAGTTCAGAAAGGTACGGGTTTCATTGACTGTTCCCTGTCCCTCTGAAAGACGGTAACGGCACACATCAGATAACTGGGAAGGATCTCCAGCTTTCTGTATTTCCATTTCTGAGGAGAGATCAGTCTGGTGATGCACTGAGTTGGACTATTAATTAAATCCTTTGAAAGCAAAGAAGAAAATCCGAATCATTGCTGCTCTTGTGGCCCCACTTAAGTGATAGTAGGATGTCCCCCTGCCCCTCTGCCCTTCTCCTCTGTGTGTGAGGGTCTCTGCGGGGTCTTCCCACCAGGGCTCTCTCCCATTCCACGCTAGCGTGGAACCTCTCACTTAGATGAGTTTTCACTGGAGATGCTGAACTAGTCACCGCAGCTCTGGAACCAACAACCTTTCTCAGACCAGTGCATTTCAGTGAGAAAGAAGAGCCCTCTTGTCTTCTGTGCCTCGATCTCAACACAGGCGGTTCTGTGATGTTGAACGGAACCCACCTGCAGACTTGAGTGGTAAGGAAATGATAATTCAGAGGTACTTATGCTGGGTAAGACCACCTTCAGCTCTGAAGGAAGAGCCTCTCCCCGGAGCTGGTCCTATGTTGATGCCTCGTGACTGCTCCAGGCTCCTCTCACTAAGCATAAGTCAGTTTTGCCTTCTGCACCAGCAGGGTGAGGCGTTGAGTACATCTCTGATCCTCCACAGGACAAAGTATCCTCTCTCTCTCCTGATCTGGGTCTGTCAGCAGACGCTTTTTATCTGTTTTCAGATTTGCTCTTTTCAGAGAACACTCCCTCCCTCCTGGAATCCCCACCTCCTTCTCCTAAGAGTTGGCCTTGTGCTGTGTCTTCCAGCAGGACAACCCCGTGCAGATACAGAGGTCCAGATGCAAGGTACCTGCTGGCCATCTTCATTCTGGAGACGATCAGCCTCTATGACTATGGGCAGAGCATTAGCAATCTAATGTGGGCTCATTGTAGGTTCTCTTTTAGCTGGAGATGGTAGTCAGGCCCATGTGTCATTTCTGCATCTTTAGCGGCTCATTTCCTGATGTTCTGTGAGAAAATGGCCACCCAGACACCCCTCTACACATCTAAGAGTAAATGAAAACTTTCCATCCTATAGAAAGTTTCCATCCTATAGAAAATTTTCCATATATAGACAATAAATCTTTCTCTAGGAAACAAAAATGGCAGATACTCAGCCCTGCCCATGACAGGAGCAGGTTTCACGGAGTTAGCTGCTAGGTGACAAACATAGGCAGTGTATTAAAAAGGAGAGACATCACACTCAAAGCAAAGGCTTTTCTAGTACTCATATATGAATGTGAGAGTTGGACCATAAAGAAGGCTGAGCACTAAAGAATTAATGCTTTTGAATTGCGATCCTGGAGAAAACTCTTGAGAGTCCCTTGGACAGCAAGGAGATTAAACCAGTCAGTCCTAAAGGAAATCAACTCTGAATATTCATTGGAAGGACTGATGCTGAAGCTGAAGCTCCAATATTTTGGCCACCTGATGCGAAGAGCTGGCTCATTGGAAAAGACCTTGATGCTGGGAAAGATTGAGGGTGAGAGGAGAAGGGGGTGACAGAGGATGAGATGCTTAGATAGCATAACTGACTCAATGGATGTGAGTTTGAGCAAACTTTGCAGATAGTGAGGGACAGAGCAGTCTGGCGTGCTGCACTTCATGGGGTCACAAAGAGTCAGACAACTGAACAACAACAACAAAGCTGCCAGGATCCAGAGTATCTTAAAACCCTCCATTTGAGAAGCAGATCTGTGTTGTATGCATGCATAGTCATAGGAGACAAGGAAGTAAGGGGTGAGTTTAAAGGACAACACTCCTGTTTTCCCACCTGAAAGGTGGTATTCCTATAGCAAAGCATGGTTAGCCCCAAAGGTGGACTCAATTGTCTACCTAATAGAACACAGAAACTTTCTCATAGCTTCAAAATAAGAGATTTCAAAGACCTAAGGGTAATGATTTAGTTAAAATTCAATATATAGATGTCTCTCGTCTCCACCTCCCTACCCTTACACCATCGTCTCGACAAAATGAAGCCTCCACCCAGGGACTGGCCTCAGAGTGAGAGCTCAACTCTGAGAAGTAGGAAGAGGCAGGTGGAGGCTGGGTTGCCCCTCTGTTAGTCTGCTCAGGCTGTTCCAACAGAATACCATAGACGGGGCAGCTTAAGCAACCAACTTTTGTTTGTCACAGTTCTGGAGACTGGACCTCTGATATCAGGGTACCAGCATGGGGGCTCCATCCCCTTGACTTCATGTAAACCCCGTTACCTCCCAGAGACCCCACCTCCAAATACCATTGCCCTCGGGATAAGGGATTCAACATATGGACTTGGGAGGATGTAAACATTCAGTCCACAGGGTCTCCGACTAGATATTGCTAGGAATTACTTTCTCCCTCCTTCTCTCTCTCTCCTCCTCCTCCCGCCATCCGCTTCTCTCTCTCTCTGTATATAACTGTGTGTGCAAATGAGAGCAAACGGAATGCAAATTTCATCAAGCATCCAGATGTCTTCAGAAATCTGTCATCACATACTTGATTGAAAGCCATTTTCACCCAACACCTGGTTTTTGTTGCTGTGTCAACTCAGGGTAAGACGAGCCAAGTTTTCAGAATGGGAAGGGAATGCTTTGATTCTAAGCCTTTGAGACAAGTCAGGACTACTTGCTTCATGGAGTGTATCAGGCCCCTTTGTGTCCTGCTTTGCATCCTCTCCACCTCATCTCCAGTCCCAGCCCGCATGGGCAAATGCTGCTGTGCAGGATTAAATGCCCCCATGCTGGTGCTTCTCCTCTTGAGTTCAGGTCATGCATCTTTCGTGGCCACTCTGATGCCCTGATGCTGGCTTGATTCCACTCAGCAAGGACCCTTTCCCCATACGACCGGGCAGTGCAGGAGAGTCGGCACCCACAGGCGGACTTTCCAGATGCTCAGTGGTGAGGAACCAGCCTGCCAGTGCAGGAGAGGCAGGAGAGGCTGGTTCGATCCCTGGGTCAGGGAGATCCCCTAGAGAAGGAAATGGCCGCCCACTCCAGTATTCTTGCCTGGGAAATCCCAGGGACAGGGGAGCCTGGCGGGTTATACAGTCCTTGGGGTCGCTATGCATCAGACACGGCTTAGCAGCTGAGCGTGTGCAGCACACACAGGGGCGTCTCTCAACAGGGGTCATGTGCTTCTCCTGGTTGGTTTTGGGGTGAAAAGCCCTGAGAAACATTCTGGACACTCTTCAGAAGTGCCCCAGAAGGATGGAACCATGAGTGCTCATAGCACTGTGTCACCGAATGCTGAGGAAATTGAGGCTTTTAAAAGCTTAAGCAAATATCTAACAGCTATTAATAAAAATACCAGGACTTTAAGTCAGGGTCCTCCTTCTAGGACAGTCTCTTCCTTCTGTACTTTTAACAAAAAACAGACAGAACTGATATTAATACTAATGACAGCTCTTTCTTTATTGAACAGATGCCTGGATCTAAGCTTACGGCTTTCTGTGTGTTATTAATTTAATTTTCACATGAACCCTATGAGAAGGATTCTATTAAAGCCAGTTTAAGGATTAAGTATAAAGATGGGAAGAAGTTGGCAAAACTGAAATGTGGAGAATCTGGGATTCAAAGCCAGGTCTGCTTGTCTGCAGAATCCTACATTATCTACTTTTTCATCCAGGAAGTCATTGTTTTGCTTTTTTTTTTTTTTTTTTTAATTTTAAACTTACTGGCAATACTTTGATCATTACTAAAAATCATACTATGACACTGTTGATCTTCCTCCTACTATAAAAATTATTTCATTGTATATTTCTTATTTCATACTTTTAGTAATATTGTGTTTTCTACCTCCCAGGTACTTTGCTTAGTGTTTTTCCTGAATTATTCTTTTCGATTCCTATGGCAGTTCTGAAAGAGAAATGCTGTTATTAGTCAAATAAGTAGATGAGAAATCTAGACTTCAGGGTGTTTAAGCCACTTGCTCAAAGTTGTCTCTGGATCCAAACCATATCTATCCACTGTGTTATACTATACCTTTCTGAATCTTTAAGGAGAAAGAAAGCCTTTAAAAGAAAGCATATTGAAAGGACTCCCTGCCCCCCTCCCCCTGCCCCCCGCTGTCTGCCACAGAAGTGAAATCTCCAGCCCCAGGAACACAGTAACCCCACTGAGTACCCACAGTACACAGCTATGATTAATCTCATTTTCATATGATGAACTGTGCTTTCTGTGTCTTGATGGTGTCATTCTTGATTCCATCAGGAGCTCTGCTTTCATCTCCCTCTTTGTATTTTCCCTGAGTCTCATTGTTTGGGTCCAAATCAGACCTGAGCAGGGAAAGTGATAGAGGGTACCTCGTGCGTTCTGTTGTATAGAGACAGTTGTGGCTGGAGGTCACAGCTATTCCAAGAGAAGCATATCTCCTGGATGGAGCATTTGCAGGAGGTGGGGGTTGTTGTTCAAAGAGAATTTCAAAATTGCAAAAATAAGACATCTGGCCATTTCACCTTGTTGACAAGTTTTCAGGCAGGATGGATGGCTCCAGCTTTGGCCCCAACATACACATGTGCCAATACTGTAAATTCTTTTCTAGTCCATACATCTTGATTAAATCCTCGACACTACCGATACACTTGGTGAACAAGCACCGAGCACAAAGGCTTAGCGAGGGGAGCAAGTCCAGGGAAGTGATTTGACTTGATGTAAGGGAACGAGGCCGATGCCCCAGTGAAGGGACTCCCTGACGGGCCCATCACCACTGGAAGATGAACGTCGGCCAGGGACCTCAGCAGACCCACGAGGCAGGTAGAGATGCGCAGATGCATAGTTCAAGGAAGGTGAGGCAGGGGCTCTAACTCCAGTGGGCTCAGATTCACCCTGGCTCCCATTTCTTCAAGCATCAAATGCCCCATGAGCACTAACCCTGTGCTTGGTTCAGTGCCAGGACTGATGGGGGCGGGGAGCAGATTGTGAGAAGCTACCATCTCTGCCACTAAGATGGGAAAGACTCAGAAACAAAAACCGACCCAGATTTTATCACAGGAGGGCAATGCAGATGGTGGGAGGGAAAGCAGGGAGGCATCCTTCAGGTGATGAGGCAAACCAGGAGAACCAGGACTGAGCAAGGAGAGAGAGGAGGAAGGAGGGACAGCAGGTGATGGCTTGGAGACCTGATTGTCTAGGAGCGTCCAGGGTTTAGGGTTCATGAGGAAGTGGGACTGATGAAGCTGGGAGGCAAGAAAGCAGGAAGCAGGTCATATCAGCTGTGAGACTTTATCAGACAGAACTGCTTTTTTTCTCAGCTTCTTTACAGCCACAAACATCAAAATGACATGCCCTCCTAACACTGTTGAAGATGGCAAGATGAACTGGTTATTGTTACTAAAATAAAATGGAGGCAAGCATGGTTTTGTTTTTCCAGATGTAGTTTTGAAAACCATTGTTAGAGGCCATAGAGAAGTGCTGAGGGTTTCGAGCATGACCCATGTATACACCAGGGCTCCCTGAAGCCCCCAGCAGAGGCCACTACACACCAAAGTCCAGTCTTACGTTAACGCTTGAGATGTCTTAAACTTTTGTAAATGTATTAGAAGCATCATTGGGAAATGAAGTTTATGCAGAGCTCATCTATTCTCAGAGGAACTAATGGGTACTAGACAAACCATAGTGATAAACAAATAGATACCAACTGATTACGTTTTAATGAGAAATTTGCTTCCTTATCACAAGTCCAGATTGCAAGTGGATCTGTACATCCTGGCCTTTGTATGGAGAAATGGAATTATTCTCAGGAATTTGTTGGATGGATTTTTCATCCAATCTGGCAGTGTTTGTAGCAGGGACTCTGTAGGGCGTGTGTGTGTGTGTGTGTGTGTGTGTGTGTGTGTGTTGTGTGTGTGACGCAGCACACAACAGGATGGTGAAGGCAGAATACCTGCACCAAAGTTGCCTGGGGTCTAACAGCGAAGACGCACATCAGTAGGAACTGAGTACAAGAAAGAAGTGTTACAATACAGGTAGGATCTGAGAAGGCCAGAGAAGAGAAGACCCCCACTTTCATATCCCACAAATTATATTTCTTTACAAAACTGGTCACATCTGATTCCTGGTGCAGCCCCTGGCAGGAAGCAGTGGTTTTTCAAATGAAGTCATTAATAGAAATCTGATAGCAAGGGACTTGCACTGAAGTAGATAATAGGCAAACTACTTATGCTGGATGACTAAGCAGGCTCTGCGGAGTTGGAGCCGATGCCACAACAAAATATCACAAACGGAGCAATTGAAACAATAGAAATTTACTTTCTCACAGTTCTGGAGGCTAGAAGTGTAAGATTAACGTGTTGGCAAGTTGGCAACCTTTTTCCTAGGCTGACTTCTTAATGGTTTTCTCATGGTCTCTCCTCTGCATGTGTCTGAGTCCTGATCTCCTCCTCTAATAACACTGGTCATATTGAATCAGGGCCACTTCAGTGACCTAATTTAACCTTGAAAACCTCTTTGAAGACCTTATCTCCAAGTATGATCACACTCTAGCTCTTGGGGTTAAAACTTCGTTATATTCATTTGAGTTCAGTCCATAGACTTCGCTGGTGGCTCAGTGGTAAAGAATCTGCCTGCCAATGCAGGAGACTCAGGTTCAATCCCTGGGTCGGGAAAATCCCCTGGAGAAGGACATGGCAACCCACTCCAGTATTCTTGCCTGGAGTATCCCATGGACAGAGGAGCCTGGCGGGCTACAGTTCACGGGGTCGCAAAGAGTCAGATACGACTGAGTGACTAAGCAACGACAACCAGCAGTTCAGTCCACAAAATAGCCATGTTGTGTGTCTGCTGACATTAAGATGGGGAAATGTGAAAGCAGGAATCCTGCTCTAACTGGAATAGAATCAGCATGTTTGTGCAAAGAGGAACCAAAGTGTCATAAATCTAAGTGGAAAGGGGCAGCTTGAAAGTCTTGATTGACAGTCGCCTGGACAGTGAGCTTGTTCAACACTATGGTGTCCTGCATCCTGACTCCCACAGCCTGGGACCCAGGGCACTGGCTGAGGGGAAGGTTCAGAGGCACAAGGAGCCCCACGTTAATCTTGGACAACCTCTTCCAGTTGACACTCTCAGTCAGTTGTTGTAGCGATAAGATGTCTGTGATTTTCATGAGGTCGATGACGTTGTCAGCACCTGACAACAGAAAGGAACTCTCTCAAGCCGCCTGAGATCCCATGGATGCCTCTGCCACCAGATTTGTCTTCATGACTGATTGAATACTTTGGCCACCTGATGCAAAGAGCCAACTCATTGGGAAAGACCCTGGTGCTGGGAAAGATTGAGGGCAGGAGGAGAAGGGGACGACAGAGGACAAGACGGTTGGATGGCATCACTGACTCGATGGACATGAGTTGGAGCAAGGTCCGGGAGTCGGTGAAGGACAGGGAAGGCTGGCGTGCTACAAAATCAGACACAACTTACTGACTGAACAACAAGTTCCCACCTAGACAGTGGTCTGTTAATGACCTTCTGTGTTACTTTTCCATTTTAAAAGGCACAGTGATGCATCATAAAAATAGTGAGTGAAAAAATAATTACATGTTCCTGAAACTGCTTAGTGGTTATCCTTGAACTATCAAATCATTGCAATGAATTACTTGGTAATATAACTTTTCTTTTTTAAATTTCATGTTAATGTTCCAATTTACTAGTCACAAAAGATCCTGACATCACTGTTACACCAGCAGGGTGGATATTTTAAGCGGTTTTGACAATATAATTATGGTGATTAGCTAGATATTTGCTTCCTATCAGCTAAATGATAACACCTTGTCCTGAGAACCTTAGTTTCTTGGAGGAATCTCAAAGAGGTTTATCAGCAAGCATTATTTATGGAGAGGGTGCATGGGTCAAAGGCCCCCAGGTTGAGGGGCTCACATTTCAGGTTGACATGAGGCCAGTGGTAGTTAAAGGAGACCCTAGCCCAAGAATGGCACTCAGGAAGAGCAGATGGTAAGATCATAAAAGCTTCGTGTCACCAGGGAGCCTGGTAGCAGGGGTGTGGCCCCTGGATCAGAGGCCCTTGGGACTGAGATTCTTATTTCTTCAGGCTGCGCTGGGTCTCCATTGCTTGCAGGCTTTCTCTAGCTGCGGCAAGCCAGCGCTGCTCTCCAGCGGTGGTGCGTGGGCTGCTCATTGCGGTGCCTTCTCTTGTTGCAGAGCATGGGCTCTACGGCTCGTGGGTTTCAGTAGCTGTGCCCTGTGGGCTCAGTAGTTGTGGCTCTCAGGCTGAGCTACACTGCAGCACGTGCGGTCTTCCCGGGTCAGGGATGGAACCCATGTCTCCTGCACTGGAGTCTTTACAACCAAGCCATCAAGAAAGCCCAAGGCTGGGATTCTGCACCGCAAGGTCAGGAATTTGGGCCTCTACCATTTCTGAGAGGCCAGTATTAGAACCCAGTGTAACAGGTAGGTAAGTTCCTGAAAGTCTGCTATGTCCCAAGAAGTTTAAGCCAGATATACTGTGTGCTATTGTGCTAAGTCGCTTCATTTGTGTCCAACTCTTTGCCATCCTATGGCTTGTGGCCCGCCAGGCTCCTCTGTTCACGAGATTCTCCAGGCAAGGATACTGAAGCGGGGAGCCCACCTGCCAATGCCTGATATATTACTTTGGCAGTAAAACAAGCAAACAAAATAACCCTTACTTTAAATGCATAGCCTCATTAGCAATTAAGGTAACATTAAGTAAAAGCAACTTCCAATTTGCCATAGAGCACCTATTGAATAAACAGTACCAAACAGATGCTGTCAGGGATGGAAAGACACATGAGTATACTCTGCCTCTTTTTTTCTGGAGAAAGGCAACTCATCTGGATCTATAAAACTATTTTCTTTGACTTTTCAATTATCTCAAATGGAATCACATGGATGAAGTTCTGAATACATTGCCAAGCACTTAGTAGGTCAGCAAGGAAACCACGTCTCCTTTCCTTTGGGTACTGCTTTAGTTCAGCCTCCTGGAAAATCAGCCTGAGGCACAGCCTAAGTGACAATGTTCATAAGGGGATAAAATGTCTGGGTAGCAAGAGGTGGGAGTTTTTGTTTAAGTTTTTTTTTTTTTTTTTTTTTTAGCAAGAGAAATAATTTTAAGGTGGGAGCATTAGGATGAAAGTTTCTTTTCTTAGTCAGGGTATGATGAGGCCAACAGATTTGGAAATGACTGCCACAGTTTCTTATTTCCAGTTCCCAGGAGGAAGGACACACACGGTCCCCACAGGAAAGCACCAAGGTGGATGAGGATGCAGAGGCAGTGGGCTAAGTCAGGGATGGAGGTGGCATTGTGGCTGCTGAGGGGAAGAACAGGGTGGCTGAGGGTGAGCAGGCGTGGGGTTGGCTGATGTGAGTAATTCCTGTGGGCGGTGACATAGGGACTCTCTCTGGTGGTCTGGCGCGTCCTGGAGGGCTTAGAACAGGCAGGTGTGGCAGACTCAGGGCTCATCCACATCACTACTGCCCCATCTTATTTTTTATGACTGAGTAATATTCCTTTGTATATATGTGTACACATCTTCTGTATTCACCCAACGATGGGCGTTTAGGTTGCTTCCATGTCCTGGCTGTTATAAACAGCACTGCAGTGAACACTGGGAAGCTGCTGTACAGCGCAGAGAGCTCAGCTCTGTGATGACTTAGAGGGCTGGGATAGGGGCGGGTGTGCGGGAGGGAAGCTCAGGGGGGAAGGGATATACGTATACTTACAGCTGATTCGTGTTGTTGTACAGCAGAAACTATCACAATACTGTAAAGCAATTATGCTCCTTTTGTTTGTTTGTTTTTCAGAGAAGGACAGGTGGGTGGTAAGCCTGAGCGTGAGAGCCACAAAGAGATGGGTGAAGTTGGGGGCAGGGGGAGGGGAGGCTCTGGATTGGTTGTTTGCATGTAAAAGGTAAACTCACAAGTGAAGCCTTTGCCATCTCTGGCAGGTTGCTGACCCCGAAGGGGCAGTCTCTACTGGGTCAGCAAGATCCCAGATGTCACAGCATCAGAAACACTCATGGTTACTATAGCAATAGAGAGGGAAATGACCTAAGAAAAAAGGGAAGAAAAGTACAAAGTGCAAAAGACTGAGAAAGCTGCTTTTTCACACACAAAAATGCTGGTGGATTCTCTGTTGTGTGTGAGATGTCTCCAGACACCACGGATTGGAATGACTTATTGGGATGGGAGACGAGAATTTATTTTCCAGCACCTCTCCATCTCCTATTATTCACTCTGCAAGGGTTACCCTCTGGGCATGAACCTCTCTGCACTCCCAGGTCACATCCCAGAGTCACCAAAGGGCAGAGGGCAAGAGGTTGACAAGGAGGAGACAGGTGAGGTCTGCTCCAGCTTTGAAAAGTCAGAGAAGGACCCCGAATGAAAAAGAAACATCTGTGGGTATAACCGTGATTCCCCCCAAATGCGTATGCTGAAGTCCTGTCCCCAAGACCTCAGCGTGTGTCTGTATTTGGTGCTAGTCTTGCAGGAATGCAGGTAAGGTGCAGTCATCAGGGGGGCCTGTCCAACAAGATCGTTGCCCTTATAAGAGGCGATCAGGACATAGATGGGCACAGAGAGAAGGGCATGTGAAGAACCGGGAGAAAACAGCCCTCTGAAAACCAAAGAGAGAGGGCCCGGAAGAAGCCTATCCTGCCAACCACCTTGAATTTGGACTTCAAAAGCTGTGAGAATATAAATTACTGTTGTTTAAGCCACTCAGTCTGTGGCACTTTATCACGGCAGCCCTGGGAGGCTAATACAGAAGCCATTGTACAAAGTTGTTCACAAGCTACGAACTTACAACAATAGATTTCAGAAAGGATGACTGAAGAATAAAATACTGAATAATTGATAATGAATAATAAATATCTAGCCATTAAAATAAAAATTCTCTACAGTAGGCAGACAAGTGTGGGCATTGAACGATGGCGAATAAAAAAGGCAGAAGGTGAAATAGAATGTATACACTGATTACAGCAAAGAAAAATAAATGCAACTTCTTATGTCTATTAAGATCAGAGAGGATTTTGGAGTGATGGGAAATTAATTCTCCCTCCCCACCAAAGTTGTTTGAATTATACTACAGTTGAACACAGGCATACCTTGGAAATATTGTGGGTTTGGTTTCAGGCCACTGCCATAAAGCAAACATGCAATAAAGCAAGTTATATGTGCTTGATTTCCACATAAAACTAATGTCCATCGAGATTATCATACTAAGTGAAGTCAGAGAAAGACAATCATAGTATTTCCCTTCTATGAGGAATGTGAGAATGATACAAATGAACTTATTTACAAAATAGACTCAAAGACATAGGAAACAAGCTTCTGGTTATCAAAATGGAAAGGGACGAGAGGTATAAATCAGGAATTTAGGATTAACAGATGCCCGTCACTATACATAAAACAAGATAAACAACAAGGACCTACTGTATAGCACAGGGAAATACAACTAATATCTTATAACAACCTGTAATGGAAAAGAATCTGAAAAAGAATATACATCTCTATATGTATAGGTATAACTGAATCACTTTGCCGTGCACCTAAAACTAACACAACATAGTAAATCAACTAAACTTTAATAAAAAAATAAAATGAAAAAAGTTAGATTTGCTCTCTATTGTACTCTACAAAGCATGCAGTAGCATTATATGTACATACCTTACATTTAAATATGCTTTATTGCTAAAAAATGCTAACCATCATCTAAGCTTTCAGCAAGTCATAATACTTTTGCAATAGTAACATCAAAGATCGCTGGTCACAGATCACCATAATAAATATAATGAAAATGTTAGCCATCTAATCATCTCATTCTCTACCACCCAATCTATCATCTGTCCCCCTCAAGTTCTCATATCTTTTGTTGCCTTGAATTGCTTTTGCTGCTGTTGTTCAGCCACGCAGTCACGTACGACTCTTTGTGACCACATGGATAGCAGCACGCCAGGCCTCCCTGTCCCTCACCATCTCCCAAAGTTTGCCCAAGTTCATGTCTGTGCATCAGTGATGCCATCTCATCCTCTGACACCCTCTTCACCTTCTGTCCTCTATCTTTCCCAGCATCAGGGACTTTTCCAATGAGTCAATTGCTCGCATCACATGAATTGTTTTTACTGTTATGCCTAAACAGAATATGCAAATAATCAGGGGCTGGGTGACTCCATTAACTGTATCTGCTTACTTGATCTGCGCAGTTCAGTTCAGTCGCTCAGTTGTGTCTGACCCCATGGGCTGCAGCCTGCCAGGCTTCCCTGTGCATCACCAACTCCCAGAGTTTACTCAAACTCAAGTCCATTGAGTCAGTGATGCCATCCAACCAGCTCATCCTCTGCTGTCCCCTTCTCCTCCTGCCCCCAATACCTCCCAGCATCAGGGTCTTTTCCAATAAGTCAGTTCTTTGCATAAGGTGGCCAAAGTGCTGGGGTTTCAGCTTCAGCATCAGTCTTTCCAATGAATATTCAGGACTGATTTCCTTTAGGATGGACTAGTTGGATCTCCTTGCAGTCCAAGGGACTCTCAAGAGTCTTCTCCAACACCACAGTTCAAAAGCATCAATTCTTCAGCACTCAGCTTTCTTTATAGTCCAACTCTCACATCCATACATGACCACGGGAAAAACCATAGCCTTGACTAGATGGACCTTTGTTGACAAAGTAATGCCTCTGCTTTCTAATATGCTATCTAGGTTGGTCGTAACTTTCCTTCCAAGGAGTAAGCGTCTTTTAATTTCATGGCTGCAGTCACCATCTGCAGTGATTTGGGAGCCCCCCAAAATAAAGTCCGTCACTGTTTCCACTGTTTTCCCATCTATTTCCCATGAAGTGATGGGATCAGATGCCATAACCTTAGTTTTCTGAATGCTCAGTTTTAAGCCAACTTTTTCACTCTCCTCTTTCACTTTCATCAAGAGGTTCTTTAGTTCTTCTTCACTTTCTGCCATAAGTGTGGTGTCATCTACATACTCAGGTTATTGATATTTCTCCTGGCAATCTTGATTCCAGCTTGTGCTTCATCCAGTCCAGCATTTCTCATGATGTACTCTGCATATAAGTTAAATAGGCAGGGTGACAATATACAGCCTTGATGTACTCCTTTCCTGATTTGGAACCAGTCTGTTGTTCCATGTCCAGTTCTAACTGTTGCTTCTTGACCTGCATACAGATTTCTCAAGAGGCAGGTCAGGTGGTCTGGTATTCCCATTTCTTTAAGAATTTTCCAGTTTGTTGTGATCCACACATTCAAAGACTTTGGCGTAGTCAATGAAGCAGAAGTAGATGTTTTTCTGTAACTCTTTTGCTGTTTAGATGATCGAATGGATGGTTGCAATTTGACCTCTGGTTTCTATGCCTTTTCCAGCTTGAAAATCCAGCTTGAACATCTGGAAGTTCATGGTTCATGTACTGCTGAAGCCTGGCTTGAGGAATTTTAAGCATTACTTTGCTAGCATATGAGATGAGTGCAATTGTGTGGTAGTTTGAGCATTCTTTGGCATTGCCTTTCTGCAGGATTGCAATGAAAACTGACCTTTTCCAGTCCTGTGGCCACTGCTGAGTTTTCCAAATTTGCTGGCATATTGAGTGCAGCACTTTCACAGCATCATCTTTTAGGATTTGAAATAGCTCAACTAGAATTCTGATGCTTCCTAAGGCCCACTTGATTTCGCATTCCAGGATGTCTGTGCACTCCGGAACAATTTCTGCGTTTCAGGGAATGAGTTCTCATCTCATTGCTGTTTAGTCTCTCAGTTGTGTCTGACTCTTCGGTGGCCCTATAGCCTGCCAGGCTCCTCTGTCCATGGGATTTTCCAGGCAAGAATACTGGAGTGGGTTGCATTGGGTGTTATTGCAACTGGGTAAATTGAAGTAAAATGTGTTTGGACAGAAGAGAAGGAATCATTGTTCACCCCTTTGTACTCATATTTCCCTTTGGAAAGCTTGAGATGCACTATTTGACAAATCCTTATTGTATATGCAGGCACATATATGTATGCATATGTATGTCAGAGACTGCTGTATGTTCATCAAAACACATACCTTTCCCAGACCAGTGGTGGAAATAAACTCCATGAAGATTTTGGACTGCCACCTTGGTGAAACTGGGTGAAGATGGGTGTCTAGCCATCTGGGGCACATCACAAGGTATAAGCCATATTATTGAACCATGAGTACATGTGTGCTAAGTTACTTCAGTCATGTCTGACTCTGTGAACCCATAGACAGTAGCCCACCAGGCTCCTCTGTCCATGGGATTCTCCAGCCAAAAATACTGGAGTGGGTTGCCATGCCCTCCTTCAAGGATCTTCCTGACCCAGGGATTGAACCCGTGTCTCTCAGGTCTCCTGCACTGGCAGCTGAGTGCTACCTGGGAAGACCTAGTATACCCTGAGTTCCCTGCAGATAACGCATGTACACCCGTGGTGGATTCATGTCAATGTATGGCAAAACCAATACAGTATTGTAAAGTAAAATAAAGTAAAAATAAAAATTAAAAAAAAAAAGTTGCGCACTGTGCTTGCTGGGCCTCTTTGGTTCTGGAAGCAGTGTGTACCACATTTGGGAACACTGTTCCGACAGTTTATTGATGACTAGGAAGGCTGCCAGTTTTGACTGGGGCCAAAAGCCAGAGGCCAAAAGCAACTTCTGCAACAGGATCAGCCTGTTGTAAAGGCAGCTCTGACATGGAGCTATATGACCAGGCAGATTTTAGGTGCCAGATCTATTGAAGTAGACACGAATGCTGTGTGGAGGGCTTGGCAACTTCAATAGGAGAACCACAGAGAAGACCTTTAGGTTTTTGGATCAAAAACACACTTCTATGACAGAGAATTACACACTGTTCAAAAAGAAGCTCCTGCCATGCTACTGGATCTTAATAAAATCTGAGTGTCTGATCATGGGGCATCAAGTGATTGTGTGATTGGAACTGCCCACCAAGGGTAGTTGTCAGCTGGTCAACCTAGTCGGAAGATTGAGTGTGTACAGCAACAACCCATCACATGATGAATTGACTCCTAGTCAATAGACAATAAATGCTAATTCTTCTCCTATACGAGTTAGAAGCATTTAGGCTAAGCTCATTTATGATTTAGAAGGAAAGATAAACTTGATTACATTTCAGATGCTATCAAATTCCAAAACACAATGAGTACTGCAGAGGCTAAGAGAGAAGAATGCAAGTTTTGGGGAGCAAATGAGATAAGATTTAATATAGATAAAGGTAAGCTAATGCACCTGGAAAAAGTCACAATCAGCATTAATTTAAAGTTGGAACCTGCAATTTGTGGAATAATCATACTGGCAAAAAGCTGAGGATAATAATGTATAATAAATTATGAACTGAGTAATGTGCTGCTTATTAGAAAGCCTAAGTCTACCCTCTTGCGGGGTGGAAATAAATATGAACAGACATGGTCCCATCACTCTAGGACTCTTCCTGAGACAGAGCTAGACACTGAGGATGGGTTGGTCAAGGTAGAATGGAAAGGCAAAGTGAGGAAGGAGACAGGAGGTTCAGCTGAGTCTCCAGGGCACTGTGGACTTACACAGGGTTGAGATAAAAAAACTGTGGAGCAATCCAATCTCAGAGCACGGGGATTAAGACTAGAGGTCAGTACAACGTCCTCAGCCAGGTAAGGGGTCAGGGTAGCAGATGTACATCAGTGATAGAGACCTTGAAACTCTGGTCAAGGTAAGGTTATTCTGACCTCACTTGAAGGCTTTGGTCACTGAGTGTCAGAGTAGAGATGAATCCCTGGGGGAAACTGACCTCTCTTTCTCCCCCTTTTTAAGGTAGAGTTTAGGGTTCTTAGGGTCAACAGTGAAAGTGCTTCATGTAAGGAAGTCAGCAGAGAGGTGCCTTGGATAAAGCTGGTTGTTCTCCATATGACCTCATGTCAGCTGAGATTCCATTCATTTGCAAGTATGAGAAAGCTGGACACTGTGGCTTATATAAGCACATACCTTGCCTTTTTTCATGAATCAGGCTGTCTGGAGGTTGTCTATCACTGGCATTGGGAGGAAAATGAAGCCATATGCTTATTTCTCTTTCATGAGATTAAAAAGTATGTGCTGAGTAGAAGGAATCACATGAACGAATGCAGAGAAATGTGTAAAAGAATGATACCAGTGGCAATCACAGTTTACCATCTACTCAATATACGCGGTCCCTTTCTTCCTTCATAATCAAAGCCCAATTCAGTTTGGAAGCCACATTATCATCTTTAGAGAGACATGTGCTTACCTCAGCATCCATTGATGTCTAGAAAGTGATTGAAAATTTTCCTTCTGATAATATCTTTTCCTAACAAAAGATGAGTACGTATACGGCATCACTGGTTCCCCTTACCCTGTCTTTCTGGCTTGAACAAGAGTGTGGTACCTAACATCCTGGCTGCCATCTTAGGATCATGGAGGAAAGACCAAGACAAGCTCCAAGATGTCCATCCTTTAGGATCCAACCTCAGGGTCGCCTGTTCAGACACCCTTCATGGGGACACACTCCTATGCTTCTCTGTCCCTTCCTTTGCTTAGCTCCTTCACTGAATTTATTTCAACCTGAAAAAGATCTTTGTTTTTCAGCATACTTGTATTATCTCTCTCTCCCATGAAAATGTAAGCAGTGCCTTGAAGTCAGGGATGGGGCCCAGTGGACGCTAATGAATAAAGGTTAGATATCCAAACTCCTGAAGGCAGGACTGAGGCCCGTAGGACTTGGTCATCTCCAAGCCCCTTTATCATCAACCAACCAACCACTGATCCCTCATGTTTCTAGGTTTTTCTTCTGATTGTTGGGTTCTTAAGACTTTTTTGATCATGGCCTCCCAGCAGTAATAGCTTTTGCATCACAGCTAATTGTGTGTACTTGGTCAGGAACTGTATTGCCTTAATGTTGAAAAAAGAAAGAAACTAACTCCCACAGGGTCAGACACAGTGACTGAGCAACTAGCACTTTCACTTTTTTTCCCACTTGTTTGCAAGACCTATTAAAGGTCTGCAACCTGAAGTCTGAAAAGCTCTTGCAGTTGAGGTATTTTGTCCCATGCAATCTGCCATTAAACCAAGTCTTACTTGGGAAAATATTTTTAGTAATGATAAAATAATAATATACAAGGGAATATGCTTGTACATTATTATAAAATATATAGCATGCTATAGAAGATATAATAAAATATAATAATAATATAATTAAGCAATAAATCTAACATGTATACAGCTCTCCAGAGCACACAGATTACCATCACACAGAGTGTCTCATCTATTTACTGTGTCAACTCTCTAATGATGGTAGGTTCATTTATCATATGAGAAAAACTAGCTCAGAGGGCATATAATTTATCTGGGAATACTTTGCATGCTAGTGACAGAGCCAGGGCTCAAACCAGGGTGTTCAGCTCCTCTCTCAGATAGCTCTCTTCTCATTAAATGCCTGCTAAGGATGCAGATAATTTAGATGAATCCTTCTGTCATTCTGGCCATCATCTCTCTCTCCTGCAGCATCTACTTGGGCTCTGTTCATTGCAGTATAAGCTCTGGAAGCCAGGAAGAGACTCAGAAGGAATCAAAAAGCATGCACAAGTCGATTTCATTTCATGACCTGGCATGTTATTTGACTTCTCTGAGACTTGGTTTCCACACCTGTACATGGAGGTCATTCCCGTTGGTATACCAAACTCAGGGGCTTGTTGTGAATGGGCCTGTGGAGATCCTTAGGCAGTCTGAGCCTCTGGATTTTGTCAAGGGCCTTCTCTCTGCTGGGGATGTCTGCCCTTCTGCTTGGCACAAACTAGACATTACTGATACTCACTCACATGTCTCCTCCCGGGCCCTCCTGCCTCATGTTATTCTTGCTTTGATCACAGCTCTTCCCCATCCCATTAGTATGTGTTTCCTGTACATTACCTAGCGTTAGGATGGAGTGGTGCTCACTAATTATTTCAAAGCAGCATCCCCTGTACTCTATATTCTAGACCTGAGCTGTGCTCTGGGTAGTTATCCAATAGCAAGCTCAAATGCTTGGGAAGATACCAGTCTTTCCATCATCTGCAAACTTTGTGGGAGGAATCACAAAACATGCTCCACAGAGCGAGTATTACATAACGTCCCCCCAGCGGTTTGATGACTTTCAGCGGCACCCATATGGATCACGGAATTCCATCTCTTAGTCCTGCACTCGGTGGCCTCAGGACTGTGGACTTACAAGTAGAAGTTTGTAGGCAGGTGGCTGTAGATGGTGCAGTGCTCAGTGAGGTCACGGACTGGGGACAGAGACAGGGAAACCTTTTTGATTAATGTGCTGGTGAAGACATCAAATGCAGAAGGTGTTACTTGGATACTGTTTCTCAGGCAGCAGGGATTACAGTGCAGGGAGCATGCAGGATTCTTCAGGAGTTGCTAAGAGATGCAAGGATATGAGTGAGGGACTGGATGAAGCAAGAGGAACAGTGAGGGGAGATAAGATCAGAGAAAGACCAGAAACTCGGTGTGTATAGACAGGGAATGAGCTTAGTCACTAAGTCATGTCCAGCTCTTTTGTAACCTTGTGGACGATAGCCCACTAGGCTCCTCTGTCCATGGGATTTCCCAGGCAAGAATACTGGAGTGGGGTGCCATTTCCTTCTCCATGGGATCTTCTAGACCCAGGGATCAAACTGGTGTCTCCTGCATTGCCTGGATTCTTTATCAATAATTCATGGTGCCCAGGACAAAATGAAAATGCAGACTCTCTGGTTCAGAAAGTACTAAGAATTCCAAGAGAGTGACAGTGAAGCTTCAAACCAGTCACAGGCCCTTCTGAGCATAACTGTGCAGTACTGTCTGCACACCATGGAGCCGGCCATAAGTGGGCCCGGTAAGCCACCACTTGCTACTTTGCTCACTCAGTGAGAAATCCCCAGAGACTTGAACCCAAGGCGGGTACAGTGAACAGTTTCACTTAAATCACTGAATGTTCTGGAGAGGTGCAGCAGGGGAGGAATGGAAGCAGAGAGACCAGCTTCAGGGGTATCACTGTCATCAGAGAAAGGGGTGGCTTGAAATACTTTCCTG
This sequence comes from Capra hircus, assembly GCF_001704415.2. Taxonomy (NCBI): domain Eukaryota; kingdom Metazoa; phylum Chordata; class Mammalia; order Artiodactyla; family Bovidae; genus Capra; species Capra hircus. Next base: position 75,343,874 of record NC_030821.1, on the reverse strand, counting down.
TCAGATCCCATTTCTTTTTCTTTTCCTTTTGGCCACACTGCACAGCATGTGGGGTCTCAGTTCTGTGACTGGGGATTGAACCTGCACCCCTACAGTGCAAGCACGGAGTCTTCTCAGTGGTTAAGATTCTGTGATTCTACTGTGGGGACATGGGTTCCATCCCTGGTTGGGGAACTAAGATCCCACATGCTCTGTGGTGATGCCAAAAAGAAAAGAAAAAGAAAAGGGAACCTGCAGAGGAGCAGTCAGATCCAAGGCGCTTTTTGGGAGTTAGAGACATAGGGATTTCTGGAGAGTTGAGTTGAGTTTGAGGGTCAGAGAGAACATGAATGTATCTTCTACGTTTTTGGTCTGAGTTGTTGAGTGGATGCTGATGCCATTTATGGAAAGAGGAAAGACTAGAGGGGAAACAGATTGTGTAAGAAAAGAATCCTCTTGGAATTGATGTTAAAGATGTGGGTCAGACATTCAGGTAGACAGACATGAGTGGTATGGTAAGACAGACATAAAGACATGAGACAGACATGGTAAGCACCAGAGATGGAGCTGGCCTCAGTACACGGATGGTTCAATAAGGCAACATTCAATAAGAAAGCTTCCCTACATCCTGGTGTTCACCACCAACATGCAAAGCTATGCTTCTGTGTAGAGTCCCAGCTCTCCTGCTTATCAGCCATGTGCCCTTGGACATGTTTCTTTGCCCTTTTCCATTTATAAAATAAGAACACGCATACATATCTCCTAGGGTAGCCCTGGAGATTAAAAGGGATAATGCGTGTAATGTAATGGCCAGCAGGAAGCACTGTATCAATAGTTGCTATTAATGCAAATCAGTTATCTATGAGATAAATTCAGTTGTCCTGAAATGTACTTAAGGAAATTTAGTGTTCAAACAGAATGGATTCAACCTTGAAGATAGGCAAGAGGTATTTTCAACTCTCCTCCCCCTTGCCCAGCGAAGGTCAGAGATTTGACTTTATTTAAAGTTAGACTAGGTTAAGAGGCCAGACACTCGCACAAAAACTTCCCCTTTATCTCTTTTCCTTGCCACATAATTGCTGCAGAATCTCTCTCTCTCTGTGTCTCTTTTTTTCTCAGTACAAGCTTTCAAAGTCCTGGCTAAGGATTCAGACTTCCTGGTACCCAAAAGTTAAGCAAAATAAGATGTTTGAAAGCAAGAGAGGCTGATCTCGGCTCCAGAAAGTATGGGATTGTCAGAAATATTGGGGATTTGATGTGCGGGTGCTACCGAATTTGAAATTTGGGACCTGAAAAAAAGACTTCCTGAACCCCTTGAGAAACTTGTATGCAGGTCAGGAAGCAACAGTTAGAATTGGACATGGAACAACAGACTGGTTCCAAATAAGAAAAGGAATACGTCAAGGTTGTATATTGTCACCCTGCTTATTTAACTTATGTGCAGAGTATATCATGAGAAACGCTGGGCTGGAAGAAGCACAAGCTGGAATCAAGATCGCTGGGAGAAATATCAGTACCCTCAGATATGCAGATGACACCACCCTTATGGCAGAAAGTGAAGAACTAAAGAACCTCTTGATGAAAGTGAAAGAGGAGAGTGAAAAAGTTGGCTTAAAGCTCAATATTCAGAAAACAAAGATCATGGAATCTGGTCCCATCACTTCATGGCAAATATATGGGGAAACAGTGGAAACAGTGGCTGACTTTATATTTGGGGACTCCAAAATCACTGCAGATGGTGATTGCAGCCATGAAATTAAAAGATGCTTACTCCTTGGAAGGAAAGTTATGACCAACCTAGACAGCATATTAAAAAGCAGAGACATTACTTTGTTAACAAAGGTCCATCTAGTCAAGGCTATGGTTTTTCCAGTGGTCATGTATGGATGTGAGAGTTGGACTATAAAGAAAGCTGAGTGCTGAAGAATTGATGCTTTTGAACTGTGGTGTTGTAGAAGACTCTTGAGAGTCCCTTGGACATCAAGGAGATCCAACCAGTCCATCTTAAAGGAGATCAGTCCTTGGTGTTCATTGGAAGGACTGATGTTGAAGCTGAAACTCCAATACTTTGGCCACCTGATGGGAAGAGCTGACTCATTGGAAAAGACCCTGATGCTGGGAAAGTCTGAGGGCAGGAAGAGAAGGGGATGACAGAGGATGAGATGGTTGGATGATATTACTGACTCAATGGACATGGGTTTGAGTGGACTCTGGGAGTTGGTGATGGACAGCGAGGCCTGGCGTCCTGTGGTTCATGGGTCTCAAACAGACACGACTGAGTGACTGAACAGAACTGAACCAGGAGGAGAGACAAGACCTGGCTCCTTGGAGGAGGCTGGAGACAACCCACCTTTGGGAACTGAGGGTCCTAGTTCCACCAGGCTCTCCACCAGCCTCTCCCCTTGCTCGGTTCTGTCAGCCAGACCTGCAATCATCTGTGTACCTTCTTTAATTGATTCAATTAGGAAATGTACTAAAAACTTCAGAGAATAATAAACTGTCCATCCAGATATTTGCTTTATAAATTATTCAACAGTAAAAGAAAATGTAAAATGAAGTCCCTTCATTCCATTCCCCTTCTCTGCTGAGGAAATCAGGGTCTAAAAATTGTGCACATCTGACCAACCGCGTTTAGATCTTTGGACTATCCATATATAGCTCCACAAGCAAAATATATTTTTGTTTTGTGCGCATTAAAGCACTTCCATGTATGTCTTATGCTCATAGGACTCTTTTTGTAATTTCCTTTCCTCATTCGACATTATGTTGATAAATATGTTCTGTTCATTAATTTTAATTGCTAAGAGCCTCATTTCACAATTTATCTGTTTCTATAATGAAACGATGTTGGTAAGTTCTTTTCTCTTGTCATTTCACTCACTGTTTCAAGCGATGCTGGCTTGACCACCCTGGGTGCGGACCAGCACACCTGCGGGCGACTCCCCAGGGCCCTCTGACAGCAGACTCGCAGCACAGAGAAGCTTGCTCCTCTTCCATATTAACAGATGGTACCGGATTGCTTTCCTAATGGTTTCCCTTCTTTACATCACTGCCAGGGATGATGAAAGTTCTTGTATCTCCATAGTCTACGACTATGAGTTCCTTACTACTGCGCTGAATGGGAAACGCACCTCCTTGTTGCTTTCCTTTCATTTCTTTGATGGGTGGGACACGTCCCTCTCCAGACCCTTATTTGTCAAAGTCTCTCTGGCTGGATCTTTATTACCTGTAGCCAAATGTCATTTCTAAGGAAGGCAGGCTTTCTGACCAGTGCTAACTGACCTGCTGGGCTTCCCAGGTGGCTCAGTGATAAAGAATCCGCCTGCCAAGCAGGAGACTTGTGTTCAATTCCTGGATCAGGAAGATGCCCTGGAGGAAGAAATGATAATCCACTCCAGTATACTTGCCTGGAGAATCCCACGGGCATAGGAGCCTGGTGGGCTACAGGCCATGGGGTCACAAAGAGTCAGACATGACTGAGTGGCTAAACAGTAACAGTAACTGACCTGTGAGGGACCACCTGGAGCTCAAGCCGGGGAGGGAGAGTGAAGAGAACAGGAATGGGCATCTCAAAGGACAAACTTCATCAGCTTCATGCTTTTGCCCAGGGATCTCAGGAATCTTGCAATTTAATTTAATCCACTATTGTCCAAGATTAAACCTAACAAAACTGTGCTCTCCGATTTTGGATTCTAGTTTTGACATGTGTCTCCTCCCCACTGCTTACCTCTGTGCGGGGTACTTGAGGAGTTCTCTGAGCTCGGGCATCTTGCCCAAGACTTCTAAAGAGTCAGTCTGGACTTAAAAGAAACCTCTATGCAGGCCAATCCTGCAAATATTTATCAAGTGTCTACTATGAACAATTCACCGTTTTCCATCAAATACGATGTATTCCCTTCGAGGGCCAATTAACAAAGTGATTAAAGAAAGGAACAGATGTATCACTGCCTACCTTTCTCTTTTGAGAAGCCCCAGGTCGTGTAGGAAGTGGCAGTTTCTCCTCAGTTCCCCAGCCCCACCAACTGAGTCGCCAGGAGAGGTCCCAGACCCCACAGCCTTCTGTCCCAGACACCTGGCCGTATCCTTGTCTGGGACCCTCCTCAGCTGCCAGCCCGCCTCTCTCCACACATTGTCAGAAGCACTCCCTCCGTTGACTTCAACCGCATTTGGACGTTAAAAAACACAGATGGCATTGTGGTTCCAGGCTAATTGCAGCATATTTCTCTGATAAGCGATTCTCATTATGTGCTCGTCAAACGATTATGGAAATGAGTGGTGGTTCCATCCTCGTGCCTGTCAGGTCTGGTTAATAAAAAATGGAAACAAAAAACCAAAGAGAGGAAAACTGCTAAGCTAAGAGTGGCCTTGGGACCAGGAGGCTGGAGGTAAAGAGGAAGGTGCAGTTCCGGGCAGTCCGCAAGGACAGCTCCAGGCAGGACCGGCCATGTCTGCTCCAGGGAAGTTCGGTCTCTTCTCAGGGTCCAAGGCTCCCCAGACCCAGGGGGAGGAGCACATAGGAGCTGCTCATCCCTTGCTCCCCTTGCACCTGATGCCCTGCCTTGGCTGCTTTGGGTTAGCTTTGCCCTTGAGCCTTGGGACGTTGCTCACATGACCATGGAGCTTCTGCTCTGGCTCCTGTGGCTCCTCAGGCTTCTCCATCCACCATGGAACCCAACACAATCTAGAGGGGGGGAACACAGGCTGAAGACAGACCACACAGGTTCAATCCCAGGTCTACCACCTGTTAGCCATTGCCTTACACTGATGGTCTGAGCCCTCCAGAGCTCAGTGTGCACACGGGTGAAATGAGAAACAGCAGGAGCACTTATTCCGTGTGGCTCCTGTGTGGCTGTGATGAGATGCTGCACCCAGAGCCCTTTGCACGCCGCCTGACTCCACACAAGCAGTCAAGCGATGTTGGCCTCGTCAGGTCACAGCTGTGGAGCCAGTTCTGCCGTCTGCTCATCACTTACTGCTCATCTTAGTTGACCAGTAAGCTCCACGAGAGCAGAGACACCACTCTCAGAGTATGCCAACAGCTCACACATGAAAGATGCTTAACAAACTGGTACTGAATGAGTAAGTACATTGAAGAAAACCAGCCCTGAGAACTGTAGGCATACTCATAATGGGAAGATGGAGAAATGACTAACCAGAGATTCTCAGGGGAATGATGACATAGGAGCTTATAAAGCCATAATAAAAACTGCAAAAGAAACTAATACAAAAATAGTTCTAAAATTCCAAAATGATTGACACTTATGTCAGTTAAACAATCTCCCCATTGAAGTGACTTATTTATGATCATGATTAAAATTTTATAGGAGAAACCTATGATTTTCAGAGAGGTTAAGTAACCTTCCCAATATTGCACGGCTATTAGTTAGCAGGTGTGTGCTAAGTCATTTCAGTCATGTCTGACTCTGTGTGACACTGTAGACTGTAGCCTGGGGTACAGTCTTGTAGGCTTCTCTGTCCGTGGGATTCTCCAGGAAAGAATACTGGAATGGGTTGCCATGCCCTCCTCTAGGGGATCTACCAGACCCAGGTAGGCGCATTGAACCTGCGTCTCTTAGTCTCCTACACTGGCAGGCAGGCTCTTCACCACAAGCACCACAAGGGGTGAGATGTAAACTTGGGTCCTTTGAACCTCAAACATACTCTCTCTTCCCATTAAAAGACCTGTCTACTGCTGGAAGAGCCAGGGACACTCGTGGGCTCGTGGTGATGCTTGCTGTTTTTGGGGAAAAAAAAGCCACACAGATATTAAAGTAAACTACTTCCCTTTTGGTCTTTCCTTTCATATTAGGCAGAGTTCAAAGTAAACCGGTTCTTGTAATCCTCTGACGATTTCTCGCCCTTGTGTATTGATCTGAAAAAAAGCCTCTGGAGTACTTTGCTTCCCAAGGGCTCATCAATAAATGAAGAGGCTTTACCATCAGCGGGTCACAGCAGCTGAGGGACCTGAGGGAAACTGGCAGACAAAGGAGAGGTTGGGTTGACTGGGGAGACCCGGGGGTCCACACTTACCATGTCAGCGCCCGAAGAATTCCCAGCCGGTGACCCTGTCCCTTCTTCCCTCCTTCACACCTTTCTGGTGGGTATCCACATGACATGATGCTTCTTGGCTGCAGCAGATGGAGTCTCAGTTGCATGGATGGTGGGCTCGGGGGCCTGGAAGGCCCATCTGGGGTGTCCCTATAGGGGGCGCCCAGCACTGTCAAGCTCCCAGGACCACTACTGAGCCCCGCGGGCCCCCAGACTCAATGGCTTCCCTCCCAGGTCCCTGCTCTCTGTTTCCCCAGTCCCCCAACCCCCACTCCCTCTGTTCTCTTCAGAATGGTAGCAGAGTGGCCAGCCCCCAACCCCACTTCTTGTGCCCGGCCACATCCAAGGGCAGGGCCCTGGCCCTCCAGCCCACAGGATCTCACTTTCCAAAGAGGACAAGAAGGTGTGGGGTAAGAAGAGTCTGGTGAAGGGAAGGATGAATGCTCCTGAAGGCCAAGCCCCATGGTCCTACTCTGGGGTGTTGACTCTCCTGGATGAATGCTCCTTATCTTCTTCCTGTTAAAAATCTTGTTCTAGGCCTGCAGGCAAAACTGGGGTTCACAGGTGAGAAAGGACCTGGAGCCCCAAGCTCCTACCACATGCCAAGCATTGTGCTGGGTGCTAAGACCAGGATCCGCAGAATCCTCATAAAGATGCAAAACCAGCACTTTCTATGTCCATTTTGTGGATGAGGAAGAAAGATATGAGGTGCCCAAATGGTGCAGCCAGTGGGTGGCAGTCAGTACTCAAATCCCACCAACTGGGACCTCATCTTTTTTTAAATGTCCATCCAAGGCCCTCTTGTCCTACAGCTGGGCCCATGTTACTACGGAACCCCATTTCTTGAGGGAGGTTTGGAGATGATTTCCCCACACTGGTACACAACATCTTGTGCCTGTAAAGGTGTGGGAGCTTGACTAAAGGGCTGCAGGATATGAGAAGCCCGGAAGGACCCGGGGCTGTTAGTGGACTTGACGGCTTTGTTGTCAACACTTGAGAGCAGTTGGGAGTTAGGGAGAAGAGTTTAGACAAGGCTGCAACTGGTAACGTGGGTTAGTGGGCTTGCATTCATTTTTGGATCTTATTTCCCCAATGCAGGTAATTAGCACTTGGAAGTGTGTCTGTGCTGATGGAATTGCCTGCCTGTATTTGTTTCCTGGCTTCTCTGAGAACAAAGGGCTTCGTACACCCTTCCTGAGCCTGTGCATGTGAGTCAATGGGAATCATAAAGTGTACATTGTAAAGCTGCATGGTGCTGTAGTGACTGTGAGGAGATACCCCACGTCCATGGCAGAGAAGCCGCAGCAAGATGGTAGGCACTGGAGCAGTGGCTGCCCAGCACCTGAGTGGCTGTGAGGAGATATCCCACATCTAAGGGCAAAGGAGAAGCCCCAGCAAGAAGGTAGGAGGGGTGAAATCGCATTTAAAATCAAACCTCATACCCGCCAGACATGCTCAGAGGGCTCAAACATACCTTGTGCACACCAGGACCCAGGGACCCCACAGAGACTGTGACAGAGCTGTGTTTGAGTGTCTCCTGTGGAGGTACGGGTCAGCAGTGGCCTGCTGCAGGGGCAGGGACTCTGGGTGGAGCAGACTTGGGTATGGCATAAGCCCTCTTGGAGAAAGGCACCATTAACCCCACCATAGAGCTGCCAGAACTTACATAGGACTGGGAAACAGACTCTTAGAGGGCACAAACAGAACTGTGTGCACACCAGGACCCAGGAGAAAGAAGCAGTGACCCCACAAGGGACTGACCCAGACTTGCCCGTGAGTGTCCAGGAGTCTCTGGTGGAGGCATGGGTCAGAGGTGGCCTGCTGCAGGGTCGGGGGCACTGAGTAGGGCAGTGCATGGATGCGACCTTTTGAAGGAGGCCACCATTATCTTCATTACCTCCTCCATAGTTTGGCCCCAGGTCAAATAACAGGGAGGGAACACAGCCCCACCCTTCAACAGAAAATTGGATTAGAGATTTACTGAGCATGGCCCTGCCCATCAGGTTAAGACCAAGTTTCCCTCTCAGTCAGTCTCTCCCATCAGGAAGCTTCCATAAGCCTCTTATCCTTCTCCATCAGAGGACAGACAGACTGGAAACCACAATGACAGAAAACTAAGCGATCACATGGACTATAGCCTTGTCTAACTCAAGGAAACTATGAGTCATGCCATGTAGGGCCACCCAAGATGGATGGGTCACAGTGGAGAGTTCTGACAAAATGTGATCCCCTGGAGAAGGGAATGGCAAACCACGTCAGTATTCTTGCCTTGAGAACCCCATGAACAGTATGAAAAGACAAAAAAGATAGGACATTGAAAGATGAACTCCCCAGGTTGGTAGGTGCCCAATATTCTACTGGAGAACATTGGAGAAATAACTCCAGAAAGAATGAAGGGACAGAGCCAAAGCAAAAACAACACCCAGTTGTGGATGTGACTGGTGATGAAAGTAAAGCCCAATGCTGTAAAGAGCAATATTGCACAGGAACCTGGAATGTTAGGTCCATGAATCAAGACAAGTTGGAAGTGGTCAAGCAGGAGATGGCAAGAGTGAACATTGACATTTTAAGAATCAGTGAACTAAACTGGACTGGAATGGGTGAATTTAACTCAGATGACCATGTGACCATGCCCACATGACTACTGTGGGCAAGAATCCCTTAGAAGAAATGGAGTAGCCATCATAGTCAACAAAAGAGTCCAAAACGCAGTACTTGGTTGCAATCTCAAAAACAACAGAATGATCTCTGTTCGTTTCCAAGGCAAACCATTCAATATCACAGTAATCCAAGTCTATGCCCCCAACCAGTAATGCTAAAGAAGCTGAGGTTGAATGGTTCTATGAAGACCTACAAAACCTTCTAGAATTAAACCCCCCAAAAGATGTCCTTTTCATTATAGGGGACTGGAATTCTAAAGTAGGAAGTCAAGAAATACCTGGAGTAACAGGCAAATTTGGCCTTGGAGCACAGAATGAAGCAGGGAAAAAGCTAATAGAGTTTTGCCAAGAAAATGCACTGGTCATAGCAAACACCCTCTTCCAACAACACAAGAGAAGACTCTACATATGGACATCACCAGATGCTTAATACCAAAATCAGACTGATTATATTCTTTGCAGGCAAAGATGGAGAAACTCTACACAGTCAGCAAAAATAAGACTGGGAGCTGACTGTGGCTCAGATCATGAACTGCTTATTGCAAAATTCAGACTTAAATTGAAGAAAGTAGGGAAAACCACTAGAACATTCAGGTATGACCTAAATCAAATCCCTACGACTATACAGTGGAAGTGACAAATAGATTCAAGGGATTAGATCTGATAGAGTGCCTGAAGAACTATGGATGGAGGTTTGTGACATTGTACAAGAGGCAGTGATCAAGACCATCCCCAATCAAAAGAAATGCAAAAAGGCAAAATGGTTGTTTGAGGAGGCCTTACAAACAGCTATGAAATGAAGACAAGCAAAAGGCAAAGGATAAAAGGAAAGATATACCCATTTATATGTAGAGTTCCAAAGAATAGCAAGGAGAGACAAGAAAGCCTTCCTCAGTGATGAATGCAAAGAAATAGAGGAAAGCAATAGAATGGGAAAGACTAAAGATCTCTTCAAGAAAATTAGAGATATCAAGGGAACTTTTCATGAAAAGATGGGCTCAACAAAGGACAGAAATGGTATGGACCTAATAACAGAAGATATTAAGAAGAAGTGGTAAGAAAACACAGAAGAACTATACAAAAAAAGATCTTCACGACCCAGATTACCATGATGGTGTGGTCACTTACCTAGAGCCAGACATTCTGCAATACAAAGTCAAGTGGGCCTAGGAAGCATCACTACGAATAAAGCTAGTGGAGGTGATGCAATTCCAATGGAGCTATTTCAAATCCTAAAAGATGATGCTGTGAAAGTGCTACACTCAGTATGCCAGCAAATTTGGAAAGCTCAGCAGTGGCCACAGGACTGGAAAAGGTCAGTTTTCATTCCAATCCCAAAGAAAGGCAATGCCAAAGAATGCTCAAACTACCACATAATTGCACTTATCTCACACGCTAGTAAAGTAATGCTCAGAATTCTCCAAGCCATGTTTCAACAGTATGTGAACTGTAAAATTCCAGATGTTCAAGCTGGATTTAGAAAAGGCAGAGGAGCCAGAGATCAAAATGCCAACATCCGTTCCATCATCGAAAAAACAAGAAAGTTCCAGAAAAACATCTACTTCTGCTTTATTGACTACACCAAAGCCTTTGACTGTGTAGATCACAACAAACTGTGGAAAATTCTTCAAGAGATGGGAATACCAGTCCACCTGTCTGCCTCCTGTGAAATGTGTATGCAGGTCAAGAAGCAATAGTTAGAACTGGACATGGAACAACCGACTGGTTCCAAATCGGGAAAGGAGTGCATCAAGGCTGTACATTATCACCCTGCTTATTTAACTTATATGCAGAGTACATCATGAGAAATGCTAGACTGGATGAAGCACAAGCTGGAATCAAGATTGCTGGGAGAAATATCAATAATCTCAGATATGCAGATGACACCATCCTCATGGCAGAAAGTGAAGAATTAAAGAGGATCTTGATGAAACTCAAAAAGGAGAGTGAAAAAGTTGATGTAAAACTCAACCTTCAGAAAACTAAGATCATGGCATCTGGTCCCAACATTTCATGGCAAACAGATGGAGAAACAGTGGAAACAGCGACAGACTTTGGGGGGCTCCCAAATCACTGCAGATGGTGACTGAAGCCATGAAATTAAAAGACGCTTGCTCCTTGGAAGAAAAGTTATGACCAACTTAAACAGCATATTAAAAAATAGAGACATTACTTCGACAACAAAGCTACGGTTTTTCCAGTAGTCATGTATGGAAGTGAGGGTTGGATTATAAAGAAAGCTGAATGTGGAAGAACTGATGCTTTTAAACTGTGGTGCTGGAGAAGACTCTTGAGAGTCTCTTGGACAGCAACAAGATCCAACCAGTCCATCCTAAAGGAAATCAGTCCTGAATATTCATTGGAAGGACTGCTGCTGAAGCTGAAACTCCAATACTTTGGCCACCCAATGTGAAGAACTGACTCATTAAAAAAGACCCTGATGCTAGGGAAGATTGAAGGCGGGAAGAGAAGGGGACGACAGAGGATGAGATGGTTGGATGGCATCACCAATTCAACGGACATGAGTTTGAGCAAGCTCTGGGAGTTGGTGATGGACAGGGAAGCCTGGTGTGTTTCAGTCCATGGGGTCGCAAAGAGTAAGACACAACTGAGCGAGTGAACTGAAAGCATACGTCAATCCAGGGCAAATCTGAGATGAACCAGACTTTCACCTAGAGGCAGATGCTTTGTGGGACCCATTTCTGGCTTGATGGTGTGCTGTGTATGGCCGTGAGGCCGTTCAACCCCAGCTCTGGGTTCCCATGTAGGTTCAGCCTCTTCCTAACACTGTGCCCTTGGCATGAGGCTAACCTCTCTGAGCTCTAGTTTTCTCATCTGTCATATGGTGATAAATACAGAATCAGAGATAATAGGTGTAAAACCCCTGACACAAAGTGAAAAGTGAAGTTGTTAGTCACTAAGTCATGTCCCACTCTTTGCAACTCCATGGATGATAGCTCATCAGGCTCTTCTGTCCATGGAATTCTCCAGGCAAGAATACTGCAGTGGGTTTCCATTCCCTTCTCCAGGGGATCTTCCCAACCCAGGGATTGAACCTGGGTCTTCTGCATGACAGGCCAGATTCTTTACCATCTGAGCCAACAAGAAAGTCCCAAAGTAGGCTATTATTATTCCCATTATCATTATTTTATCTTGGTATAGTAGTCATCATTCTCCAGAGAATCCAAACCAACAGGCTAGCTATAAATATGGATATAGATACACATACACACAAACACACAGATTTATTCTAAGAAATTAGCTCATGTGATTATAGATGCTGAGAAGTCCCAAAATCTGCATTTAGAACACTGGGGACCCAGGAGATCTGGTGGTACATTTCCAGTCTGAAGGCCAGTGAGCTCAGGATCCAAGAAGGCCAAGGTCTTTTCCAGCCTTCAGACTCTCAGTTCATGTATGAAGACCAGGAAAGATCGACGTCCCCATTCAAGCAGTGCAGCAGGAGGACTCCCCTCTTCCTTGATGGAGAAGGTGCAGTCTTTTTGTGCTATTCAGGCCTTCACCTGGTTGAATGAGGCTCACCCTCATTAGGGAGGGCAATCTGCTTTATTCAGTCCAGCAATTCTGATGCTAATCTCATCCAAAAACACCCACCCAGAAACTCTCAGAATAGCATTTGAACAAATATTTGAGTATCTTATTGCCCAGTGAAATTGATACAAAATCAACCATCATACTTGGCATGGTCCAGTTACATAGCAGTGAGACCATATGGGGAGGAGCCAACGGCTGGCTCTAAAGCCCACACTCTGGAAGGAGAGATACTGAGAAGGGGCAGTTGTAGCCACAGAGGGGAGTGGCAGGTGATGTGATCAGGTACTACTAGAACCAGAAGGAGAGCCTGCCAATGAAGAGACTCTGGTATTAGCTGTTGAGAGTGGAAGTACACCCAGGAAGCCAATGTGCAAGAAATAGTTGAAGGGATATGGGCTTAGGGCTTCCCAGCTGATTTGGTGGTAAAGAATTCGCCTGTCAATGCAGGAAATGCAGGAGACACAGGTTTGATCCCTGAGTCGGGAAGATATCCTGCAGTAGGAAATGGCAACCCACTCCAGGATTCTTGCCTGGGAAATCACATGGACAGAGAAGTGTATCGGGCTACAGCCCATGGGGTCGCAAAGAGTTGGCCATAACTGAGCACACACACACACGTGATGATGTGAGCATTAGAGCACGAGTGTATCTGCTGCTGCAGACGCCTGGACCAGGGAGGCTCCCCAGAGAAGGTGACATTTAAAGATGAGAAGGAGCAGAGATGAGTCTAACAGGCAGGGGAAGCCAGACATTAAATGGAGAGGACAGGGTTCTGCAGAAACTGAAAGAGCCATGGACAGTGGTAGACTGGGAAAGGGTGCTGGTAAAATCTGCTTTATCCTTCCTGTTTTATAAAAGGGACAGAAGAGGAAGCGGGAAGCCCAGAGAAACTGAATAACCTGCCCAGTTCACAGAGCCAGCAAGGCCACAGACCTCAGTTCTGACTGCATGAGCAACTGGGGGTGAGGGAGGCAGGTAAGACCATGCTGTCAGAGGGGTGTTGGGGACTAGAGACGCAACTCAGGGAGGCTAGCAGAAGAGAATGGGCAGGAACACCTTGACCCCTGCTCTTCCCACTCCTGACCCGGGGAGCCTCCTGGGTTGCTGTGGTTCTTTCTTCAGGCAGGAAAAGCTTCTCAAGTACAAGGATGTAACTGAACAGACATGGTTATAAATAAAATGACAGATACCATAGCAACAGGGAAAGCAAAATGAAACGCGCCATCTTATTGTAACGGGCAAAACCTACACTATATATACAACAAGCCAGCATCTCCTTCCTCTTCCCAGTGCTTTCCTACACAGACATCTCAGACTTCACCCGCAACAGGCTTGTCTCCTCCACCGAAGCAATTCTGATACAGAATTTATACATGTCTTTGTGCCCGTCTCTTTGTGTGTTCAAGTGTTTAGCTACATAAAATGCCTCCAGCTCTGTACATCAAGATATACTTTAAATTGTAGCTATATCTTGGACTGCAAGGACATCAAATGAGTCAATCCTAAAGGAAATCAAACTTTGAATATTCATTGGAAGGACTGATGCTGAAGCTCCAATACTTTGGCAAAGAGCCAACTCATTAGAAAAGACCCTGATGCTGGGAAAGATTGAAGGCAGCAGGAGAAGGGGACAATAGAGGATGAGATGGTTGGATGGCATCATCGACTCAATAGATATGAGTTTGAGCAAGGTCCAAGAGACAGTGAAGGGCAGGGAAGCCTGGCGTGCTGCAGTCCATGGGGTCTCAAAGAGTTGGACATGATTTATCAACTGAACAACAACAACAATACATAGTATGCCTTCCCCAAAGGCTCAGTAGTAAAGAATCTGCCTTCCCATGCAGGAGACTCAGGTTCAATCCTTGGACTGGTAAGATCTCCTAGAGGAAGAAATGGCAACCCACTCGAGTAATCTTCCCTGAAAAATCCCTTGGACAGAGGAGCCTGGCAAGTTACAGTTCAAACAGTCTCAAAGCACAAGCATACATGTTATATCTCTGCAAAATAGTAAGGTATAAAGATTAGGTTCTGTGGCAGATTATATTTTCCAAAGATGGCAACAATATTCGTCTACAGAGACCTTGACCACTCTTCTTCTTGACCTGTCGCAGGTCTACATCCCCTCCCTTTGAATCAGGAAGGGTTATAACTGCTTCACCCAGTAGAGTGTGGAGAAAGCAAAGCTTTGTGACTTCTGGAGATAAGCAAGAAAAGGGCCAGGCAGCTTCCACCAGTTTCTCTCCGACACTGTTTGTATGAGGGGCCAGCCCCCATGTAAAAGTTCAATTTCCTTGAGGCCACCATGCTGGAGAGACCGTGTACTGATGCTTCATTCGAGAGTCTCAACTGGGCTCAGCCGTCCAGTCACACATGCCAAAATGTCAGACATTTGAGTGAAGTTATTTTGCATCCACCAGCCAGGTTCCAAGAATAACCGCAGGTGATGCTGCAGAAAACAAAGCATCAGCCAGGTCCTGCCCAGATTTGGGGCCCAGAGGATTTGTGAAATATAATGATTATCATTGAAGTCACTGAGTCTGGGAGTAATTGCACCACACTAGAGAAGGGGGCTGGGTACCCAAATAAATGTCACAAGAGCCACCAAGGGCACAGCATGTGTCACGTCCTATGCTGAGCCTTGACGTTCGTCATCTCCTTTTAGCCCCAAGTCAGCATCATAAGGTAAGAATCACAACCTCTCTCTTTTTTTTCCAAAGTGCAAATAGACTATAATTTATCTAACTTCTCTCATTGTTGGGTATTTAGATTGTCACCAGTTTTTAAGCTTGCAGATAATGTCGCAAACGTGGGAAGAAGGGAGGAAGAAAGCAAGGGCAAAGAACAAGGAGAGCATCAGTCCACGCCATAGTATCATCTAAGACATTGAGGCAAAACACAGCACCATGTTCAGCCAGACTTTTGATCACGGTGAGCTGACCTCAGGCTACTAGACTTCAGATGCCAAGCTACAACCTCTGCTTTTCAGATGAGGAAACCGATCAAAGAAGGTTCAGGAACTTGTCCCAGGTCTCAAGCAGGAGCCGAGAATAAGCGCCTAGGAATAAGCATAAGAGCCTGGTCCCCTGGCTGCAGAGGGCCCACTTCTAACTGCTGAGATTCGATCGGTGCACCCTTCTAGCTTTTCCTCATGTAGACTCACTCATGCTTTTTCCCCCTTTTTTTTTTTTCAGGAAAAACAAAATGGGACTCTATTATGCATACTTTTGTGTAACTTGCCATTTTCAGTTAACATATTTCCAAGTCAATACATACAGATCTATATTACCATTGTAAACGGCCACGGCCCGCTACGCCAGATGGATTTACTTTAATTCATCTAACCAGTCCTCCTGGGGATGGATATTTAGGTTGTTTAAATAATTTTTTTTGTACCATTACATATAATGTTTTCAAGAACTGCTTTGCACATTTATCTTTCTGCTCTGGTATAATTATTTTCCTAGAACAAATTCCTACACATCAATAGACTGAATTCCGCAAAGGCAGTATTTAAATTTTTACAAAAGCATATATGAGCTCCTATTTATCCAGGCCATTGACAATATGGGAACTTCTCCACTGGTTTTCATTGTGTTCATGTGCTAAAGCTGAAGCTCCAATACTTTGGCCACCTGATGTGAAGAGCCAACTCATTGGAAAAGACCCTGATGCTGGGAAAGATTGAGGGCAAGAGAAGAGGGTGCCAGAGGATAAGATGGGTAGATGGCATCACTAACTCAATGGACATGATTTTGAGCAAATGCCAGGAGACAGTGAAGGACAGGGAAGCCTGGTGTGCTGCAGTCCATGGGGTCACAAAGAATCAGACACGACTTAACTGAACAACAACCATGGTTTCAATTTCTACCATAAGCACCCTCTCAATGCTGGTTGAAAAGACTCTCTTGAAGTCCATGCCTTCTTCTGTCAGTTCTGGGGTGATCCTGGCTCCCGCTACCATGATAAGGGTGGTTTATCCATTGCCATGAGCCTGAGCTTTGGTGGCTGCTGCCGGCACCTCCAGCTATGGCATCACTTTAGACTGTGAAGTTGGTTTTGTTGTAGCTGAAAAAGCATCCTTAGCAGCTTCCTGAGCTGAAGATGCAGGCAAGGCTTCTGAAGTTTGAATGCCGGGGTTTTGTGAGTTCTGACACCTCCACCACAGTCTTGGACCCAGGGCTTTGCGTTTCCCAGCCTCACAGTTGTTCAGACCTGTGTAACAGGCATGGCTTGAAAGTAAAAGTGTTAGTTGTTTAGCCTGTCCAACTCTGTGTGATCTCATGGACTGTAGCTGGTAGGCTCCTCTCTCCATGGAATTCTCCAGGCAAGAATACTGGTGTGGGTACTCATCCCCTTCTCCAGGGGATCTTCCTGACCCAAATATTGAACCTGGGTCTCCTGCATTGCAGGCAAATTCTTTACTATCTGAGCTATCAGGCATAACTGTCATGGCTTACATAGCAAAATACGCCCCTCAGTCGTACATTTCCCTGTGGTCCTGACGTGTGCCTCTGATGGTCCACCTCTCCCCTTATCTCTGAATTCATATCAAAATCATTTGGCTGAAATTTGAACTTGCTTCCTAAGTGGACTCCTTTCCTATCATGCCCCCTGGCTGAGTTTTCTCTCTCCTTTTCTTTTGATTTGCTCTCTTACTGATATGGAGAAGGCAATGGCAACCCACTCTAGTACTCTCGCCTGGAAAATCCCGTGGACGGAGGAGCCTGGTAGGCTGCAGTCACTAAGAGTTGGACACGACTGAGCGACTTCACTTTCACTTTTCAGTTTCATGCATTGGAGATGGCAACCCACTCTAGTGTTCTTGCCTGCAGTATGCCAGGGATGGGGGAGCCTGGTGGGCTGCTGTCTATGGAGTCGCAGAGTTGGACATGATTGAAGCGACTTAGCAGCAGCAGCTTAGTGATATGAAAACTTGTTTTTCAAACACTGTCTGTATGTTAACTTGTAAGCACAGCACAACAAATGGAGTCAAGAAGATCTAGACTTTCCAGAACTATCCAGTTTTAAATGAATCTAGACCACACGTGTCCCTCTGAGCTGTACATTCCCCCTAGCAATGGCTCCTCCATCAGGGCAGACTCTAGCCCGAGCCTTGATGTCATCGTTCATCGATTGCCTGTTCTCTTGGAATAACCGTGTCTTCTCTGGGCCCCAGTCCCATACATTATTTAGGTGTGCCTGCTCAGAGCACACTTTTCTACTCTTTTCCCCTTGGATCACACTTAACACTGCCAACCTTCTCAGGTTACCCCTTTTGACTCTGTCTAGATGTGTGTGACCACTTGGCCTGGCTCCTCTGGAGTCCAAGAAGAGCTTGTCCCGTTGTTCCAATGATGGTCTCCGCCTCTGGCTTTGAGAATGAGCTTCTACGTACTTTCTGGACCTGAAATCCCTTCTGAGAGTCACTATCTTCTGCACCTTCAGTATTAGATTTATTTGATCTTTGATCTCTGCCATTTCTTACCTTCTAGCAACATCTAAACACATCCTTCCCGTTGATTACATCTTTCAGGATGTTTGGGATCATCCTGACCCAGGGATCCAACCCTCGTCTCCTGCGTCTCCTGCATTGGCGGCTGATTCTTTACCGCTGTCCTCCTGGGAAGCCCCATGACCTTCTTCATTTTTCTCCCCTGCTTTGGTAATAAATCTGAGTCACATTTTCAACTAGTTAATCCTGTTGTGACTCTGGAGGCAAACAATAATTAGACAGAGAAAGTTCCTTACACAGAACATTTAAATCTCTTCCTCGTCCATCACATTTGTAAAAGTGTTACCACATTGTTTCCTAATTCAACATGAAAAGTTGACACAAACCCTTTATAACAGGGACCCTGCTCCTTTTTTTCTGTTTTGTTTAGTTTTGTTTTTTTGGTCTCTGATGATATCCAGCAGCTTGTGGCGGACAGAGCAGCAATCTGAGTCTCTGAAATCTAAAGCCATGGCTGGACCCAGGTGTCTGTGTGGGGAGCGACTGATTATGAGCCCAGTTTGCTGCATTTAGGGCACAACCTTCATACATTACTGCCTCTGGAGCTCACATGGAATTTACCTGCTTTTCCAATTTGAAGTCCTTGCTTACAGTGTTTGCTGAGAAACACAGTAAAAGAAGCAAAAAATTATTCCTCCCACTGTCAGCTGAAAAGTCCATAAACTGAAGCTCTGTCTGTTCTGAGGCAGGCCTTCCTCAGGCTAAATGACTTCCTTCGTCCCAGAAGCAGAGGCTTGGCTCATTGGTACCTGCTCAAGTCAGAATCAGCCAGCAATATCTGAGCATCAGGACTCACTAATGGTCATGGTCCAGTCACGTGACAGTCGTGGGCGTGCCTGCAGGAGAAGACATTGCAAACCACAGGTGAAAACCGTCTGGGACACGCCTGAGACATCTCGGCCATGCTGGCAGCAATGTCTCCCCGCTTATATGTAGGATTTTGAGGGAGGGGCATTAAATAAGAACTATGGACTCTCAGAGTTTGAAATCAATCAAGAAATGACACATAGGATTCAGAGAAATGGAAATCAAGCATCAGCTCTATAACCAGGCTGGCTGGTTTGGAGATTGTAGCTTCGATGTACTGTCATAATCTGGGCTTCCCACCCCCTGCTCCTCCGCCACATTGAACATGACCAGCTCAGTCTCCAGGCCTCCTCATCTCAGGAGCCCAGGCATTTGCTGCTTCTCCGACTCTATCAGATGGATAAGCAGAAAAGGTGGGTCTCCCAGGGCCTCCAGGAGGCCCAGTGACTTCTCCCCATCTCACCCATCAGAGCACTGACTTCCCCTCCTGAGTTCCCTGGAGATGGGGTTTAGGGCTGGAGGAAGGGCAGAAAGATGCCTCCAGTAGACACTCAAAGAATGAGACTAAGTGTTCCCTAACACTAGTCCCAAGGGACTGCTGCTCTGTGCTTCATTAAAATGCCAGAGCTATGCTAAGAGCTCAAAACCCCCTCCGTAGGTTGAACAAGAGGCAGAGAAACAAAAAAGGATTCAAGAAGTACATGAAAACTTTCTACCTTACAAGCCTGGACTGCTGCTCAAGCCACAGGACTCCTTTGCCCTACCACATCCCGCCAGAGGCACCCGTACTCTGCTGCTGCTGCTGCTGCTAAGTCACTTCAGTCGTGTCCGACTCTGTGCGACCCCATAGACGGCAGCCTGCCAGGCTCCTCCGTCCTTGGGATTCTCCAGGCAAGAACGCTGGAGTGGGTTGCCATTTTCTTCTCCAATGCATGAAAGTGAAAAGTGAAAGTGAAGTAGTCAGTCATGTCTGACTCTTCGCGACCACATGGACTGCAGCCCACCAGGCTCCTCCGTCCATGGGAGTTTCCAGGCAAGAGTACTGGAGTGGGTTGCCATTGCCTTCTCTAGCTTCACAGAATTGGTACATCTATCTGCCTGGGAGAATCCGGGAGTGCAGAAATCTAGGGGTGAGTGCCCCAGAACAGGGGAAGAAGTCCAGAGCTCAGAACCAGGGAGAACTCAAATAGGATCTCATCAGGATAAGAACTGGGTTGGGACAGAGATGGGAGGAGTGTTTCAGACTGATGACACAAACTTCTGCTATAGCAGAGGACTTGCTTTCATTGATCAGATGAACATATTAGTGGGTTCACTGGACTCACTGGGGGCTTCCCGGCAGCACTAGTGGTAAAGAAACTGCCTGCAGGAGATTTAAGAGACATGTATTCAATCCCTGGATGAGGAAGATCCTCTGAAGGAGGGCATGGCAACCCACTCAGTATTCTTGCCTGGAGAATCCCAGGGACAGAGGAGCCTGGCAGTCTGCAGTTCATGGGGTCGCACAGAGTCAGACACCACTGGAGTGCCAGCGCACATGCATTGGGCTCATTTAAAGAATCTCTGTTATACAGATGAGGAGGTGGAGACCGGGAGCGGTAAAGGAAGTTGCCCAAGGTCACGTGGTGGGTGAGCTTGGATTTGAACCCTGTCTCCTGACTCTCAAGCCCATACTCATTAGTAATAAGAGGCATCTTTTGACCAAACTTGGCAAAGCCGCCGTGACCCTTCTACATTACTTCATTACACAGAGAAGAGCCCGGGGCACCCTTGGTCTCCTGAAATGCTTCACAACTGACATGCAAATGCCCTCCCACCTTGACCTTGAGCATGATCACAAATTCATAAAGAACACACGTATGTATACACAAACATTCCCTGTGTTTGAAGTAGGTAAGAGTTCCTCTGGCATAAGCTAAAAGGGAATGAACAAATACATGGCATACAGCATCCTCAGTAATGGGCAAACAGATTCTAAGTTGGATTAAAGGAGAGCAAATCTTAGAGCAGGAAGAAAACCACTTGAAGAAAATGTCACAGAAACAGCATCCGCCCACTGCTTGCTGCTTCCACTCTCTTTCCCATCAGCTCAGGCCAGCTGGTATCTCTCTCAGCTCCACCCGCCACAGCTTCAAGGTCCGGTTTGCAATTCTCTGCCAAAGTCTCCCCTTGCTCCCTCAAACCTGTGCCTGGGGGAGGGCAAGGCCTGGCCATGGCTCTTCCCTGAAGTGCACACGCCTCACGCGCCTTGTCATTCATATCTTAAATATCATCTCCTCCCAGTGAATATCATTGCTTATCTAGAAACAGTTTACAACATAATATTATACAAATTTGGGGGGTGGGTGGGTTGCAGGGAAAGTACATACTAGAGTGGTAATCCCCAGGAACCAATAAGACCCCCTATTCAGATATTTTTCCATCATGGAGACTCTACACGAAATGGTGATGGTGGTAGTTTAGTCACTAAGTCATGCCTGATTCTTGTGAGCCAATGGTCTGTAGACTGCCAGGCTCTTCTGTCCATGGGGTTCTCCAGGCAAGAATACTGCAGCGGGTTGCCATTTCCTTCTCCAGGGGCTCTTCCTGACCCAGGGATCGAACCCACATTTCATGCACTGCAGGCAGATTCCTTTTCCACTGAGCCACCAGGGAAGCCACATATGAAACGGTAAACAGCCAAAGAGGTAAAAAAAAAAAGTTTATTTTGGACCCAATATTAGAAGGAGTAGATCACATGTTTGGTGGCTGTAGCAAAACTCTAAAGGATAACATTAGATTGTAACGATGGACTCACACAGTAAAGATCACTTTTTTAAAAAACTCTTTGACTGTGCGCTGTTGTATGTCTTAGTGCCCCAACCAGGGATCTAACTTACGCCCCCTGAAGTGGAAGCAAAGAATCTTAACCACTGGACCACCAGGGAAGTTCCAAGATCACAATTAATAAGGAAATAGGGGTAACCCAATATGCTGAGTGAATATAAGCATGAGCCAATGAATGGCACAGGTTGGGGGAAGGAGAGACCTAGTTTAACAGCAACCAATATGCAAAGTATTATGGGGCTGTGCTGCAGTGTATGGGGTCTTAGCTTCCTGACCAGGGATCAGACCTGAGCCCCCTGCTGTGGAAGCATGGAGTCTTAACCACAGGACCACAAGGGAAGTCCCAAACTTTTTTTGAATCATTAAGTTTAGGAAAGCATTTTTCAATAAATGTACCAGTGTACATCTCCACCAGCCTTAGGACTTTTAACCTTGTAATCCACTTCAAGAGCACTCTCTTAAGTACATAATATTAGATTTTGACAGAGATGTGTATATATAAAAGTACTAAATTAGTGCAGCATTCAAGTAGTACAAAATGAAAATAACCCTAATTTCTAATTATAGAAATATTCAGCTGAATACTATGCTTCGTTAAATGTCACATTTTCAAAGAATATTTAATGACAGAGCAAAATCTTTCTGTTTTACAACGCTGTCTTTCTAACTCAAGTTGTGCCACTAATGACAATATTTGAGGCTTCATGGAAAAACTGTGGGGGTAGTTAGGAGGTAAAACACATCAGTCAGTCAATCACTTTCTCAGTCTCTGTATGAGGTCACCCCTGAAGCATCTGAGTGTTCCAGAAGGAGGCAAGGAAAGGACATTTGAGGGTAAACGAGGTTTCCTGAATCAAGTCTGGTCTCACATGAATATTGGGCTATCGATGCCATTTCCGTGGTCAGTGACCCCTGGTACAAAAGATGCTACAAGGCATCATTTCCTTTCATGTTTATTCCTCAAGCTCCCCTAATATAGAAATCATTTTAAGCAACTGTCCGTTTTCCAGACACTTTTACTTGCAGCTTGCAGCTTGCAGATTACATCAATAAAGTGCTGCACCCATGACTCTCCCCATATCCATCACCAACACCAGTGCAAACTAGGCCCTCCACTTTGCCTCCTGGTCTCCCCTGTGGTCATCTGCAGACCTGCTCGCAGGAAAGAAGTTTAAGGTGATAGACTCTAGCGGCACCCTCTGCTTCAGTTCCCAGGCATACAAACTAAACGGAGGTCAAGAAGGGGTTGAGCCTCTAATGGCAAAACACCAATGAATTCCTGGAGCAGGGTTAATTAAATATGCATTCAATCCTAGGATCAAGCTTACAGCTATCAGAATCAAGATATTTTCAAGGTGAGAGAGCTTTAAGAGTCTTTTTTTGACATTGGTTAATGGACGCTTGAGGAATGACGAAGAGCATAGGCTTAAGGTCAGACTAGAGCTTGTTTGAATCCACTCTATCACTCACCACTTAGATGCAAATTTGACCAACCCATTCCACAGATTTTCAGAAAAACTATCTCGTGAAAAATAACACTATCTACTTTCCAGCAACAGGGGCAAGGTTAAATAAAGTAATGCATACAAATGTTTAGTGTACTGGCTCATCAACTGAGCACTTAATAACTAGAATCGTATCTATTGTAGCATCCTTTTGAGAGCCAGTAGATCCTGGCCCCCAACTTTAAACAGTCGGGGGTTGGGGACAGGAGTATAAGCAGAGGATTAACTGATGAGAAAGTCATTTTTACAATGTGGCAAGGGATGAGATTCAGAGGTTTGCATCACTTTTCAACACATAACAGCGATTACTCGCCAGTTAAGACCCAGACACTCTTGTCCAGGGAGTCTAGCTTTCCCTCTTGCCTCCAACTGTGGTGCTTCCTGCAGATTTAGTGTTGGGGGATTGGAGTAAAGGGAGGAATGGTGCAAAGGATACACATGGCAGAAGATGACGTTCTGGGAAGAAAGTTCTTGAGAAAAGTTTGCATCTTGGCTCCACTTCTTGCTTTTGCAGTATGACTCAGTTTTGGTGAGAAAGAAGCGTTTTGGCTGCTCCTCAAGAACAGAGCCTGTTGTCAACGAGGACTTGGGACAGCGTGCTCTCCTTCTCTCTGAAGACCCGCTGTCCTCTCTACCCGAATCCGTCTGCTCTGGCTCAGGAAGGAATGCTAAGCCCAACACGTATGTGTCAGATATGCTGCAGGGTGTCTGCTACAGCCCAGCCATCTGTGACAGCCGGATCTGCCAACCCGTCACCACGCAGGGAAATCCACTTCACATCCTCCCCCTCATGCCAGTTGGAAGTTCTCTTCTCTCTGATTAATCTCCCCAGTAAGGGGGTGGGGAGGGGGGTTGGCGACCAAGGCAGCCATATCTACAGAGTTAGGGTTTGAAGAATTCTTGTTCACAAATGAGAGTCTTTGTGAGACAGTTGAATTTTGGGGAGAAGATAAAGCACACAGGTCAAGGGTGAGAAGAAATTCAAAACAGGTCTTTCACCCTGGGAGTTTTCAAAGTAATGATGTCTGATTCTACTCACAGAGAAGCATGAAGCATGCGTGCTCAGTCGTGTCCGACTCTTTGCGTCCCCATGGGCTGTAATCCACCAGGCTCCTCCGTCTATGGGATTTCTCAGGCAAGAATACTAGAGTGGGTTGCCATTTCCTTCCCCAGGGGATCTTCCTGACCCAGGGATCAAACCTATGTTTCCTGCATTGGGAGATGGACTCTTTACCACTGAGCCATCAGGGAAGAGATCCTGGCACAATTGATAGAAGGTATGGCCTGGGCATAGGGATTTTTAGAAGTTCCCTGGGTGATTTTAATGTAACGCAAACTTTGAAAGACACTGGTTAGGAAAAGTGCATCTCAAACTTTAACTTGCTTGAACATCACCTAGGCATCTTTTTGAAATGAAGATTCTGATTCAGTAGGTCTGGGGTTGGCTTCCTTGGTGGCTTGGTGATACAGAACTCCACCTTCCAATGCAGGAGATGTGGGTTTGACCCCTGGATCAGGAAGATTCCCCTGGAGAAGGAAATGGCTACCCACTCCATATCCTTGTCTGGGCAATCCCATGGGCAGAGGAGCCTACTGGGCTACAGTCCATGGGGTCAGACACAGCTTAGCGACTAAACAGCAACAGGGCCTGGGGTCAGCCTCAGCCTCTTAATTTCTGATGAGCTCTTAGGCGATGCTGGTGCCACTTCTCTGTAGAACACACTTTGAGCTCTGAGGTTCCAGATTAGAATATCCTTCAGCCTGAAATTCAGCCTCCTTCTGTGTCTGCCCAGAGAACAAATTCAAGACTCAAGCTTAAGTATCCTCTGCATCTCAAAGACCTTCTTTGAGTCTTGTGCCATCTCCTTGGCCTCAGAAGTGACCACGCCTTCCCATGTGCCCTTACTTGAACTGACATGGTCCTCTGTCCCCTTGAAATCCAGCGAAGTTCCAGCTTTCTTCTGCATCTCCTGTGTAGTCAGGGCTCCTAATCATTTACTGAGTCAATGAGCACAGCCCACGGGCTCTACTTACCCTGCTTCATTTCACTTTATAACTGTTAGTATTATGTGCCTATTGTCTGTCTTCCTCCACTAGAATATAAGTGCCTAAAGGAAAGGTGCTTTTATCTTCTTATTCACTGTCTATTCCTGGTGTTCTAGCGCATCGTATATGCTCAGTAAATATTTGCTGGGTGAATGAATGGATGTTAGACAAGGCGTATATCTAAGGTTACCGTCCACCCCTAGATGATCAGACACTTATTTATTGGGCTGAGGTTAGACGGGGAGCGTAGTAGGTGCAAGAAGTCAGGCAAATGCAGAGCTGTCTAGGCCCACTTGTATTTATTTTCCATTTCCTTTTATAATTATTTTAAATTGAAATATATTTGATGTACAATATTGTGCTAGTTTCAGGTGTACAGCACAGGGATTTAGGCATATTTGTGTGTGTGTGTGTGCTTGTGTGCGTGTGTGTGCGCATGCTTCACTCCAGTCATGTCTGATTCTGTGAGACCCCACGGACTGTAGCCCACCAGGTTCCTCTATCCATGGAATTCTCCAGGCAAGAATACTAGAGTGGGTTGCCACGCCCTCCTCCAGGAGACCTTTTCAACCCAGGGATCAGACCCGTGTCTCTTCCATCGCCTGCACTGGCAAGTGGGTTCTTTATATACATATATAGATAAATATTCTTTATCACATTTTTTCTCTTATATATTATTACAAAATTTAAGTATAATTCCCTATGCTATACAGTAGGTCCTTGTTGGCTCTCTGTTTTATTTGACTTATTTTAAGAATATTTATTTACTTATGTACTTGGCTGCACTGGGTCTTAGCTGCAGCATGCAGGATCGTCAGTCTTTAGTTGCAGCATGTGTGGATATGAGAGTTGGACTGTGAAGAAGGCTGAGCGCCGAAGTATTGATGCTTTTGAACTGTGGTGTCGGAGAAGACTCTTGAGAGTCCCTTGGACTGCAAGGAGATCCAACCAGTCCATTCTGATGGAGATCAGCCCTGGGATTTCTTTGGAAGGAATGATGCTAAAGCTGAACCTCCAGGACTTTGGCCACCTCATGTGAAGAGCTGACTCATTGGAAAAGACTCTGATGCTGGGACGGATTGGGGGCAGGAGAAGAAGGGGACAACAGAGGATGAGATGGCTGGATGGCATCACTGACTCGATGGACGTGAGTCTGACTGAACTCCGGGAGTTGATGATAGACAGGGAGGCCTGGCGTGCTGCGATTCATGGGGTCGCAAAGAGTCGGACACGACTGAGCAACTGAACTGAACTGAACTGTGGGATCTAGTTCTCTGACCAGGGGTCATACTTGGGCCCCCTACCTTGGGAGTGTGGAATCTTAGCCACTTGACCATCAGGGAAGTCCCTGCTTATCTATTTTATATATAACTGTGTGTTTATGTTAATCCCCAACCAGAGTTGTCCACACAGTGCCTGGCACATAGCAAGCACTCGATACATCTTAAAAAATAACTCTAATAATCTTTGAATAATTTTTCTCTGCTTCAGTAAAAGGCTTCGATGCTTCTGCAAGCCTCAAGGTCAATGTATTTACATCACTACACCCACCCACCAGCCATCTACCCATCCATTTATCCATGTATCCACCCATATATATATTTTTGGTAAATGTCCAACAATAGAGCAAAAAAAAATTTAATTAATTAGGCAAGGGAGTTTACTGATGTTCTTTGTTCAATTGTTAAACATTGCAAATGTGTTTTTAAAAAATCCCTCTCTTTGGTAAGTGAAAAATGTAAGTTCCAAGATCAATCAGAAAAACACACTTCACAGGTCAAAGATACAGAAGCAATTCCGCTCTTGTCAGCACTTTCTTAGCATAGATGCGCATATTCTTCTTTGTTGATTATGAACCTGAGTCAGTCAAATGAAATGCCTTGCTTGCTCATGGCAGAATTCATCTCAGCGTTTTCCTGGGCAGAGTGGAAGGACTGGGAAATAAGAGACAGGAAAGAGTATTAACTCCCCAGGCAGACCCAGTGTAGGGCCCTGTGGAGAGACGTTATTGACTAGATGGTTCTGCAGAGACCTGCCAAAAATAGGATTTGGAGTAATAGGGATGAACAAGGCTTAGCCAGACAATCGTTCTGTATTGCTCAGTGGCCCAAAATTGTTCCCTGAGATGTGCTTTCCAGTTATTTGTCCAGATTTCTATGATCTTAACAGATTGCTCCTGGGTAGAAAATAGCTTGACTTCCCCAAGCTCTGACAACCCTTAATTCGTCCTCGTTAATTCTTTTGTAGCCTGTGTGGATTCCAGAGGGAAACACACTTATCTGGCTGTCTGATTCAGGGGATGATTGCCTCCGGATTGCTCAAGAAGCTGTACCCGGGAATCTTAATGCGCAGGACGTTAGCGGCAGAGACTTCTGTTTCTCCTGGGTGTTTAGCCTTTGGAAACCAGAAAAGCCAAGCTGACAGTGTCTCTAGGGGACAGACAGGACGCATGATCTCACCCACTGGTAGCCCAGGGATGAGGGACGGGAAAGACAGAGGAACATCATTTGAGCCTTGTCAGGATGGAGGATTTGGTGGTCACGTAGAGGCTGGCCCTCCATTCACCTCTCTCCTTTCTGAGAACACACATGTCTTTATATACTTCCTTAAAATGCCTAAAATTTTTATTTTTTATTAATTTTAATTGGAGTATAGTTGCTTTGCAATGTTATGTTAGTTTCTGCTATACAGCAAAGGGAATCGGCTAGGTATCTACATATATCCCCTCTGTTTTTGATTCCTTCCCATTTAGGTCACCGCATTGAGTAGAGTTCCCTGAGCTATGCAGTAGATATTATTAGTCATCTATTTTATACATAGCAGCAAATGTATATATACGTCAATCCCAGTCTCCCGATTCATCCCCCCACCTACTTCCCTCGCCTTGGTATCCATACATTTGGTCTCTACATCTGTGACTATTTCTGTTTTGCAAATAAAAGCTCATCTGTAAGATTTGGCCCGGGGGGTGGGGGGGTGGGTGGTTGCCAGGTGGCGCTAGCGATAAAGAACCTGCCTGCCAATGCAGGAGACCTAAGAGACTCGGGTTCCATTCCTGGGTTGGGAAGATCCCCTAGAGGCGGGTATGGCAGCCCACTCCAGTATTCTTGCCTGGAGCATCCCATGGACAGAGGAGCTGGCAGGCTACAGTCTATAGGGTTGCACAGAGACGGGCATGACTGAAGCGACTTTGCACATATCATTTTTCTAGATTCCACACGGAAGTGATATTATACAATATTTGTTTTTCTCTTTCTGACTTAACCTCACTCTCTGTGACAGTCTCTCAGTCCATCTACTTCTCTGCAAATGGCACAGTTTTGTTCCTTTTATAGCTGAGTAATATTTCATTGTCTATAGGTACCACATCATCTTCATCCATTCCTCTGTTGATGGACTCTAAAATCTTTACTTTAAAAAACTGCCTGTTTGATCATTTTGGCTGCTAAGACAGAGAAACTGAAAGCTTGCCTTTGCTCCATCACTAACCAGTGACCCAGCTTGGCTAATCCTGTTCACTTCTCTGCACCTCTGTTAGCTCATCTCTATAATAAGAAGGGACTCAGAATAGTGGTTACAACTACAGACTCTGTGTTCACACCAGCTCTGCTTCTTAGTAGTAAGATGACCTCTGAAGCTTCTCAACCTCTGTTTTCTCATCTGTAAAATAGGGAGCTCTGTAATACCTTGTAAGGTTGTTGTAAAGATGAAATGCATCAGTGTATGTAAAGTGCTCGGTATGGTGGCTGGCACATGTTAAGTGAGACAGAGACATTTGCTATTTCTAAGAACAGAGGACTGCTGTTTAAAGTTCCTTCCTTCTAGATTTAAAGGATGAGTCATTACCACATGACTGTCGTGTATTTTTGGCTGCCTACCCAGCATTCATTTCCCTATTTTCCCTCTCGCAAAAGCCCCCAAATATCTTCTGAGGAAACACCCTTAAGAACTCCCATGAGACCATACAATACCGCTTTAGATCACATTGCGAGTGTGCTTAATCGCCCAGTCATGTCCAACTCTTTGGGACCCCATGGACTGTAGCCCGCCGGGCTCCTCTGTCCATGGGACTTCCCAGGCAAGAATACTGGAGTGGATTGCCATTTCCTTCTCCAGGGGATTTTCTCGATCCAAGAGTCACCAGGGAAGCCCTATCTAGCTGGATATAGACATATATCCATTATATCTCATTAGCTCTCCTCTAATGACAAGGATACAAGTCATTCAGCAAATCTATTAGAAGTAAATTGCGAACACATCGGCCAGAGCGTCCTAGCTCACAGGAATAAAATCTGCCCCCGCTCCTCTCTTACTAGGTTGTTTCTCGGCACTCTATGAGATGTGCCATGTCAGGAAAGCTCTCCCTTCGGTTCCCATATGCAGTCTCATTTGTTATGGTTTAAAAAAAATATATGAAGCCAAATCTGGGCACACTGATTTTCTGGCGGACATGATGATGGTCTGTGTCATTCATAAGGCAATCAAAGAGGCTCCATATTCATTCACTGACTTTATTCTCATGATAACATTCAGGGGCCCCATTTAAGGAGGGGAAAAAAAAACACTGAGCCTCTGAACAATACTAAACTGAGATTCTTGTAAGTCTAGTGATCTGTCTCACTAGAGGGGGAGGTAAGGCCAGAATCTCAAACATGACTTCCTCCTTTCTGAAATTTTTTTTTTTTCATTTGTTTTCTAGGAAACTCACACTCTTCGGTTCCTTTTCCTAACCTTTATTTATTTTTTAATTTTATCTCTACTTTATTTTACTTTACAATACTGTATTGGTTTTGCCATACATTGACATGAATCCACCACAGGTGCATACGAGCTCCCAATCCTGAATCCCCCTCCCACCTCCCACCCCATATCAGGGTCTAGGACTGCTTTTGTTCCTCTCCTCCTTGTACATTCTCCCATTAAATTAACTCATTTGATACAATGGCTTTCCATGCTCTCTACTTGCTGGCTGATATATTTACTGTCTGTATTCTCATTAGAATGCAAATTTCAGTAGGGTAAAATTTTAACTTTTCTATTCAATTCTGTATCCACAAAGTCTAAAACAGTACCTGGATTTCATTTCCTTTGGATATATGCCTGGAAGTGAGATTGTGGAATCATACAGTCATTTCGATTTTTAATTTTTTGAGGAACGTCCATACTGTTTTCTGTAAAGACTGCACCAATTTACCTTCCCACCAAACAGTGTACAAGTGTTTCCTCTTCTCCACATCCTCACCAAGATTTATCTTTCGTCTTTTTGACAATAGCTATATATGCTTATACATACATAAAATGTAGTAAAATATTCAGCCTTAAAAAAAGAAGGAAATCTTATTTGCAAGGATAGGAATAGAGAGCATTATGCTAAGTTAAATAAGTCAGACCCAGAAAGACAGTTCCTTCATGATCTCTCTTACATGTGGAATCTCCAAAAGTAGACTTTACAAAAGCAGAGAGTAGAATATGGAGGCTTCCAGGGACAGGAGAGTGAGGGGAGTTGGGAGATGCTGGTCAAAGGGTAGAAGTTTCAGTTATGCAGGATGAATGAGTTCTGGAGATCTAAGATTCAGTATGGTGACCATGCTTAATAATATTGTATTGTATACTTGAAATTTGAGGGCAGATCTTGTGCTCTTACCACATATTTGCAGTATATTTACAAAATGGTAATTATGTGAGTTGATGGATATGTTAATGAGCTTCATGTGATAATTATTTCACAATGTATACATATATCAAAACCACATAATATACCTTAAATATGTACAATTTTTATTTGCCAATGATACCATAATAAAGCAGGGAAAAACAAGAGTTCCTGGAACTTAGCAGGCACTCAATAAATGTGTGAGGGATGAATGAATGTATAACTTCAAATACAAAGGTCTTGCTTCAAACTATATCATTTCTGAGGTCTGCAGTACAGAACAAGGCTTACCTACCACTTGAGTGTGACTTACATTTGGGGCTAGATAATTCTCTGTTGGTGCAGGCCTGTTTGATGTGTTGTTGAATGTTGAAGAATCCCCAGCCTCTTCCTGCTAGATGCCAGTTGAAACACTCAGTTATGACAACAAAAAAAATTTCACCAGTCATCACAAAACTGCCACAAGAAGACAAAATTGCCCTAATAGAGAACCACTGGAAGAGTGGAAAGTTGGTTTACTATAAATAGCAACTAAAGAGCCTCTTGATGAAAGTGAAAGAGGAGCGTGAAAAAGTTGGCTTAAAACTCAACATTCAGAAAACTAAGATCATGGCATCTGGTCTTATCACTTCATGGCTAATAGATGGGGAAACAGTGAAAACAGTGAGAGACTCTATTTTGGGGGGCTCCAAAATCACTGCAGATGGTGACTGCAGCCATGAAATTAAAAGGAGACACTTGCTCCTTAGAAGAAGTTATGACCAACCTAGACAGCAGAGGCATTGCTTTGCCAACAAAGGTCCATCTAGTCAAGGTTATGGTTTTTCCAAGAGTCATGTATGGATGTGACAGTTGGACTATAAAAAGCTGAATATGGAAGAATTGATTATTTTGAACTTCAGTGTTGGAGAAGACTCTTGAGAGTCCTTTGGACTGCAAGGAGATCCAACCAGTCCATCCTAAAGGAAATCAGTCCTGAATATTCATTGGAAGGAGTGATGCTAAAGCTGAAACTCCAACACTTTGGCCACCTGACGCAAAGAACTGACTCACTGGAAAAGATCCTGATGCTGGGAAAGATTAAAGGCGGGAAGAGATGGGGACGACAAAGGATGAGATGGTTGGATGGCATCACCAACTCAATGGACATGAGTTTGAGTAAGCTCCAGGAGTTGGTGATGAACAGGGACGCCTGGCATGCTGCAGTCCATGGGGTCACAAAGAGTCAGACACAACTGAGCGAATAAACTGAACTGAACTGATAAATAGAAGATCAGGGTCCCAGTTCTAGCTGTGTAACAAGTAATTCACCTCTCTGTGCCCCAGTTTCCTCAATTATAAAGAAAGGATTAGAATAGATACTCCATAAAGCAGTGGTGAGGATTAAATGAGTTAGTGAATTCCAAAATAACCAGTGTGGTATCCAGTTAGTATTCATTTCCCTCCTGGCTTTGGGACTGAATTCCTTTCTGAAGCAAGGTTTCATGACTCATTTTGAGTCCTACTTACTCTCTTGGTTTTGTCTCACTACTCTTGCCTTGACCTTGGACCTTCCTTCTTTGTCCCCAGTACCTGGGATCTTCTCTGCCTGTCCTTTGCACTTTCTCTTACAGCCAACCTTCTAGCCACTGGATATTCAGTCTCCATTCTGAATCCCTCATCTGGTTTTGGAACTACAGCTCCATCTCAGATATTTTCTCCCAGGCTTGTTCCATCCTTAAACCTCTCCCATCCTATCACCTTTCCAGCCACCTGAACTAAGTCAAGGTTATTTTCACACCAGCGCTCATGTTGGTGGAGATTAGGAACAAATCAACACGCCTGGGATCCATGTCATCATTACCCACAACACACAAAGGTAGTTACTTCTCTGGGCTCTGGACTTCTCATCCCATCAATTAGAAGAGAAGATTTGTAAGTCGTTAGTTGGATTTGCCTTTTTCATTGACCATGAGATAAATACCTATTGGCCTTTCTAGAACCAGCTGAACATTAAGTCTCCTTCCAATTTCAACACTGTATGTCCAGGTTTCAAACATGCGAGTGAAAGAATAGTAAAGGGTTAAGAAAGTTAAGAGTTAAGGATTAAGAATAGTTATGGGTTAAAGTTAAAAACATCTTAGAATTATGGTTTCCTCTCCTGTCCCTCAAACCTGGGGACAGCATATTAAAAAGCAGAGACTTAACTTTGTAGAAAAAGGTCCGTATAGTCAAAGGCATGGTTTTTCCAGTAGTCATGTACAGATGTGAGAATTGGACCATAAAGAAGGCTGGGCACCAAAGAACTGATGCTTTCAAATTGTGCTGGAGAAGACTCTTGAGAGTCCCTTGAACATCAAGAAGATAAAACCAGTCAGTCTTAAAGGAAATCAATCCTGAATACACATTGCAAGGACTGATGTTGAAGCTGAAGCTCCAATACTTTGGCTATCTGATGGGAAGAGCCAGCTCATTGAAAAAGACCCAGATAGTGGGAAAGATTGAAGGCAAAAGCAGAAGTGGGCAGCAGAGGATGAGATGGTTGGATGGCATCACTGACTTAATGGTAATGAGTGTGAGCAAACTCCAGAAGGACAGAGGAGCCTGGCATGCGGAAATCCATGAGGTCACAAAGAGCTGGACACGACTTAGTGCCTGAACAACAACTCCTGTGCTTATCTAGTTGCTTTCTGGTGATGGTGTGATGCATTGAATAGGGTTCAGGTTTTGGGGTCAGATGAACTGTAGGGAACCTTCACTCTGCCACTCACCAGCACTAGACATACAAACTTAGTTATGTTAGTTACCCTCAACTCTCTTTTGTTTTCCACCAGAAACAGCTCCTATGAGGGCTGTATGTATTGAGTTGGCCAAAACGTTTGTTCAGGTTTTCTGTAACAAAACTCAAACAAAATTTTGGCTGATCCAGTATAATGTATAAAAATCCCCATTGAACAGCATCTAGCACAATATGGGCCTTTGCTAAATGTCATTTTCTCTTCCCTTCACATCCTCAGTCTGGTCCCTCTATTTAACCCTCCCACATGGGCAAAAATCCTAGTTTTTTAATCTTTACACTTTCCTACCCTGTATTCTTGCATATTGCTTTTGCATAGCTATGATTTGATTAAGCATCTATTAGATTAAATGGACTTGAAATCTGACATGCTATAGGATAGGAAATAGAAATAAATCATATTAAAATATGGGCTTCCCAGGTGGCTCAGCAGTAAAGAATCTGCCTGCAATACAGGAGACACAAGAGACACAGGTTCAATCCCTGGGTCGGGAAGATCCCCTGGAGGAGGGCATGTCCAGAATCTCATGGACAGAGGAGCTTGGTGGGCTACAGTCCATAGGGTCGCAAAGAGGTGGACATGACTGAAGCGACTCAGCACACACACACACAACATAGTAGAAAATAATGAAAAAATATGAATAGAGAAGAACCAGAATGATAAGGAGAAACTGGCCTGAGAATCAAATCCATGCTGTTTTCAACGAGGCTTTGTGTGCATGAGCAGTGATGAAGAGCAAGGACTTTGGAGTAAGACAGAGCTGGGGGTGGAGTCAGACCAGTCCAGGACCTAATAGACTATCTGCCACACAACAGATGTTTCTAATAATAAATACTTAATGAAGCTTGTTACAGGTTTTAATATACTGGACTCTAATTATGTCACAAGCAATTATTTTACTTCTCTGAGACTTGATTTATTAGTCTGTAAATTGGGAATAGTAACAAGAATGAAGTGAATTAATGTAAATAAAGCGGCTGAGTGCCCCGCACACAATCTGCGTGTAACACGTCATAGATGTTATCACTGCAGAGTTTCTGCTTTACCTTGGGCTAACTGACATTGCTGTTTGTGAATATGCTTAATACAAATCCCTGGATGTTAGTAATCCTATTCCATGGCACATGAGGCTGACTTTCAGAACACTGAAGCTAGAAAAAACAGTGAGGTATAAATCAGACCAGCTCAAAACCCTGCAAACTGCCCAATGTTGGGTAAAGCACCTTGCTTTTCTGATTCTCTGTGTCTAAGTTTATGGAGTAGTTGTGGTCTGGGATCTTTTCTATTTCTAAAAATCTTTGAGTAGGGCTAACTTGAAGGGTTCTTCCATGTTTAACAGTGTATGATTAGAAGAGCAGGCTCTATCTCCCTAAATATTGGTCAGTGAAATTTAAGTGCGTGTGTTTGGTTGGGGGCAAGGGAAGAGGCACTGAAAAGAGTGTTAGTGACCAAGAGGGAAAGGAAAAGGAGTAATACGTGATGACGATCTATTAAGGCAAGAATATGTGTGTCACATGCCATGTATTTTAGATATTCCCATAAAACCCCTGTCAGAACTGAGTTCCAAGCTCTGCTATCCCCATAAGGGAGTTAAGACTGACTTGTTGTTAGCCGCTAAGTCATGTCTAGCTCTTTGAGACGCCATGGACTGCAGCACAGCAGGCTTCTCTGTCTTTCACAGTCTTCTGGAGTTTGTTCAAACTCATGTCCACTGAGTCGATGATGCCATCCAACCATCTCATCCTCTGTCGTCCCCTTCTCCTCCTGCCTTCAATCTTTCCCAGTACCAGGGTCTTTTCAAATGAGTCAGCTCTTCGCATCAGGTGGCCAAGGTATTGGAGCTTCAGCTTTAGCAGCAGTCCTTCTAATGAATATTCAAGGTTGATTTCCTTTAGAATTGACTGGTTTGATCTCCTTGCTGTCCAAGAGACTCTCAAGAGTCTTCTCCAGCACCACAGTTAGAAAGCATCAATTCTTCCACACTCAGCTTTCTTAATGGTCCAACTCTCACATCTGTACATGATTATTCAAACCAAGAATATGTGCGTTACTCATCCTGTATCTTATATATTCCCACGAAAAAACTGGCAGAATTGAGTTCCAAGCTCAGCTTCTCCATAAGGAAGTAGTGATTGAGAGATGTTGGGATAAAATCCCAAGAGGAAAACCTTCCCCTCCCCCCCCTTCTGTGCTTCCTCTACCTCAAGCCTCCTCAGGCAGTGCCTGGATTAGTTATTCAACTGGTGTGACTCAGGACCTCCCAACCTGCTTCCCTCCAGTCCAGCCTCTGTGATGCTGAGAATAAGATCATTTCATCTTCCTTGAGGAACCTGAGACGAGCCCTGAGGGAAAAGTCCAAGCTTCTCAGCACAGTTTCTAAGGCCCCAGGTGATGTCTCCTGCCGACTTCTCCAGCTATATTGTCGCTTTTACCTTTTCATCTATAGTCTTTGAGCACCTTCCTCATCCTAGACATTTTGCTGAGCTGCCTCCACAATGGTAAGAAGTGGTTCTGACCCTTTCTTATAATGTAGTAGGGTTATGTATGCCATAATCAACTAACCACACAGAAACCTATCACTACTATCTATCTGTCTGCCTATCTATCTATCATCATCACCTATTAACAATAAGTAACATTTACTAAGCACTTATGATCAAGGAACTCTTTGAATCACTTTAAATGATTGTTTTTTTTTTTTTTTCACTTAAGCCTTCCAACAAGTCTATTAGGTAAGCATTTTAATTTCCATTTTCTAGGTAAGAAAACTGCCTCATTGACAGTTTACATTTCTTGTGCAAGGTCACACAGCTTGGAAGTGGCAAGGCCAGGATCGGTCCCCAGGAAGTTGCGTAGACTCTTCACAACATGCTACTACTCCAGTGTTTGGTTACAGAGGGTGGTAGGTACCTGGAAGAAAGGCTTGGACCATGATCTGTGTGCAGCTAGTAACGGCGAGCCTGAGGAAACAGTATTTGCAAAGTCATCTTTTCACCTGACTGCCCTCTTCCTTCACCCATTATGCACGCTGGCCTCTGACAGAGATGAACCTTTGGCTGCTCTGCGCTCTCTATAGCCTTCCAGTTGTTCTGGATGCTTCCTCTGCATCGGAGGCCTGTCCCTCTTCGACAAGCTAACATCTGCTCATTCACTCATTTGCCAGGTAATTGTTGGCGCTGCTATTGTGTCAGACACTGCTAGAGCCTGAGTCTACTAAGATAAACAGACACGACCTCTGGCCCCTAGTGCTGACCTTCTGGAGGGGAGATAGACATGCAAACAAGCACAGAATGGGCAAGACCTTAGCATGATGGGCTGTGTGGATGAAAAGGGTGAAAGAAAAGAGAAACACAGCCTGCCTGTTCCATAGAACATTGTGTGTTAAGTCACTTCCATCGTGTCCGACTCCTTGTGACCCCAAGGACTTCTCTGATGACCCTGCCAGCCTTCTCTGTCCATGGGATTCTCCAGACAAGAATACTGGAGTGGGTTGCCATTTCCTTCCCCAAGGAGATCTTCCCGAGCCAGGGATCGAACCTACATCTCATCTCTCCTGCATTAGCAGGTGGGTTCTTTACCACTATCGCCACTCGGGAAGCCCCATAGAACATTGTCACCATTTTTAATAACAAAAATACTATATATAGTCTATATTTTTAAGCCTAAGATCAGTTTTGTTACCAGATCAATAATCTGAAAGCATCTAGTGATTTTTTTTTCCCTCGGGGCAGTACGTTTTGTCTTCCTACTTCTTCCATCCTTCCCCTTTCTCCTTCCTCCCACCCTCCTTTGTTCCCAATCATCCTTTGGAGGTGATGTGAATACCTCCTTTGCTTTCTCCATGCCAGGCACTATGCCTGTTGTTCATCCTTCAACACTCAGTATGAGGCCTTAAAGGATTGTACACCATGATCAAAGGGGATCCATCCAAGGTAGGCAAAGATGGTTCAACATTCACAACTCAATCAGAGCAGAAGGCCCTTCTTGAACCAAAAGTTTCCCAAAAGGTTGAGTAGGGTCCTCGTCTTTCTGCTTCCACTGTATCCTCTAAGAACTGATTATGAGCCCACAGTTGGAGGGTCTGTTGTCTGCCTTCCCACTAGACTATGTCCTCCATGGGGGCAAGGACTCTATTGATAAAGTTTGAAACAGTGACTGCACACACAGCAGATGTAGGTGCTCAGTAAATATCCATTGTGTCTATAAGTAGGTTAAATTCAGGACGAAACAACCATGGAAAATATGCAGACAAAAAGGGCTTGAATAGTATTCTTGCAATCTGAAATTCTATGAGATGTAAATTATCTGGTTACTTACACAAAAATGGGCACAATAAAGGACCGAAATGGTATGGACCTAACAGAAGCAGAATATATTAAGAAGAGGTGGCAAGAATACAGAGAAGAACTATACAAAAAAGATCTTCATGACCCAGATAACGACAGGGGTGTGATCACTCACCTAGAGCCAGACATCCTGGAGTGTGAAGTCAAGTGGGCCTTAGGAAGCATCACTACAAACAAAGCTAGTGGAAGCGATGGAATTCCAGTATTTCAAATCCAGCTGTGAAAGTGCTACACTCATGTGCGGTGTTAGAAAGTGATCTAGTTTCATTCTTTTACAAGTGGTTGACCAGTTTTCCCAGCACCACTTGTTAAAGAGATTGTCTTTACTCCATTGTATATTCTTGCCTCCTTTGTCAAAGATAAGGTGTCCATAATGTGTGTGGATTTATCTCTGGGCTTTCTGTTTTGTTCCATTGATCTATATTTCTGTCTTTGTGCCAGTACCATACTGTCTTGATGACTGTGGCTTTGTAGTAGAGCCTGAAGTCAGGCAAGTTGATTCCTCCAGTTCCATTCTTCTTTCTCAAGATTGCCAACATCACTCATTATTAGAGAAATGCAAATCAAAACCACAATGAGGTACCATTTCACACCAGTCAGAATGTCTGCGATCCAAAAATCTGCAAGCAATAAATGCTGGAGAGGGTGTGGAGAAAAGGGAACTCTCTTACACTGTTGGTGGGAATGCAAACTAGTACAACCACTATGGAAAACAGTGTGGAGATTCCTTAAAAAATTGCAAATAGAACTGCCATATGACCCAGAAATCCCACTGCTGGGCATACACACTGAGGAAACCAGAACTGAAAGAGACACATGTACCCCAATGTTCATCGCAGCACTGTTTATAATAGCCAGGACATGGAAACAACCTAGATGCCCATCAGCAGACGAATGGATAAGAAAGCTGTGGTACATATACACAATGGAGTATTACTCAGCCATTAAAAAGAATACATTTGAATCAGTTCTGATGAGATGGATGAAACTGGAGCCGATTATACAGAGTGAAGTAAGCCAGAAAGAAAAACACCAATACAGTATACTAACACATATATATGGAATTTAGAAAGATGGCAATGATGACCCTGTATGCAAGACAGCAAAAAAGACGCAGATGTGTATAGCGGACTTTTGGACTCAGAGGGAGAGGGAGAGGGTGGGATGACTTGGGAGAATGACATTGAAACATATATACTATCATGTAAGAATCGAATCACCAGTCTATGTCCGATGCAGGATACAGCATGCTTGGGGCTAGTGCACAGGGATGACCCAGAGGGATGTTGTGGGGAAGGAGGTGGGAGGGGGGTTCATGTTTGGGATCGCATGTACACCTGTGGTGGATTCATGTCAATGTATGGCAAAACCAATACAGTATTGTAAAGTAAAATAAAGTAAAAAAGAAAAAAGAAAAAAAGAAAAAAAAGAAAGTGCTACACTCAATATGCCCCCAAATTTGGAAAACTCAGCAGTGACTACAAGATTGGAAAAGGTCAGTTTTCATTCCAGTCTCAAAGAAAGGCAATGCCACAGAATGTTCAAACTACTGCACAATTGTATTTATCTCACACACTAGCAAAGTAATGCTCAAAATTCTCCAAGCAAGGCTTCAACAATACGTGAACCAAGAACTTTCAGATGTTCAAGCTGGATTTAGAAAAAGGAGAGGAACCGGAAATCAAATTTCCTATGGTTGATTCATGTTTGACAGAAAACAAAATTCTGTAAGGCAATTATCCTTCAATTAAAAAATATATAAATTTAAAAAAATTGGCAACATCCATTGGATCATAGAAAAAGCAAGAGCATCCCAGAAAAAGCAAGAGCATCCCAGAAAAACATCTACTTCTGCTCCAATGACTATGCTTTGGACTATGTAATGACTATGCTCCAATGACACAGCCTTTGACCGTGTGGATCACAACAAACTGTGAGAAATTCTTAAGGAGATGGGAATACCAAACCATCTTACCTGCCCCCTGAGAAACTTGTATGCAGGTCAAGAAGCAACAGTTAGAACTGGTCATGGAAAAACAGACTGGTTCCAAATTGGGAAAGGAGTATGTCAAGTATATTGTCATCCTGCTTATTTAACTTAAATGCAGAGTACATCATGCGAAAAGCTGGACTGGATGAAGCACTGGCTGGAATCAAGACACTACCCTTATGGCAGAAAGTGAAGAGGAACTAAAGAGCCTCTTGATGAAAGTGAAAGAGGAGAGCGAAAAAGCTGGCTTAAAACTCAACATTCAAAATCTAAGATCAGGGCATCTGGTCCCATCACTTCTTGGCCAATAGATGGGGAAACATTGGAAATAGTGACAGACTTTGTTTTCTTGGTTCCAAAATCACTGCAGATGGTAACTGCAGCCATGAAATTAAAAGACATTTGCTCCTTGGAAGAAAAGCTATGACCAACCTAGACAGTATATTAAAGAGCAGAGACATTACTTCAACAAAGGTCTATCTAGTCAAAGCTATTGTTTTCCCAGTAGTCATATGGATCTGAGAGCTGGACCATAAAGAAAGCTGAGCGTGGAAGAATTGATGCTTTTGAACTGTGGTGTTGGAGAAGACTCTTGAGAGTCCCTTGGACTGCAAGGAGATCCAACCAGTCCATTCTGAAGGAGATCAGCCCTGGGATTTCTTTGGAAGGACTAATGCTGAAGCTGAAGCTCCAATACTTTGGCCACCTGATGCAAAGAAAAGACCTTGATACTGAGAAAGATAGAGGGCAGGAGGAGAAGGGGACAACAGAGGATGAGATGATTGCATGGCATCATGACTCGACGGACATGAGTTTAAGCAAGCCCCAGGAATGGGGATGGTCAGGGAGGCCTGGCGTGCTGCAGTCCATGGGGTTGCACAGAGCAGGAAACAACTGAGCGAGTGAACTGAACTATGCCAGGCAGTCTGCACACCTAATTGCCCTTTGCCTAGTCTATCTGTTGTGATAGTAGGCATTTGATACATCTCTTCACTTAAGACTTATGCAGAATCTCTGATTTTGGCAAAGATTCTTATTGCCTTGATCCTCCAAAGTATTGTTGTTTAGTTGCTAAGTTATGTGGCTCTTTTGCAACCTCATGGACTGTAGTCCACCAGGCTCCTCCCTCCAGGGGATTCCCCAGGAAAGAATACTGGAGTGGATTGCCATTTCCTTCTCCAGGGATCTTCCTGACTCAGGGATCGAATCCAGGTCTCCTGTATTAGCAGGCAGATTCTTTACTGAAGAATCCAGAAGAAGATTACACTGAACCACTTGGAAGCCCTCCAAAGTATTAGAACCTCTGGTTTTTAACTGAACACATGGCAACCCAAAGTGAAATCAGCATCTCTTAACCTCTCTATCAATCATATTAGCCGCAGGAAGTTAGGACCCATGCTCTGTGAAAATTCCACTTCTGTCCTTAAAAAGGGAGATGTTCTCCCACCTCAGTCCTGCTGGCTGGAATATCCATCCACCCATGTGTTCAAATATTCATGCAGACATGGGCCGTGGCAGAGGATGGCAGGATGGCAGAGCAGCAAGACAGGACCTGGAGTCTCTGCAGCTTGGAATCCTTACTGACCTTGGAATGTTCACCTCCAGACCTAAAGGAGGGAGAGATAAAATAGACCTCAGTCTTGCTTGATGTGCTGTTATTTGGAATCTCTGTTACATGCAGTCATGTCTAATCTTGACCAGTACACTGATTTTCCTTCTATAGAAACACAGATTGTCAGAGGCATATGGGACTTTAGAATTAACCTAATCCAATGTTTCTTAACTTTTTTGGAATCAAGAATATTTTAGAATTTGATGGAAGCTCGCTACTAAAAAATGAGATAAAATGCATGTCCATGGTAACAGCCCTTTCCTGGTTAAACATTCCCGGTTCAGTTGTAGGCCTTCGTTTTACCTACTAGCAAGCTGTGGTTCAGAAAGATCCTTAGGTTTGCAGGCAGTCCCATGAGAAATTGGACCAGTATCCAAGCCTTTTTACACCCAACCTGATTTTTTTTTCCAAAAGATACTGCCTAGTTACCATGGGCAAGGTTCCAGTGATGGCTATCTGATGGTGCTTCAGAGATATTTTAGGTTTCTTGGTAAATATTGATGGTTCTGCCTTCTTATTCATTCATTCGTGCACAATCATTCCTCCACTTTAGAAGTAATTATTGAGCATCTTCCAGGATTAAGCACAGGACAATGCCCTGTTATACTCTGGTGAACAAAATACAGATGTTACTCCTGTTATTATGGGGCTTACATCCAGTTGATGAGTCAGATGTTAAACACGTCAAAATACAAATACGTTTATAATAACAAATTGGGGTAAGTACTATGTAAGAAGAAAATGGGATGGTAGCAGAAAATAATAAGGAGATCTATTGGGAATCAAGGAAGACCGCTGTGTGGAGTTGACATTTAAGCTGAGATGAAAGACGAGAAGAAACTGGACATGTAGGGAGTAAAGGAAAGGGTATTCCAGGCAGAGGGAACAGTTCATGCAAAGATCCTGAGGAGAAGGGAGCTAGAATATTAGAGCTGGGAGAAGGCTCAGTACAATAGGGTTTAGTACCTAGGGAAGATGGTGAGAGGTAAAAAAGGCAAGATCATACAGTTCCAAGTAGACCTTTGATGGGCTATTAATAAAGCAGCTAGGGCTTCCCTGGTGGCTCAGACGGTGAAGAATCCGCCTGCAATGCAGGAGACCCGGGTTCGATCCTGGGTCAGGAAGATCTCCTGGAGGAGGAAACGGCAACCCACTCTGGTATTCTTGCCTGGGAAATCCCATGGACAGCGGAGCATGGTGGGCTACAGTCCATGAGATGCAGAGTTGGGCACAACTGAGTGACTAACACACACATACGTGTATTAAGAACAAAGACACATTATAATTGCAACAAGAAGCCACAGGAAGGCTTTCAAGAGACAGACTTTATCACTTCTCCCAGGGGAGAGGTGATATGATTCTTGCTTTTCAAAAGACCACTGTAGTTGCTATGTGAAAAGTAACTGGGATGGTCGATAGGAGCCAACACAGGGAGGCATTTGAGAGGATACAGTTGTGGCCCACATCATTAATAAACAGGTTGCATAGATGGATTTGAAATGTATTTTGGGCAAAGGATGTACTTTGGTTTGGTGGTATAGAGTATGAGGAAGAGGGAAACCAATAGGTCTTTGCAAATCTTCCATGATTTGGCAGCTTTCATCACTTAGCAAATCCGCTAAGCAAAGCAACATCCTTGCCCCTCATCTTGTTCCAAGTTCCAAAGACTGACTTTCGCCTACCAAGGCCCAGACCCTGGCTGGGAAGGTGAAGGTCCCTGCTCAGGCTGGCCACCCTGCACTGGAGCCTTCGTCCGGCAGCAGGTCTTTGTCTTCCAGCCAGTGCCCAGGCCTGGGGGGTGAACCTCAGCTGGCAGCACCTTCAGGGCCAGGTCCCCAGACCCTGCGCAGCCGTCACTATCAAGGGAGCCGCGTGCCCAGGACACAGCCGGCCCTCAGTCCGCACAAACCAGGGACTAGATCCCTCGGACCATGACCCAGGGGAACCGCTGCTGCAGGGCCCATCACCATGCAGACCCTTGGCAGAGCTGCCCGCCCCAGTACAATACTAGACACGCCACAGGACCAGTACCAATGTATTTGTGTTTTAAGATAACGTAACAAAAACTTCCTCCATTTCAGATTTCCTTCTGAGGACCCTTGAAGTAAGTACAAGATACAGTCCAACTTTAGCCCCTTGAGGTAAATACAATAATTCCTTTCCATTTCCTAGATTAAGAAACGGGGGCTTTAAAAGAGTAAAGTGTTCCAAATTGCGCATCTAAAGAGTCCTGGAGCAGGGATGAAAAAGTGATTGCGGTAGCCAGACTCCAAGGGACCCTCAGGGGTGCCTGCCCCGCCAGGGTTCACCAGGCAGAGTCTCCCCTGCTTGCACCAGGCCTGGTCTGCATGACCAACAGCATACTGCAAAGCAACATCAGGGCAAAGAGGGGACGGCGGCTTCCACTTGAGTCCTGGGCTCTTTCTCTTGAACTGGAATAGGGGCGGGGCGAACAGCAGCCATTAACTTAAGACCTGTTAGTGCAGCTGTTACCGCGAGACCTTCCGCACGAGACAATCAG
Organism: Capra hircus; assembly: GCF_001704415.2. NCBI lineage: Eukaryota > Metazoa > Chordata > Mammalia > Artiodactyla > Bovidae > Capra > Capra hircus. The sequence goes on along the minus strand of NC_030821.1, from coordinate 75,300,037 downwards.
TCCAGTCTCCACCGACAGTCAGCCTGGCAGTGGCCCTCTGGGTAGAGAGTGTGATAAGATGCAATCAGTCACAGCCTTCTCCCCGGGGGCCCTCCAGCCCGGCGGGTGAGCTGGGGGCCTGGGGACAGGCTGGGGCAGTGTCCCGTAGCGCTCCAGAGCCCCTGAAGGAGCAGCGGACCTCTCCCCCATCCCCACCTCTGCGTCCTCATGACAGTGGCGGCCTCCATGGGTTGTGGTCCTCGGCAGCTGGAACATAAGGACACTGCTATTAAGGTAAGAGCTTTAACCAGCTTCAGCCTCTCTGTTCAAGTTTCAGAATTTGGTCCAGCTTAGCTGAGTTCTCTACCCCAGGAGGTGGCCAGGGGTCAGGGTAAAGGTGCAAAGACTGCACGTCATTACTTTGGGTCCGCTTCTGTGGTTGGGGCTATTCTCAAAGAAGAGCAGTTATGGTGAGCTGGGGATTAACCTGATTGGTATTTGCTACAACACGTGTTCTTGTTGATCCTGAACAAACGATTCTCTCCAGTTTAAATAAAAAGCCTGAGGGTTGGCTGGGTCCTGGGAGCCTGGCTCTCCAAGTGATGATGGCTGGGCAGGGTCTGGGGACCGGGCCATATGGGTGCTGCCAGCTGACATGTGCCTCTTCGGCTGAGCTTGGGTGCTGGCAGGAGGACCCAGGCTGGGTGCTGGACTTGGGGTGATGGGGTGATGCAGGGATCCACTCCTCTTAGCCAGGACTTGGATCTCAGAGGGCAAAAATTCAAGCCTTGGAACCTTGCCTTTCTTGTCAGAACAGAGAATAACAGGTTTTAGTGGAGATTTACAGGAACATCCTGACTTGTCCATGACCTGACTTCAAGAACAAAGGATCTGACACCCAAAATTTGCAACAACTAATCATACGCCTCTCTCACCTTTTCTATAATAACGTTTTGCTGAAAGCTTTTAAGGAGTTCAGTTTTTACGGCAAGAGCCGCCTGTCTCCTTGTAATGTACTGCAGTAAACCTTTCTCTGCTCCAAACTCCAGCATTTTGGTGTTGTTTGGCCTCAGTGTGCCTGGGGCATATGGAAAAAGTGATAGTCGCTCAGCCATGTCTGACTCTTGCGACCTCATAGACTGTATCCCTCCAGGCTTCTCTGTCCATGGAATTCTCCAGACAAGAATACTGGAGTGGGTTCCCATTCCCTTCTCTAGGGGATCTTCCCAACCCAGGGATCCAACAGAGGTCTCTTGCATTGCAGGCAGACTCTTTACTGTCTGAACCACCAGGGCATAAGGACTTCCATTCAATCACAGAACCACTTGCTTTGCGAGAAACCAACTGCCACGTCCTATGTACTGTCAGCAGTCTGGAGAGGCTCACTTGGCAAAGAGCTAAGGCCTCCTGCCAAGGGCCAGGGAGGATCTGAGGCCAGTCAGCCACCATGGAATAAACTTGAAGGAGGACCCTCCAGCCTTCAGATAACTGCACCCTCTCCAGGACTTGATTACCACCTCATGGGATGTCTCAACGCTAGAATCACCCAGCTAAGTCACTTGCAAATTCCTGACCCACAGAAAAATGAGAGGGAATAAAGTGTGCTGTTTAAAGCCACTTAGAAGTCTTAGTAATTGTTTATGCAGTCACAGATAATGCAAATGGCCACTTTTTCCAAAACCCCTGTGACATAGCACTGCTTCTACAGTTTATAATAATAGTTCTTTAAAAATAAATAAAAATGTTTCTGTTACCTTTACAGTTTATAAACAGCTTCTTCATGCTCTTCTAATAGAGGAATCCATTTTCTTTGCTTTACAAGGTGCTGACTCATTTCAGGTTAGTACAGTTTCCAGTGGTTAACATTTTGCCTGATATTCAGCATAGTATAGCAGGAAAATATATGGGCACTGGAATCAGACAGACAGGATTATCCTAACTAGATAAAAATTATGCACAAGTAAATAAACAGATTTTTAAAGGCACAGTTCAATGAGTTTTGACAAATGCTCTTCGATGTACCCAAAAACAATAAATATAAAAGAGCAATAAGAAGCATAAGAAGTCCTTATGCCCTGGTCGTTCAGAACAATAAAAATAAGGAGCATTTCTGTCACCTTAGAAAGTTCTCCATAACCCTTCTAAGTTTAATCCTTACCACCCTAGAGACAACCAGTGTTCCAATTTCAGTCACCAAAGGTTAGTTTTGCCTTTCTTGAATAAATGAATTTTACAGTTTCCATTGTATATGATAACTTTCACTCACTAGAATATTCTTAAAATTCATTCATGCTGCTGTGGATAGCAACACTTTATACCTTTTATTACTAATGAGTATCTTGTTCGGGGCTTCCCAAGTGGCTCAGTGGTAAAGAATTCACCTACCAGTGCAGGAGACACAAGAAATGAGTGTTCGATCCCTCTGTCTGGAAGATCCCTGGAGTAGGAAATAGCAGCCAGCTGCAGTATCCCTGCCTGAAAACTTCCATGGACAGAGCAGCCTGGTGGGCTACAGTCCATGGGATTGCAAAGAGTCGGACATGACTGAACGACCAGACACATTTTGTTGAATTAGTATCTTAATATAAAACGCTGTACTCTCCTATTGTAGGTTGTTTGCAGATTAGGGTTATTAAATTAAGCTCTTGTAAACATTTTGGATAAGTCTTTTCTAGACATATGTTTTCACTTATCTTGGGTAAAATATCTATGAATGAATTTGCTAAATCATAGGGGAGGTATATAATTTTCTAAGAAATGGCCAAACCATTTTTCCGAAGCATTTGTATCACTGCATTCCCACCAGCAGTATATGAGGGTTCTGGCGGCATTCCATCCTAGCCAACATTTGGTGTTATTGTTTAAATTTTAGCCATTCTAGTAGGTCTGTAATGGCATTTCATTATGGTTTTAATTTGCTTTTACTTGATGACTAAGGATGTTAAACTTTTTCTCAAGCTCATTGCCATTTATATACTTTTTTGGTGACTTAACTGTTCAAGTCTTTTATCTGTTTTCATAACTTTTAAAAAGTTATTGATTTACTAGGATTATTTTATATTATGGACATGGCTTCTTTTGTTAGATATAGATACTGTGAATAATGTCCCTCTGTCGGCGGTTTGCCTTTTCCTTAACAGGCTTGTTTTTGTTTAATGACTAGAGCTCTTTAATTTTTATAAAGTCTGATTTATTATTTTTTTCTTTTGGGTTGATTTTTGTGTTTTTTTCTAAGAAATCTCAGCCACACTGAAGTTTGAATACATTCTTCTTTTTCTTAAAGAAGATTAATAGTATTGACTTTAGTCAATAGTATTATATGTCCATGGATTCATCTTGAAACAATTTTTGTGTTTGATGAGGAAAGTATTGGATTTTTCCCCCATTTGCTGCATAAAATTTTCTTTTTTAGATTGTTGGCATGCATTTTTTAAAAATTAATTGATCTAAATGTCCAAATGTATAGATTTATTTCTGGATTATCTAATTCTGTACTGTTGATCTATTTTTATATCCTTAGGCAGAATCCCAGGGACGGGGGAGCCCGTGGGCTGCCGTCTCTGGGGTCGCACAGAGTCGGACACGACTGAAGCGACTTAGCAGCAGCAGCAGCAGCAGCAGGCCAATACTACACTGTATTGACTGCTGTAGCTTTACAGTAAATCAGAAATCAAATAGTTTAAGACTTCCAAGTTTTCTTTTATAATATTATTTTATTTTCTAGGTCTTTGAATTTATATATATATTTTAGAATAAAAATTTCAATTTGTAAAAATCTTATGTAACTTTTGTTGAATTATGCTTATAAAGGAATTTATCCATGTCCTCGAAGTCATGGGATCTATTATCTTTTTAACATCATCAAGATCTGTACTGTTGGTTCTCTTCCATTCCAGTGTTTCTTTGTATTTATCCTGCTTTAGGTTTACTGGGCTTTAGAGGTCTGTAGGTTGATATTTTCATCAAATTTGAGACATTTTGACCATTATTTCTTGAAATATTTTTTCTGATGTATTCCCTCTATGCTCTCCTTTGGAAACTTCAATTACATGAATACTAGACAGTTTGTATTACTCCACTTGCTATTGAGGCACTTTTCCTTTTTTCAAATTTCCTCCTGAATTATTAAGATTGTATCATTTCTATTGATCTATCTCAAGTTTATTGATTCTTCCTCTGCCATCTCTAATACATTGTCATTAAATAAATTTTATTTATGTATTATAATATTCAATTTTAGAATTCAAATATTTTTATCTTTTTAATTATTATAGCTATCTTTTCCTTTATATCCTTGAATGTATTTATAATAACTGTTTTATAGTCCTTATTTGCTACTTCCAGTGATTGGATCAGGTACTGACTTATTTTTCTGTCAATTACAGATCAAATTTCCCTACTTCTTCACATATTTAACAATTTTTAAATATACACTGAACATTTTAAAAAATGCATTGTAGGAAGTCTGAATCATGTCTTTTTTAAAAGAGTGTTAAATTCTGCTTGAGAAGTTATTAAATTGCTGTTAGATTTTCTCAGCTTTCCAGGCTTGGATTTTTTTTTGTTTGTTTGTTTGTTTACGTTGTTAATGGCTGGTTTGTTTCCACTTTGTCCATATCCTAGGGATTGATTCTGTCTCTAGGACTTGGTTATTACTCCTCAGTCTTGGCCTTTATGAGGTCGCATCTGAATTCTTGAGGTGCTCTCCACTCTGCGGAGAGGGAGGTCTCTCCACTCTGGCTGGATTGAAATTCCCATACCTACAGGTTCTCCGTGATCTCTGCAGTGCTGGCCCACAGCTGCTGCTCTCTGCTAGACTTTGTGGAGTCTCACCTTGTGCATACGCAGTGGGAACCTCCCAAACATATATGTCAACTTCCCCTCCTTGCAGATCCTACCTCTCTCTGCTGAAGTTGGGAAAGTGTTTTAAAGCACAGAATCAGCCAAACATGAGGTTTATTTTGTGTGATTTTCTTTCACTAAAGATCACAGTACTATGCTCCTTGATATCCAATGCCTGAAAACTATTGCTTTATGTACATATGTATTATAAGTTTTTATCTTTGATTGAAGTAGGAAAGTAAGCTTGCACTAGTTACTCCATCGTGACCAGAGCCAGACTTGCTTTCAGTCTCTTGACATTGCTGCTGTGTGACCCTGAGCAAGTTAATTCATCTTCTTTGTTTCAGTTTGTTTATGTATAAATAAGGCTCATAATATTTAGACCATAAGTTCAGTGATAACAGCTATGCCATTTATTTTTCTTATTTCTGAACCTTTAATAACTAACAGTGCACTCAACACACAGTCATTATCTAACTGTATTCATGCATTCATCCATTCAAGAAATGTTACTAAGTGAATACATGCTTCACAGAAATATTTTTAAGAATAAATTCAATCATTTATGTAATGTAATTCGTACAAAACTTGGCTCAGAATAAAAATCCAGGACATTATAGATATTTAAAAGGTGTACTGACTGAAATTAATTATATTTCTAGGTCCTAGAGTGTACAGATATTATACTTAGGGAAAAAAAAATCAGTAGGATTTTAGGGAAAAAAAAAGCATGACCATGCCTCATTTAGAATTTCACTAGTTTACAAATACCACTATTAATCTAAAAAGGCACAGGGTCAGCCCATCTTCACTGTTGATCCTGTATATGGAGCATCATAAGCCCTGTGCTCCCAGTGTGTTAAGCACCACGTTGATGGCTGACTGGCTGGTTGACCAGTGGGTATTAGGACTCTTGCTCTGCTAGGGTGAACAGGCTGGCTGAGCTTAGTTGGCTGAATCCCTGCAGCACTCCCCAAGGATGGAGTCCCTGCCCACACTGATGAGTCTCTGCACTCAAATAACTTGCAAACAAGCCACGATTTCTGGCCCAGCATGAACTACAACTGCAGTGGGGAAGCTGGGAGGGCAGGGAGCAGGAGGAAGCCAGATTTATGAAGCTCCAGGGTGATGTTCAAGGCTCTGTGCTCCGGCAGTGCAATGACCACCTGATTAACAGTTCCTTGTCTGCATTCTGCTTTATTTTCCAAAGTGCTTTCTGCATCTCTGACCCCATTTGACCATCACGACATCCTCCAAATGGATAAAGGGTGTGTTATTACATGTCTACATTTTAAAGATAAGGATACAGAGCATGAGAGAGAGAATATGATTTAGCCAAGGCTCCATAGCTAGAAAATGTGAGAGCTGGGTTTGGAATCCTGCTGGCAGAGGGCAAGTATTTTTTCCATGATTTAGAAATGACATTTGGACTCAGAGGGAGAGGGAGAGGGTGGGATGATTTGGGAGAATGACATTCTAACATGTATACTATCATGTAAGAATTGAATCGCCAGTCTATGTCTGATGCAGGATACAGCATGCTTGGAGCTGGTGCATGGGGATGACCCAGAGAGATGTTATGGGGAGGGAAGTGGGAGGGGGGTTCATGTTTGGGAACGCATGTAAGAATTACAGATTTTAAAATTTAAAAATAAATAAATAAATAAATTAATTAATTAATTAAAAAAAAAAAAAGAAATGACAGTTTTCCATCTCTTTAGCCAGATGGTGGTCATTTTGGTGTGTGCTCGGAAAGTGGGATGGATGATTGGGATCCAGCAGTTACTTCTGTCTCTGTACAGAGTCTTAGCTCTTCAGAGCTCAACAAGACCTCAGATACGGACAGTCCCAGTCACCTTATTCTGTGATGCTGACATGGAATCTCAGGATGTTTCAGCCACTCAGTGAAGCTCAACAGCAAGTTCTGAGGGTGACCTGATATACCACTACTCATCTTTCCCTCACACCATGCTGTTTTTGCAAAAGCCTCTCTGGCCTCCAGCTTCACAGAATCAAACAAAACAGGACAATGACAGCTTTGGGGCCTGGGTAGAGCTCTGGCCCTGACTCCACTAAGAGGCCGTGGGTCAGTTTGATGGGTTGCCATCAAAGACAGCCTTTATGAAGAAGGTGCTTTGAGACACCCAATCAGTACCAATCAGTGCGTTTTTGTTAGTTTCTCCAAACTTAAGCTGAGTCAAGCTGTATTGATTAAAACCGGTTGGGAAATGAATTCCTGAGGCTAATCTATAAAGAAATTCAATCTGGAGATGGAGCGAACTGTCGTCAGGATTCCTTATTAGGCACTTCGCATCAGGGGCTAAAAAAGGCAAACAAACAGACACGCAACACAAAGGGCAAACTTCTTCAGGGGATGAAAATGACACTGTGGTTGGGGAATATCACATCTAATACCATAGGACCTGACCATTTCTTAATAACCAACAAATCGATCCCTCCCTAACAATGCTTCCAAGAAGCGAGAATAAGAAGGGACTACATTAACAAAGAGGGATGGAAATGAAATTAAGTCCCTAACACAGCCTTTTCAGTATCTCTAAGATAGGAGGGCGATCCTGTCAGAAACTGCATTCTATGAAGAATCCAGAATGGTTGCCTCATTTAATTAGGAGGAGAAAAGCATGTGAGGAGAGAGGGAGTCTTCCGGGTAAAGGAGTGTAGCAAAGAGATCGAACCTTCTGTTTCAAAAGTTGCTTAGCAAAAGCAATTTTAATTGCTGCCTTTGTTATAACAGATTAAAGGTAGTTATGTCCCAGTGTACCTCAGTTTAAGCAGTCAGTGTGTTCCTGAATAGTTATGTGCAAATCAAATTTTGTAAATCAGATCCAATTTTAAATGCCCTCAGAGAGCTTGTTCTTTCAAGGAAATTTTTGGTGAATTCTTTGGTAAGACCTAAGACAATCCTCTAATTTATTGGGTTGGTAGGTTTAATTTCTTTTAGATGATGATAAATGTTATTCTGTCTCCCATATTCAGAAGAGGGGGCTGAAAATAGAATGGAAATAAAATGACTTAATGACGCGATATAATAACTAATGGTATCTCCTATGGTAGGTTAATTTAGTAAATGGTGAGCTTACCTCTTATATTTTCTATGAATAATGACTAGTATTTAACATCAGGACGATGAGACTGTAAGAAAAAATCAAAAAGGATTACTTGGAAGGAGTTTTAAGAAATATCTAATCCAACCTTCAAAACCAATTTCTCTTTGCCGTATTCCAGAATAATGACTGTTTAGGCTCCACTTGAATACTGTTAGAATGAGCTGTGATATTCATTCATAAATTTATTCATTAAATATTTATTGAGCATTAAGTATATGGGAAACAGGAAGAAAACTAGATATTAGCACCCACCTTCTCTAGAACTTAATTCACGTGGGAAGGCAGATATTCACTAAACAGTAACACAATAATTAATACATTATTTGATAGACATTATGGAAATTAAATATAGTATTCTATGAAAGTAGTCAGGGAAAACTGACCCAAGGAATTTGCATTTCATCTAAGACCCAGAAGATGAATAGGTACTGAGACAAAGATGGGCCACCAGAGGACGCAGTGTGTGGGATTGACACTACATGTGGGATTGTGGTTTGAGATAGTTATTCTAGCTGCTGTGTGAAAAGTGGACTGGATCAGGGCAAGGATGGGAACAAATAGGCTCACAGTCAGGGTAAAAGATGCTGGTGACTTAGGCCAAGATGCTAAACGTGGGGCTGGAGACAAACAGATTGTCCTGAAATACTGTTGGGAATATGCTCAATAGGACAGAGTGATTATCTGTATATGGAGGTGCATGCCTGCTTAGTCGCCCTGTCGTGTCTGACTCTTTGCAACCCCAAGGACTGTAGCCCACCGGGCTCCTCTGTCCATGGGATTTCTCAGGCAAGAATACTGGAGTGGGTTGCTGTTTCCTTTTCCATGGTATATGGGGGTATGTGAAAGCAAAGAGTCAAGGATGATCTTGGCATATCTGAGTTGGGCAAATGGAAAGACAGTTATCCCATCTACTGATATTGAGAGCATTAGCAGGAGAACAGATTAGGGAAAAGAGATTTGGTGCAAATAATTCTGGGCATGTTGAGCTAGAGGTGCCATCACTGGAAATGTCCAGCAGGCAGTCTAGTAACTGAGTCTGGTACTTGACTTTCATGACTAGCACTCTGTGAGCACCTTGCAGCAATGCCAGCACACAGCAGCCCCCCAGGACTGGCTGGGGGTTCAAGCACACGGCTCCAATTTCTGGAGAAGCAAAGTGCTAGACTGATAAACCAGGCCAGCAACAGCCAAAACTGTAACTGGAACACAAGACCTAGACCCAGACAGGAAGAATGCAGGAGGGTTCAAGGATTAGTGTTCCTACTCAATATTTATGAGTTGGATTGTTGAGGTAATAGAAGCAGTAGCCAGGAGACTTATTTTTTTGTAAACATAGACCATTTTTTAAATTTTTATTGAATCTGTTACAATGTTGGTTCTATTCTGTGCTTTGGTTTATAACCCCAAGGAATGTAGAATCCCAACTCCCTGACAAGGGATCAAACCCACATCCCCTACACTGGGAAGCAAACTACTAGACCACTAATTGTCAAACTACTGGTCCCAACTAGTGGACCGCTAGGGAAGTCCCCAGGAGACTCTTTTGACCTCTTATGCCAACCAGCATTGTGGTAGGAGGCAATATGCTCACTGCTGCTGCCGCTAAGTCTCTTCAGTCGTGTCTGACTCTTTGTGACCCTACAGACAGCAGCCCACCAGGCTCCCCTGTCCCTGGGATTCTTCAGGCAAGAACACTGGAGTGGGTTGCCATTGCCTTCTCCAGTGCACAAAAGTGAAAAGTGAAAGTGAAGTCTCTCAGTCGTGCCCGACTCTTAGCGACCCCATGGATTGCAGCCTACCAGGCTCCGCCGTCCATGGGATTTTCCAGGCAAGAGTACTGGAGTGGGTCGCCATTGCCTTCTCCAATATGCTCTCTAACTCATCAATAATAAACTTCACAAAATGTTTAAACCCCATTTGGTCACCATGGGGACATGAGAACTGTGATATAGGATTGAATTCTGTCTTGTTTATCATCTGCCCAAATTCAGCTGTTTATGTCTTGATACATCTTCGGATAACCTTATCTCCTTCCTCTGGGTTCTTGATATAGCAAAATCCAAGTCAACAGCTCATCAGAAAGGAACCTTGGTATATTGGTCCATGTCTTCCAGTTGCATATGACAGAGCTCCACCTAAAACACGTCTAAGCGTTTGACTGGGGTCAGGAATAGACCCATTGACACAAGCCAGGCACATGAGGGAGGTAGTCCATGGCCACTGTTGGAGAAACACAGGCAGAGACTAGCAGCCCGATGCTACTTGCCAGAAGAAGCAGAGAGCCAGTGTCTCAGCGTCCCAGAAATGCCGTTCCTTCCACGCTTTGGAAGGCCCCATAGACCAGTGAGCAGTCCTGTTGTGGCTGTCCCCTGCACACGGTTCTCCATGAAGGATGCAAAGAATGATATCCCTCGTAGAGAAGCCGGCACTAAAGTCAAGTTCCTCTATGTGTCGTGTCTCCCTCTTCCTTTCTGCCGCTTGTCTTTTATCACATCTTACCAGAGCTATTTCTGTCTATGGGGAGTTAGCAGGAAGATCACATATTGCACAGAGAGCGGGGTGTTAAATTTATGCAAAGGCAAGAAATGTGTTATGGCAAAAATTATTTATTGCATGGCGTCTCCCTTGAGGGTTAGTCTCTTGTGAGAGTTTTAAGGACAGCAGCTCTATATTTGTCGCATGGCAGAGCCACACTCCTGCCTGCCTCCTGCTGTCGGTGCCAAAAGCATTTATGTAAAGTCGTGATGCAAAGCTGCCACCTTTAGGAGGCACAAAATGGCCCAACACAGAGCGTCTTGCTTTGTAGCCATTTGTGTTCTGAGAGGGGTGAGTCTGCCGCCAGTGAGAAGGAGGAAGGACAGGAGCAAAAAGTGCTGGACGTCCTGGAGTTGGGCCATATCATGGCAAGACAGCTTGTTTAGCTAGTAGGACCATTTATGTAGCTCAGGGCATTTTAGAGATGCCATGCTGTGGTTCAGTGTCAAGAATCCATCAGACCTAAAGCTGGATCCTGTTTCTGCCATTTACTAGCTATGGATCTCAGGAGGAGTTAGCTGGCATCTCTGAGCCTTCATCTTCTTGCCTATAAAATAGGGACATTAATAGGCATTTGCATTGTGTTGTATGGAATAAGTGAAATAAAATATATATTCAATGGTAAGTGCTACCAGTTTTCTCCTTTAAAAAAATAAAAACAATTTTTTTGGTTTAGTTTTTGATCTTAGTTCCCCTAACCAGGGATCAAAACCACACACCCTGCATTGGAAGGAAAAGTCTTAACCACTGGACCACCAGGAGATTCCTTCTTTCTTTTTATGAAATTAAGTGTCAGTTCAGTATTTTTCTGAGAGGCTTTATTCCCTGAATCTCACAGGTGGTATTCTCTAGTATAAAAATGACAAATGCTTGCAAAGCCTAGCACAGCTTCCTTATTTTCTTACCGCTTATTGATTATGCCTCACTTTCCTGAGAACCCCTCAGGATCCTTCTGAACACAACCCTCAAGGGTCATTTATTTAAAAAAAAAAAAAACAAAAAGTCAGAGTTAACATAGAAAGTAAAATATTTTTTCCATCTGTGATCCAGAGCCTGTCCATAAATGACTCTGTTGATTATTGCACCCAGTATGCACAGATGGTTTGTAATGTACATTAAATGTGCAAATGGACCTCCAGGTGCAGGGAGGACACAGTGCTTCTGAGAGATGTGCCAACATATTCTTATTCTTGCTTCAAATGTTGAATCATAGAATTTCTATGTCACCTTTGGACATTTGTGCCCCACAGCATATGTTCTTGAGACTAGAGAGGTGTCAGCGCTTCCTCAGCTTCTCATACACATCTAGAGAGTAGAGAGAACAGGGAGGCACCATGTACATCAGAGGTTAAGAGCGGAGCTTCAGAGTCGGATAGTCCCTGCCACACACCAGATATGTAAATTTGGTAAAGTGAGTCAAACTTTCCAAGCTTCGATTTCCCCATCTGTACTTTCGTAAATGAGTATCAATAATACCTGTCCCCAAGGCTTTGTGAGGATTAAAAGAGATGATGCTGGTAAAGAGTGGAGTCGAGGTTCAGGTTTATATTCACCAGTCATTATCATCATCATTATTAATATTAACTGGAATATATTCAGGAGAGCCCAAGATGTTCAAAACCATGTCATAAAAGAACAGAAAAAGAATGGGAAATGGAAGAAGCTGGGGAAGACCAGCAACAGATGGTCTATATACTGCACAATGGAATACTATTCACCAATCAGCAATCTGAACATCTATGCTACAACAGAGATGACCCTCACTGTGATATTTGACTTATATAAGAGATATGTGTTTGGTCATCATCTCCTGGCACAGAGCTGCCAAAACCATTGGAATTTTCTGTGATGAGAACAGTAAAGGTATCTTCTGTTATGTTGTTACGGTAACTCGTGGAAAGCCCTTAGGTAACCTAGGTAGTTGGGCGTGGGGGGATGGAGAGGTGGAGCTGGCTAATTAGAAGGTTAGAACTTCTTGATTAGAGGGTTGGAACTTTCAGTCACCCTTCATACCCACCCTCACCCAACCTTGGGGAAGGGAGAGAGATGGAGACTGAATCAATCACCAACAGCCAATGATTTCATCAACCATGTCTATGTAATAAAGGCTCCCTGAAATCCCAGATGACTGGGTTCAGAGAGCTTCCGGGTTGGTGAACACACAGAGATGTGGGGAGAATGTCACACCTGGAGGAGGCGTGGGAGTTCCGTGCCCTTTCCCCGTACTTCGCCCTGTGCATCTCTTCCATCTGACTGTTCTTGAGTTACGTCCTTTTGTAATAAACCGGTAATCTAGTAAGTAGAATGTTTCTCTGAGTTGTGTTGAGTTGCTTTAGCAAATTAATTGAACACAATGAGAGGATCTAGATGGGTACATCTGATTTATAGCCAGATTTGTCAGAGGCACAAGTAATAAACGGGATTTGCTAGTGGGGTCTGAAGTTGGACAAAGAGGTGTCAATCTGGAATTAAATGAACTCTTAACCTGTGGAATCTGGTGCTATCTTCTGGTAGATAGTGTCAGAATTGAGTTGAGTCATAGAACACCCACATGGTATCCTGAGAATTGCTTGCTGGGGTAGGGACCTAGCCCCCACTCCCAACATTGGAATTGATACCAGAACCTAGTCAGTAGGCATCCTCAAATGTTCTAAAAGGTCAGGTTTGGCCATATAGTTGATTGTGTTACAGTTTTCAAATATTGGCTACCCTCTCCATGTAAGTATCACATCTCTCAGCTTCTTTGATAATTGACTGGTCCATATGACTTACTTTGACCAATTAAACATGAAAGTGGTGATTGCCATGATTAAGCTTTAAGTATCTCCATTAAAATTTCTCATTGGCCCTAACCAAGATGGAGAATGCTCCTTCAGCCTGTGCCCTGAAACAAGGAAGGTTAAAGAGCAGAGACTGAGCTCACCTAGAGCTGACAGGTACATGAGCAAGAAAACAACACTTGCCGTTGTGAACCATTTAAATCTACATGTCATTTATTACTGTAGCATAAATTAACAAAATCAAGGCATCTTCTTTTTAGTCTTATGGGGTATAGTTTCATGCCACTGGGTAGAAGATGAAACATTTCCTTTCACTAATCTTCTGTCAGTAAAAGCTGTCTGAAAAAGTAGGGAGGACTGAGACTTCCCTGACTGTCCACTGGTTAAGACTTCACCTTCCAACGCAGGGGTGCGGGTTTGATCCCTGGTCAGGGAACTAAGACCCCACATGCCTCTGGCCAAAAACCGAAACATTGAAAACAGAAGCAATATTGTAGCAAATTCAATAAAGACTTTAAAAATGGTCCACATTAAAAAAAATCTTAAAAAATAAAAGGGAGAAGACTGCCTTGATTGATAGTGAATTCCTTAACAATGGAAGAATTCAAACAAAATTGAATAATTACTTGTTTCCGGTATTATACAGAATTGTAGCAAAGAGGCTTCTGAAGGTCAAAAGTTCTTGGTATTTGGGGAGAAATTTGCTCTGGAATCAATCAGAAGTCTCTATGTCAGACTTAGAAAGTTTTATACACTGCTATTTGCCATGCCTCTACAAAATGATATTGCATATATAGTGTTTTCCAAACTTATTTCACCAGAACACCCTCCTCACTCCTACCCTTCACCATTCCCAAACAAACATCTTATGGGACAGATGGGTTTTTGTTGTTGTTGTTTGTTTGTTGGCCACACCTCACAGCATTTGAGATCTTAGTTCCCCAACCAGGGATCGAACATGCACACTCTGCCTTAGGAGCTTGGAGTCTGAACCACAGGACCACCAGGGAAGCCCCAAGACAAATGCTTTCTGAAACACACTTTAGGAAATGCTGGGTTGACAACTTCATGATTGTCATTGTTTTATGCCAGGTAGAGTTTGAGGTTTGTTACAGCACTAAGGGTCGCATGAATTAGGCATGATTTGAGCCTTCAAGGAGAATACCAAAGACTCGCTGGCGGCATGGGGTGCTATTAATAGTTAAAACGGAGAGCTGATGCCGACTGAATCAGTCTGCCTCCGACTCCACTGCTTATCGGTTATGTGCCTTGAGTAGGTTAGCTATCCCTTTTTTCTCAGAACTTAATGTTCCAAGAATTTATATCTTACCCACTCTGGAAGATTCACAGTTATATTTTTAAACATTGCCTTTCCCTCCTTCTCTCTCTATTCCACTTAAATGATAGATTCTCTCATTCTATGCAGCGGGTCTCACGCTTCCCTCGGAGGCTTTATCTCTGGATTCCCCATGATACATTCTTCAGAATCATCTCTTCAGCTGTATCTAAACTGATACTTCATTTGTTCATTGGATTTTTAATTTTGGGGAACCCAGTTTTTAATGTCTTGATCTTTATCATTAATGCTTTTATCTTTCCAAGCAATTTGGCCTTTTCTAATAATATTATCTTCTTATTATTTTTTTGTAATTACTAGTCTGCTTATCTGTTGGATGCTTTTAAAAATTCTGATTTTGCAGTTTCTTTGGACTGTACTTTTCTCTCAAACTTTTGGGAGTTGCTCCCCTTGATGACTGTGATTGTTAAAACTGCTTTGCGGTGAGTCACTTCCCCATATATTTTGTACATTTTTATTGTTAAGTCAGGCTTCCCAGGAGGCTCAGTGGTAAAGAATCTGCCTGCAATGCAGCAGATATGGGTTTGATCCCTGGGTAGGGAAGATCCCCTGGAGTAGGAAATGGCAACCCACTCCAATATTCTTGCCTGGGAAATCCCATGGACAGAAGAACTTGGCAGACTACAGACTGTGGGGTCACAAAGAATTGGACACGACACCAGCTAGACAATGCTTGTTAATTCATCTTTACCAAAGACTAATTTTTGACGTGATGGGAAGTTCATGTATTTTGGGAATGAATCAGTGTTTCTAAGCCCTTGTTTTGGCCCCTATGAAGGGGTCCAGGTTTACCAGAACCAGGAATCATCTTTTATATTCATATTTTTCATTCAGATTTCTGAACTCCGTATCACAAGGTTCAGTTTCCAAACCCATCTATAATGAAAGTGTAGGGTTTTTGTTTTTCACCATTTTTTTTTTTTTTTAACCTTCGAAAGAGCTCTGGGTGGAGAAATGCGTCTTTGTAAATTCCCAGGGTTGGTGGTTCAAGTTTTTCTAATTCTATTTTCACTAAGAATTAGTTTTTTGTGGTGCCAGGTTTATGAAGTCACAGTTCCAACTTTCCACCTGTCACAGACTCCAGGCCTTATCTCCTGTGCTATATGAGACTGAAACCCATGACCATAAACAGGTGGACAGTTTTCTAAGGGTCTAACATTATTCGCTACCCACCAGGGTTGCCACAGTATGAGATTTTACACTTATCACTATGCCTTTCAATTCTTTCTTTGTTTTTGGCACTTCGTAATTTTCTTGGCTTAAATCCAAAATAAGCTACATGCATATATCTTGCTTTTTAATCTATTATTTTTTTTCCCATCATTTCCACTTGTAAGTTGTATATATGTAGCAGGAGAGCTTCTGGGTTACTGCACACTGTCGAGTACGTAGTTTTAGAACAATGTATATACACATATCTGTCTCATCCTCTATAAATCTAGCGTAACAGCATCTACTTCACTGGTCAATATGAAGATACAATACTTAATGAAACTAACGCCCTCAACATAGTGTCAGTCCCATAGTGAATGCTCAGTAAATGTAGGGCATTATTATTGTTATTATTGAAACAAGACATATGCATTTTGAAAAATAATTATAAATATGTCAGAGGACCCTAGAAAGGGATAATGATTTGTCTGTCCCTTCAGCGAACATTTCCGAGCCCTTTACAGACACAGTCGGCTTCTGGGAAAAGTCATTAATAGAGCTTGAAATTGCCCATCTGCCCTAGGCAACCATTGGATTGAGGGTTTCGAGTAGAGGGAGACAAAGCAAGTCCATTTCATGACCTCTCAAGAGTACCCTCGGGGGCATAAAGCTCTCCTAAAGAACGTGACTGTGGTGTTTGGCCTTATCTCATGACCTGACTTACTACGTGAGGAGAGAGGCACTTGAGAGTCGGCATTCTGCTAGGTCATCCTACCCGCCACATGGGGACTTGACAGGTCACCTTTGCAAGCAGGATGCGCATGGTGTAATGGCTGGGATAATAAGCTAACTACCCTTCTTTGGGTCCTTCCCCTGGGCCAGGCTGTGTTCCATACATTTCCCATTCGATCTTTATAAGGAGTTAAGTGCCATTACGATGATGCCTGTTTAAAGCTGAGGAAGGTAATTGCAGGGTTGCAGCCCTGTACCTGGCTGAAACATGACAGAGCTGGCTCACCCTGCTTAGGAGCTTCATAATGTCTGATTACTGGGGTGGGCAGTAAAGAGGAGCAGGAGCAAGTGGTGTAGTGGGGTGATGACTGACTCCACCGTGGTGTCAGTGTTAGTCCAGAAAGCACAGCGGAGCAAAAGAAAAGGTGAATTACCTTAGACCGAGTGCTTGCTGGAAATAATACAGTTTGCCTACATGCTGTCTGCTTAAAATGCATTTACCTCCCTAGATTCTGTGAGGCAGAGATGTCTATCCCCGTTTTGTTGCTGTTGTTCAGTCGCTGAGTCATGTCCAACTCTTTGTGACCCCATGTTCTGCAGCATGCCAGGCTCTTCTGTCGTCCACTCTCTCTCCCTGAATTTGCTCAGAATCATATCCATTGAATCAGTGATGCCATCTAACCATCTCATCCTCTGCTACCCCCTTCTTCCTTTGCCTTCAGTTTTTCCCAGCATCATGGTCTTCTCCAATGAGTCAGATCTTTGTCTCAGGTTGCCTGAGTATTAGAGCTTCAGCATTAGTCTCTCCAGTGAATATTCAGGATTGATTTTCTTTAGGATTGACTGGTTTGATCTCCTTGCTGTCCGAGGGACTGTCAAGAGTCTTCTCCAGCACCGCAATTTGAAAGCATCAGTTCTTCAGCACTCAGCTTCGTTATGGTCCAACTCTCACATCTGTACATAACTCCTGGAAAACCAAAGCTTTGACTATCTGGCCCTTTGTCAGCTAAGTGATGTCTCTGCTTTTTAATATGCCATCTAGGTTATACATGGATAAATGATTTCTCAGGCAAGTAACTTTCCCCTGACTCCCATCTACTAAATAGTACTTGGGCGTCCTGACTCAGTCCTACAAAACATATCCCCGTCTCCAAGCCTGCAACCTCTGAGCCTCTGAAGAGGTGGGACATGCATTTGTATCTGTTTCAGTGCCCAAGAGGAGCATGTGTAATATACCAACTGTCTGCCAGAAAAAAAGAGAGACTTGAGGGATTTGGGGCTTAGGGACTATGTTAGGAAAAAAATTTAGAAATATAAAGAAGGAATATAAATATAAAAACATGGTAGTAAAGAAGCAAATGTAAAGCGAGGAGGACTGATGTTTGCCATGATAAGCCCTGGAGTCGTGAAGGCAAGAAGGCTTTCATTTCCATTGAGAAGAAAATCCAAACCCTCGTCTGGGGTATTGGGAGCCGAGTTTCCCAGAATTCTCTTTGTTCTGAGGTTCTGGTTTAGAGTTGGCCAAGAGAGAAAGTCATCCTACTCTCAGAAGGATGTCATGGTCACATATGGCACTGAACAGGCACAGAGAAAACCAGCGGCTCCCACCCACCCACACGCTCCTTGGCGGCCAGCTCATCGTCTCAGCTGCTGACCACCACCCAGGCACTTGGCTGCGACTCCGTGATAGCAGTTATACCCATGCAACTGCCCCCTGGAGACAACAGCTCCCAAAGACCACTCCTGAGCACCCACACCATTTCGGGAGGCCAGCGTGCTGGTGGTTGTGGGTTTCCCACAAGCTCTGACGCCCCCACCTTGTCCGTGCTTCAGCAGTGTGTCTATGATCCTTCAACTCCCTCCCTCTAGATACCCACTTCCCGCCCCTCCTACATGCGTGGAAAGTCTAACTCCTTTAATAAATTTCTTATTTTGGTGCTACTTGCAGTGGCTCTATGTCCCCAGCTGAAACCTGGAAGGTACACCTGGCCCACAAGGGCTCAGCCTGCCTCTCCAGCCTCTCCCTGAGCTATCTTCCTCATGCTCCTTCTAATCCACTCTCCCTAGAACATGCCGTGTTCTTTACCAGCTTAAAGTTTTTCCTGTTGATGTCTTTTTTGAACATTCCTTAGGTTTTACCCATCAAGAGCAAGATGATAACAGGACTTGGCAAGAGAAAGAATATTCCTTTTCACCCTTCTGATCTCGGCTCAAATGCCGCATCCTCCTGAGACCCTTCTTAACCACCTCGATTAAGAAAGTGTCTCAGGTTTCCTATCACAGCACTCCATCTCTTTCCTGTCCCTTCCTGTCCGTGTGTTCTTCAACTGATGTGTGTGCTTTTACACTGTCTGTTTCCCTGCACCAGGATGTGAGATGTGTGTAGGCATATGCTATTCACTCTCGTATGTGTTGACCAGCACAGTGTCTGACACACAGTAGGGTTCTCAAAAATGTTTGTTGTGCACATAAATGAATTAGCAGACCTGGCCCACTGCACTAGCTTCTAGTATCACATCACGTTGTGTTGGTCATGAGGATGATGTTGGTACTGAGGGTGGGACAGGAAGACAGAACTGGGTCAGATTGTCCTTCACTTTTCTACCTGTGGTTTGTATAACATGAGTTCTCAAAACAGAAAAAAAAAATTGGGCCGGGGGGAGATGGTTTGCTGAGAAAAGTAAAGGATTTAGGAGCAAAAGAGCTGGATGACAGAGGCAAGATGGATTTGAAGGACCTGCTAATGTTTGGCAGGGAATAGAGAGGATGCAGGCAACCTGGGTACTGTGGGAGGAAATGCAAAACGGATGAGAATTCCCAGGGGTCCTGTAGAGAAGGGAATTGGTGAAAGACAAACATGTACCAGGGGACATATATTTTTTCTTAATTTTGCTCAGGGTCGTGCTATGTAAATTCTCTCCATTCCATAATTGTCAGTGAATCCACACTGCTCTCTAATGCTTTGGTGTCAGTGGGTCCTTTAGGGGAATTGAACAGCTGTTGAAGTCTGCAGCCAGGTGGGTAATGAGATAAATGCAGAGACAGTACATGGCCGCTGGACTTGAGGGCTGAGCTTCACCCTTAGACTTACGGTTGACACTCCATAATCCTGTGTATTGAGGAGAAGGTTGGAGAAATCTCACAGTGACACACACAGAGACTTCTACTCTTAAAATATACCAAAGAAACCAAATTAATGAAGGTTATCCAGCGCTTTTCTAGTCTAAGCATCCTAGTGAGTCTGAATCTCGGAGGTGGAAGAAGCTTGAGAACTGAAAGTCATCAGATCCCAAGAGTAGGAGTAAGAACCAAAGACTCTCTTTACTTAACACTGTTGTTAGTGCCTACAACTTCTCGGTGGTCCTCCTCAGACTGATGTTTCCTGGAGAGTATAAATGCAAACTAGAAATAATGGGTATTCTTATAAGCCAGCTGCCATGTGCAAAGCTTGGTCTGGATTCCTGACTGATGAAAGACCATCTGGTGAGAAGGAGATGCCTGGCAGAGATGCAGTGAGGCTCCCAGCTAATAGCCAGCACCAAGGGTCCAGACATGTGCGTGAGGTCATCTTGGATGCTCCAGCCCATCAAGCTGCCCAGCTGACACCATGTGCAACAGAGTTGAACCATCTCTGCTAAGCCTGGCCTGAACTCCTGACCCACAGCGCGGGCAAAAACATGACTGGTGTTTTAAGTTACTGGAACAAACAAACGAAAAATGACATGACCCTACAGCACATACCGCAAGGCCAAACATGCTTTTTCCCTGGCATCTTTTGTTGTTCATGAGTTCCTCCATGTTGACTTGTTTGACTGTCTTTTACCTCTTGCTTTTGGAGAGGAGGCCTGAAAATTTACTGGAAATCGAGTATTCTGTTCAGTCAGGACCCAGTTAATCAAGCATTTATAGGTTCCTTCTGATAGTGAGTTTGGGAAAATTGAAACAACAGAAGACCAACTCCAGAGAGTTGACCTAGATTATGGAACCAGCTGCTGGCCAGGGTCTCTCCCCTTTTCTCTAGAGGATAATTAGCACTGAAAGTTGTAAAGAGCCCTTCATACAAGGATGCCAGGCAAGAGCATTCCTCAAGACACCACAAAAGAGGCAGTCTCCAAGGAAGTCCAATTAAAAATGTGTTTGGTTGTAAAAGCGGCCAAGTTTTAGTCATTCAGATGCCTGTCAGCACCTGTGACTCTGTGTTCACACCATATTCTTCATCAGGAAGATTTCCCTGGGCATCGAGGACTTTGAGTTAAGGTGACCTTCAGGTGCAAATGTCTTAAGATAAATGGTTCATAGTGAGGACGTTTGAGGCATCAGTAATAAGGCTGAAGGAATCATATGAATGTGCCGTTAATACAGTGAGAGGAAAGTTCAAGGAAATCTGTTTGTCATAGAATGAAGAAGCTTGTTTGCACTGGAAGGAATTTGGGGTACTAGTGACTCTGGGGTGCCCAGGTCATCTCAGGTGTGCTTCCTTGGGGTGCAGCATTGAGAAAGCACCAATTAGACTTGGTGGAAAGAGTGCTTTGATAGGATGGCAATGCCTATCTTTGCAACAAGATGACAAATGTAGGAATCCACTCTATTCATCTACCATATTTTATCTTGTACCAACTCTTTACAATTAGGCAATGCTTCATGGAAAAGCTCAGCATCCCACATGCTGAATGTCCTGTGGGAAATTAGTGGAAGGGCCAGGATTTGCCTCCTTGATTCGTTTGTACTAGTTTTTCCCACTTATATTTGGCATGGGTTTCAGATTTGTAACCCTGTATTTACCTGTTACACTGAGATCGACGTCCTTTGCTTTGATTTATGACACATTTTAGGGATTTTGGCTCAGAATCTCTCCTCAGGTCCTGGAACTCAAGAAAGACAGATTGTTGTTGTTCAGTTGCTAAGTCGTGTCTGACTCTTTGCAACTCAGCATGGACTGCAGCACGCCAGGCTTCCCTGTCCTTCCCTATCTTTCCGAGTTTGCTCAAACTCATGTCCACTGAGTCAATGATGCCATCCAACCATCTCGTATTCCTGTTGCCCGCTTCTCCTCCTGCCCTGAATCTTTCCCAGCATCAGGGTCTTTTCCAGTAAGTTGGCTCTTTGCATCAGGTGGCCAAAGTATCAGAACTTCAGCATCAGCATCAATCCTTCCAGTGAATATTCAAGGTTGATTTCCTTTAGGGTTGACTGTTTTGATCTCCTTGCTGTCCAAGGGACTCAGAAGTTTTTTCCAGATTGCCCTATGTCCAACCTTAATTAGCATCTTGCTTGGCCAGAACCTCATTAGGTTTTTGAAAAGGAAATTTGGACAAGTCTCTATTTGAAGCTGTTTCACATATTATCTTTACATTTAGTAGTTTTGGAAACATCCTTTATGCTCTGAGTGCAAGTCTGGATTTTGGGGCTCCTATCTCTAGATGTATTTGATATGTCACCTGTGATGGGTTCCAAGACTCAGAAATACTGTGGGTTGCACGGCTCCAGCCCAAGTGCCCAGTTTCCCCTCCCCTGAGAGACAGGCTCGGCTACTATCCATCCCCACGTGGAAGGACCAGACGAGAGCGTGAAGACACTGAAGCAGCATCTGATCTCTCAGGGACTCCAGCCAGCGTTTGGAGAACACATTCTTGCCGCTTTTCCAGGCTTGACTCTAAAACGACCAAGCAGATCCAGTTGACATTCTCCCTCTGGGCTATTGACTCACTCTCAACCTTTGGGAACCTGGTTCTCATTATAGATGGAAATACTCTGATTGAGGTCGCCCTCCAGCTGCTGACCTGACAGCCGTCTTCGGAGAAGAGCACCTCTCTTTCATTCCATGCCTTCCGCTTGCCTGCCTGGTCTCTGACAGTCATTAAAGCTCTTATAACTACTGTCCTTCACACACACACATACACACACACACGCATGCATGCAACTGCACACACGTGTGCACTCATCTGTTGTGTCTGTGTATATTGGGTATTGCTAACAGAGGACAGTAAAGCTAGAGACTTCCTAGATAAAGTACCCCAGTCAGTCTCTAGCTCATTACTCTGATTTATTCAGAGCGTTTGCCACTGGGGTTTGTGGGCATTGTGACAGGGAGCATTAGAACAGTGCCTGGCAGATGGTGAGTGAGCAGTGCCTGTCAGCTGTCCATCAACCAGATAAAGGCAGCAGAGCTCCTGGGGGTGGAGATGGAACCACAAGCCTCCTTCCTTCCTTCTTTGCCACACATCCAAGGGACTTTATTAGCTTAAACGTCCCAACTGAATCAAAACAGCTCAGTTAAGAAAGAAGAAGCCGAGACCCAAGAGTTCTGTTATTTGGCCCAAGTTACACACCTGCAATAAAGCCAGAACCAGGTCCAGGTTGTCTGAACTCCATCTGAGTCCTCATCCCGCATGTCCACCAACTTCACTTCTCCTAAAGACTGAAGTGTACTTAATGCTGATTAAGGTTCATCTACCATTAACCATTCTGGAATTAACAGTTAATAATTATGCTCATAGATGAGATATTAATGTGGAGTTACTAACCTTATTAGCAATTGAGATGAGAGTCATGAATTAAATATTTATGGTGATTCAAATGATCATAGTAACAAGATGGAATCTGAGATCAGCCAGAAAGTCTGCTTTTCTCAAAGCATTTCTTCTTATCAGAGAGAAGTGAGGGTTTTGTGGTCACAGAAGTTTGGAAAATTTCCTCCTGGAAATTCACCACACTCAGGAGCATATTAAAAGGCTCTGAGAAATGCTGCAGGAAAGGAATCTGTTTGTTTCTATGCTTTTATTTCCCCACCAAACTGTCTTGAGGGATATTACCTGTTAAAACTCATTGAAAGTGTTTGTGAAACAAACTGTAGTAAATGAGCCCAAGCTATGAGCCCAACTAGGTGCATAAGCACAGGTCATCTGGGCTTTCAGGGTCCCCTGCAGCTGTGGGCTTTAAACTGCAGAGTTTACTTTATCCTAAAGAGAACATAGCAAGGGCTTCCCTGGCAGTCCAGTGGTTAAGAATCTGCCTTGCAATGCAAGGGATACCTGTTTGATCCCTAGTCTGGGACAATTCCACAGCCTTGAAGCGACTGAGCCCATGCACCACGCCTACCGACCCAGCACTCCAGAGCCCATAAACCACAGCCACTGAGCACACGCGCTGCAGCTGCTGGAGCCCACGGACCCGGAGCCCGTGCTCCGCAGCAAGAGGAGCCGCTGCAGTGTGAAGGCCCGCACAGCGCAATGAAGAGCAGAGTCTGCTCGCTGCAGCCAGAGAAAGCCCGCGTGCAGTGGTGAAGCCCCACCACGGCCCCCACAATTAATATTACTTTATTAGTATTTAAAAAAACTGAAGGGAACATTGCAGAGAAAGACGTGGGCTGTGTATAGCCTGGGGTCTTCGCCTGTTTCCTCTGCTTCAGCCAGAGAGGTTCAGCTTTTCTGTGGTTTGGACATTGATACTGTGCATAAAATAGCCATCTGCTTATTCAGCAGATAATGCCCAGCATGTGCCAGCCACGTCTGATGCACTTGGGATAAATCACTGACCAGAAACAATGGAGATTCTGACTTCACAGAACTTGGCAGAGAAAGAGGAGAGAATAGATAATAAATGTGATAAGCAAGAAAATTACATAGTAGGTTTGAGGATGATCAGTGCTATTGGGGGAAAAAAAGAAAAAAATAGAGTAAGGGGGACTGGACATGCAGGGGGCTGCAGGGGTGTCATTTGAAGTAGGGATCAAGGCCAGCCTCGCTAAGAAGGTAATACTTGGACAGAGGATTGGAAGAGATAAGAGAGTAAGCCCTGCACACATCTGAAGGAAGAGCATCCAGAGAGAACAGCCAGTGCAAAGTCCCTGAGGCCAAGTGGAGAACTGAGGAGAGAGTGCCAGAGATGTGTTAGAGAGGCCAGAACGGGCTGTGATCAGGGATGGGTGTGCTTATGCTCTGATGGGCACTCAAGGGCACAGAAATAAATAAACATGTAGAAGAGACCAGGTTGGACTATTTACTGTAACTTATGATGTACCCATCAGAATCTAATCAATAAAACAGAAATGACTTGCTTATATTCCAGAGAGAGAATTTAATGTGGGACATTAATTAAATAAGTGAAGTCGCACAGTTGTGTCTGACTTTGCAACCCCATGGACTGTAGCCTACCAGGCTCCTCAGCCCATGGAATTTTCCAGGCAAGAGTACTGGAGTGGGTTGCCGTTTCCTTCTCTGGGGGACCTTCCCAATCGAGGGATTGAACCTGGGTCTCCTGCATTGCGGGCAGACGCTTTACCGTCTGAGCCACCGGGGAAGCCCTCTTCGTTAATCACACAGTTGATAGGAAAATTGGGGGAAACAGGGCCAGTGATCACTAATACCAGCAGACACGCCCAGCCCTCCACTGGAGGGACAGAGGGAGGAGGCAGTGGAATGGAGCATGGGGGCTGGGCTCACATGGCAGAACCTGAAGCCCGAAAGAGCTAGATGGACAGAGGAGACGCAGTCTTGGCCAGAGACCCCACCTGAAGCTCCCTCCTTCCTTCTGCCTTTCATTTTCCTGGTAAGACTCTGCCTGGAAAATACCACCTGCAGAGATGAGCCCTTCTCCAAACAGCTACCCTAGGGATGGTTTGCGGTGTCACAAACTACCCCACAGTTCTGTGACTTGAGACACAACCATTTTTTTAAAACTTTTTATTTTGTATTTGGGTGAGGCACTAGTGGTAAAGAACCCACCTGCCAATGCGGGAGGTGCAGATTCAGTCCCTGGGTTGGGAAGATCCCCTGGAGGAGTGCATGGCAACCCACTCCAGTACTTCTGCCTTGAGAATCCCATGGACAGAGGAGCCTGGCAGGCCACAGGCATGGAGCTGTGAAGAGCAGCACATGGCTGAAGCGACTTAGCATGCACATGGCCGATTAACAATGTTGTGATAGTTTCAGGGGAACAGAAAGGAACTTGGCCATACATATACGTGTATCCATTCTCCCCCAACTCTTCTCCCATTCAAGCTGCCACAGAAAATTGAGCAGAGTCCCCTGTGCTATATAATCGGTCCTTGTTGGTGATCCATTTAAAATAAAGCAGTGTGTACAAGACACAACGATTTCATTTGCTCATTTTCCTATGCTTTGGGCAGAGCTCACCCAGGACTGTCTGTTGCTGCTCCAGCAGACCTTAGGAGGACAACTCCCTAGAGCTGGAGGGTCCACTTCTGAGATGGCTCTCATGTGGCTGGACATTGGCTGGAAGCTCAACTCACACTGTCTGCAAACTGAACCACATAGTTCCCCACCTTTGCTCTCCAGACTAAGTAGTAATCTTTGTGGTCTGTGGTCCTCCTCCACCTAGATGTCTGGCAGGTGGAAATAATAGCGGAGGCTCATGAATTTGGATGTTGGAGAGACTGGGTGGGGCTTAGGGCCAGCTGTCTAGTCTTTCAGGATCCTGTTCTGCACATCCATAACAGCAAACCGTCCATGAGCAAACCTCCCTTACAAACTGATTCTTAGACTGAACGAGATCCTGTAGGCAAAGCCCAGGACCAGCACTGAGCAAATGACTGCCCTCTTGGTCTCTCTCCCCCACTAGCAATACCAACCACAATAAACAGAGGACGACCAGGTTCTTCTCAAAGAAAGCTTCCTTCCATTAAACTCTTGAACAATGAAGAGAGGAAAGAAGAGACCAGGTTGGCAGGAAAGGATGGATGCAAGAAGAAAGGAATCATAGCCTGTCCATTTTAGCTCTGTGGATTGAGTTTAAACTGACATATCAATTTCTATACTCCTGTCACCCTCAGTGTCCCCCAGGTTAATCTGTAATGGAAAGAACACTTGCTTTGGGCTGGAAGGACCAGAATTCAAGCCTCAGCTCTGTACTAGAGTGAGAATAAGTTGGGTGACCCTTAGGCAAGGCACTGTATGACCTTGACTTTCCATACTTACACCTGTGGATATTTCTTCCTCCCTCTTAGGTTTCTGTGCAAATTGAACTAGGTAATTATATATATTCAAGCGCTCTGCAAAGCCAGATAAAAATGGAATGGATTAATTATAATTTCTATAACTATCACCATTGCCATTTTAGACTTTTTTTTTTTTCATTTTAGACTCTTATTTCAATCCCTTCTTCCTTTGTCTTCTGGGATGCTCCCTACTTTGCCCAGAAAACTCATTCATTAGACGTGTGGGAGGATAATTCCCATACGGGAAAAAGATACACGGCTTCCAGATCAGATAAGTGGAAATGTTTAAATTTTTCATCTATTCCCTTGTCTGCTTTTTGGTCAATAGCTTATTCTGACAACTTCATTACCTCCTAATTACCCCAGGTTCCTTTGCTCATCTTCTGTGTGTGATAAAAAACCCTCCCAAGAAAGGGATTTGACACCAGAACTCACTCGACTCCTGACTGACAACCAGACTGCCCCTGCTCCCTTGAATGTGGTTTTCTTTCTCTTTGTTGGAAATATTTGCAAAAGCCCTTCTAGTGCCTTGCGTGCTGGTCCTTTTCTGCACACTTTACCTGCCGCTGGAAGATGCGAGCGATAAGACACATCACCTTCTTTCTCTCGTCAGAGCCAATTTATCCTCTGCCTATAAATCTTTGAGCAGCCCTTCAAGAAGCTGTATCAGATGTGCCTTAATCTTTGTATTACTCATTTCTTAACGGAATTTTAATCTATTGGGCTTTAATTATATGTCCCTCAGAAAGTGCCAGCCTTTTCTTAGCAAGGCACTTTATTCTTGGGGTTTGATAATCACTCTCACTTTCTCATGAGGCTATACTTAGAAAATTGGAGGAGGAAGGGGGCTTTGAGGTCACCCAGCCTCCTGTGATGCCCAAACCTGACAGCTTGTATTAATCCCAGGGCTTTTTATTAAAAACACAGGTTCCCAGACAACTCTCATCCGAGTGGAGCTCTACCAAGTGTATGCTTACGGTGCTACACAGGTGATTCTAGTGAACAGGCAGCTGAAGGAACCATGATTTCAAATCAGAGATGACTTCAGGATGGAAGGAAAGAGCAAAGAGTTTGGAGTTTGGGGAATGGGACACGGGGTCAAGTTTTATAGCCTGTTCATACCAGTGGAGCATCCTAGGGCAAGTTCCTGATTCTCTGTGGCCTGAATTTCCTAACATGTGAAGTGGGGATCATGGTGCTATTTGTTGTTGTTTTTGTTTAGTCAGTAAGTCATGCCCAACTCTTTTGTGACTCCATAGACTCTAGCCCACCAGACTCCTCTGTCCATGGGATTTCCCATGCAAGAATACTGGAGTAGGTTGCCATTTCCTTCTCCAGGGGATCTTCTCAACCCAGGGATAAAACCCATGTCTCCTGCGTTGTCAGGCAGGTTCTTTACCACTGAGCCACCTGGGAAGCCCTTCATGGTGTTATAGTTCTGGTGCTTAAAACAGAAAAACATATAGCGGTGTCTAGCGTAGTATTGATCCCTTCCCAATGGGAATTTGATCCCTTCCTCTTCTGTGTGCTGTGTGCTTAGTCGCTCAGTCATGTCTGACTCTTTGCAACCCCATGAACTATACCCGATAGGCTCCTCTGTCCATGGGATTCTCCAGGCAAAAATACTGTAGTGGGTTGCCATGCCCTCCTCCAGGGAGTCTTCCCAACCCAGGAACTGAACCCAGGTCCCTTGCGTTGCAGGTGGATTCTTTACTGTCTGAGCCATCAGGGTCTCTGTTATTTCCAATTTTGCATAGTCTAACTAAAATTGTGTTTTTATGATTACCAGTCAGACACGACTGAGCGACTGAACTGAACTGAACTGAACTGAACTGAGTGTTTCCTTGGTGATCATTTATGTAGCCCCTAATTTAATCCTCACAACATCACTATGAGGACAGTACTATTATTATCTCCAATTTACATATAAGAAAAAAATATGTAGTTAAGTTATGCAAAACTCCACCACTCAAGTGGTGGTGTTGGAATCTGAATAGAGAGCACCTGGCTCCAAAGCCCATACCCTCAAAGGTCCCATCTGGCCCATGAAGCTTCTACTGACTTCCTTCCCTACTTGGCTGGACTGGGACTAGGGAGTGGCAAGCAGGGAGCTGAAGAGACTCCATTTAAGAAGGCTCTCACTCTCACTGAACCATCTGCCCTTGCAAAGCCCCAAGAGTAAGGGCTTCCTTAAATTTTGCTCCCTAAGATTCTATCCGTATTCTCTTTGGTCAGACCCTAGTGGGAGAGCCTTCCAACCAGAGAAGCATAAATAACTGAAAAGTGATGAAAAGGGCATTGCTGGCCTCTTCTGCTGTCTTCCCATCCAAAGGGACACGGCAGTGGGGCATTTATTCCCTGATATACAGAGGGCCTGAGAAGGCTGAGGGAAGAACAGGTCCCCATGAGTTACAAGGAACATCTGAGCTCTGGCCTCCACTCCCACCCCCTACAGCACACACACACACACATTTTGGACCAAGATAGAGCACTTTGGTTAGCTTGAAGCTAATGACCCTTCCCCAGATGTTTCTCAAAGCTGGCTAGAGAATGGAAGGGAAACTGAGCCTTTAGCTGGGAGCCAATGGATTTGCTACAGGGAAAGCAGAACTGTGAGTGGGGTCGAGGGGAGCAGGACGGTCTTGACTTTAGATTTCCTCCCTCGGCGTGATCCAGGGCACCACTTTGAATCTTTCGAATAACCTTGTCAGAATGCCATTCATAATATTTTACAGGTGGTAAAAACTGAGGGTTAAGAGGGAAGTTCTGTTCAGAACTAGAAGAGAAGAGGTAGAAAATGAGTATTAAGTACTATAATTTAAAAATGTTCACAACCTAAAAGTTGAGAGTTATGTTTTATTCAGTGGGAATTTTTAGGACATCAAGCCCAAGAGATGGCATCTCAAGTGCCCCTGAGAGAACTGCTCCCAAGGAGGTGAAAGGAGGAGCCAGGTTATATAGAAGTGTTGCAACAAAAGGCAGGTAGTCTGAACATCAAGATGATTGTTGATTAGGAAAGCCGGATATCCCAGGTTAAGGAATTTAGCACTTAACTCATTATGGGGACATGCAAGAGTCTGGGCTGACTGCAATCATTCCTTTGATATGCACCTCAGCTCTTGGGGGCCAGGATGCTGTGTTTTCACATCCTGAGTTCCCTCAGGGCTCACCAGCTCACCATCTGTGGTGGCTGTAATTGCTGGCAACTAGGTCACCCTTGTTTACTGATATGGCAGGAAATATTCCATTCCTCAGTACCTACCCCATGCCATATTACTTGTGCTATTTAATGTTATTTAGTTATCACAGGAAAATTGTGGGGTAGGTAAAAACATATTCTTTATACAGATTTGGAGGGATAGTAGGTCAGTCCTGGGTGTTCTTTGGAAGGACTGATGCTAAAGCTGAAACTCCAATACTTTGGCCACCTCACGCGAAGAGTTGACTCATTGGAAAAGACTCTGATGCTGGGAGGGAGTGGGGTTAGGGGGAGAAGGGGACGACAGAGGATGAGATGGCTAGATGGCATCACCGACTCGATGGACATGAGTTTGGGTGAACTCCGGGAGTTGGTGATGGACAGGGAGGCCTGGCGTGGTGCAGTTCATGGGGTCGCAAGGAGTTGGACACAACTGAGCAACTGAGCTGAATTGAACTGAGATGCAAGGAGAGTATTGCACTTGGTTAATCTTATACAAGAACCATGATTCAAACCACACTGGCTAGACCCCAAAGCCGTAATTTTTGTTCCCAAAATGGCGCACAGATTTCAGCTTCTGGCTGATTGTCAGTGGCTCTCTGGTATCCTCTGTTGAGGTGAATACAGAGGAAGCATGCGGGTCTGATTAGTGATGTCATCTGGGTTTGATTAGTGATGTCTGCCATGGCCTTGGAGGGAAGCGTGAGCATGCATGCCATCCCTACACCACAGTCTCTCCAGGAAACTAACCCCACACCATGGATCAGGCATGTCTTCTGAAAGCAAACTCCACACCTCTATTACCATCTCACATCCCACATTGTTTTCTTGAGTGCTGACTGTAAACTTCTTCCCAGGCATTTCTGTTGCTCCAGTGCCTATATCAACAAAGATGCATTCTCTGAATTCATGTGCTACACTGATATCCGAATTGACACATTTACCTCAACTGACTGCATTGTGAAGATGACAGGAATTTTGCCTGTTTTACACAGATCGGAGACCAAGGCAGAATGTCCCAGAGCTAGTCAGCAGTGAAACTAGGACTCAGATCTGGAGCTGTGATCTCCACATGGTGTTCTCAGAACTAACGTCTGCTGAGGGAGGAGGGGTGAGAGGGAGGAAGCGGTGACAGTTGTTCTGGGGGGAGGCAGCGGAGAAAAGAAACTGCCGCAGGTCTGTTTGTTCACACCTCCCTCTAAATAAGGGCTGTGTGTCTCAGCACATAAACAATGAAATAAACTGCCTCTGGCAGGCCCAGCGTTGGGTATCAATGTGAGGAGGCCGGCTTGCTGAGATGCTTGGTGTTCTGCATCAGGGGCGGGGTAAGAGGAACAGGCAAAGAGCCTCTGAATTGGAGAGGCCAGCCTGAGACACAGACTGAGGGGCTAAACTACTCTTTTCAAAGAAGCTGATTCCTTTTCAGCCTGTTCTCCAAACTCCTCCATCCTCTGTCCTGCTTTCTGATCTTTGACCCTAAATAACCATTTATCTCTACAAGGAGAGAAACTCAAAATGCCAGCATCCCTGAGAGGCTGGAAATTATGGGCCAACTTCATACTAAAGTGTAAATGACTGATGGAAACAACTCATATCTGAACTCCTCATTTAATATTTGGAGAACAGTCTGTGCAGAGCACTGTGCTTGTACCTGCCATGGATACGTTCTATATCCTTAGGAGATTTTCAAACATAGGGAGCAGGCAATGGATCCATTCTCTTCTCTGTACCCTCACATCCCTTTGTATCGGGTTGTAAAAATGTCCTATTTCATTTTTTGAGCACTTACTCTGTGGCCTTTGCAGTGGAGATGCATAAGGCGAGACTCTTCTCTACCTGGAGCTCACAGTCTTCCCTGGGACATGGCAAAGGAAAAAGAGCATCGTAGTCCAGTGTGAGAGATCAGCTAAGTAAAGGACACAGTAAGAGACTGGGAGGGGAAGGGAAACGTTCCTGGAGAAGGCGTGACGAGCTTACGAGGAGGAGAGACTCCTAATCAAAATAGGAAGGACAAAGGCAAGCCTGGATGTAGACAAAGAAGAGAGAACATCAAAACTTCAGACTGGCTCATGTGAAGATAATAAGCTGCCTTTAAAAAAATAAAGAAATGACGGTTCTGTGTGTGTGTGTGTGTGTGTGTGTGTGTGTGTGTGTGGCCACAGAGTATAAAATCGAAGAAGAAAACCTAACAAGAAGCAAGATTGGTGAAGTAGATAAGCTCATGATGGGAACCATGAGTCTAGCTAAGAAGTTTGAACTTAGAGGTCAGGAGGAGCCACTATGGGCTTTTAAGCTGAGAAATGAAAAGACAAATGTGAGTTTCACTCTGCCTGATGAGAGGAGAGCAGCTGGGAGTGTGGCAGACCAGATTATGGCTCCCAGCTCTTCCCTTTCTCCCGGTGTTTATGATTATATATCAACACCCTTTGCTATGCTATTTTGCAGTGAGGTTTCTTAACTTCAATAATATTGGCCGTCTGTATTAGGTCATTCTTTGCAGTGGGGGCTGGCCAAGGTACTGTAGGATGTTGAGCAGCATACTACCCACCTTTTATTGTTGTTTAGTAGCTCAACGGTGTATGACTCTTTTGAGACCCCATAGACTGTAGCCCGCCAGGCTCCTCTGTCTGTAGGATTTCCCAGGCAAGAATACTAGACTGGGTTGCCATTTCTTTCTCCAACTATAAGCCTTTTAGCCTTTTTTCACAATAAATTGTGGAAAATTCTGAAAGAGATGGGAATACCAGACCACCTGACCTGCCTCTTAAGAAATGTATATGCAGGTCAGGAAGCAACAGTTCAAACTGGACATGGAACAACAGACTGGTTCCAAATAGGAAAAGGAGTACATCAAGGCTGTATATTGTCACCCTGCTTATTCAACTTTTATGCAGAGTACATCATGAGAAACGCTGGGCTGGAAAAAGCACAAGCTGGAATCAAGATTTCCAGAAGAAATATCAATAACCTCAGATATGCAGATGACACTCCCTTTATGGCAGAAAGTGAAGAGGAACTAAAAAGCCTCTTGATCAAAGTGAAAGAGGAGAGTGAAAAAGTTGGCTTAAAGCTCAACATTCAGAAAACCAAGATCATGGCATCTGGTCCCATCACTTCATGGGAAATAGATGGGGAAACAGTGGAAACAGTGTCAGACTTTTATTTTGGGGGGCTCCAAAATCACTGCAGATGGTGACTGCAGCCATGAAATTAAAAGACGCTTACTCCTTGGAAGGAAAGTTATGACCAACCGAGATAGCATATTGAAAAGCAGAGACATTACTTTGCCAACAAAGGCCCATCTAGGCAAGGCTATGGTTTTTCCAGTGGTCATGTATGGATATGAGAGTTGGACTGTGAAGAAAGCTGGGCGCCAAAGAATTGATGCTTTTGAACTGTGGTGTTGGAGAAGACTCTTGAGAGTCCCTTGGACTGCAAGGAGATCCAACCGGTCCATTCTGAAGGAGATCAGCCCTGGGATTTCTTTGGAAGGAGTGATGCTAAAGCTGAAACTCCAGTACTTTGGCCACCTCATGCAAAGAGTTGACTCATTGGAAAAGACTCTGATGCTGGGAGGGATTGGGGGCAGGAGAAGGGGATGACAGAGGATGAGATGGCTGGATGGCATCACTGACTCGATGGACGTGAGTTTGAGTGAACTCCGGGAGTTGGTGATGGACAGGGAGGCCTGGCGTGGTGCAATTCATGGGGTCGCAAAGAGTCGGCCACGACTGAGTGACTGAACCGAACCCTCTAGTTTCCAGTAAAATCACTGCAGCATCCCCTTGCCTCCATCCCACCTGTGAGAACCAAGAATATCTCAGAGTAACCCTGGAGGGAAAAATAACTTACCCTGCTCCCCTAGTTGAGTTCTGCCATTCTAAAAAGGTAGAATATACAGCTCTGGCCAACTGATCATTTGCTTGGGCTAGAGGAATGTGAGCAGCTGGTATATATGCTGCAGCCAACCAGTAGCTTTAAATGAGCTTTCATGTCTCAATGAACTCTTCTGGCATGATAAGATCATGCCCCAAGTAATCTCTTTCAGCCTGGATTCTGGAATGAAGACATTTGCAGCTGACTTGGACCAACCTGAAACCTGGAGTCAGTCAAGTCTAACTGAGCCTAGCTGAGATCAGGTAAAACAACACCAGCTTCAAACTCATGAGCCTGAAATAAAAGGCTGCTTTATAGGATTTCCCTGATGGTTCCATGGTTAAGATTCCATGCTTCCAAAGCAGAGGGCACGGGATAGATCTCTGGTTGGTGAACTAAGATTCTACATGCCTTGTGTTTTGGGCAAAATAATAATAATATATATGTGTGTGTATATATATATAATAAATTATTAAAAAATACTGACTAGTAGAACTAATAGCATTGTTTATTATGCAGCTTTACTCTAGCAGAACACCTGGCTATTACAAGGAGTAAAATCTAGATGCAGGGAGATCGGTGTAGGTTTGTTTAGAGCCAGTTCAATTTAAATTGCCCTTCCTGGGTAGATGGAAATGGGATGGGGGGAAGGGTGGGACCTGGAGTGGCTGGGCAGAGGTAAAGTTTCATCATTCTTGTCGCTTCAGATTGAATGAACTAGCTCCCCACCACTAGCTCATCCAGCCACATGACCCTGGGCAAGTCACCCCATCTCTTTAGGGCCCTCTTTTTCCATCAGGAAAAGGAAGCATCTGGTCTCACTGATACCTGCAGTGGCCTCAAGCTCTGGTCTCAAGTACAGCAGTGTTAAGTTAACTAGAGGTACCTGCCCTACCTGACCAGATATTGCCATAGAACCGTCACTACCCGGCTATGGTCTGGTGATTGAGAAGCTCTCCCTGAAGCTCAGTTAGGAACTGGATGTTTTGAGCTCTTAACATGAAAGAATCAAGGAGTTTTCTTGAGAACTCCCTGAGATGGTACCTATGGCTAACTGAATTGGACTCTTGTAATCCAACTCTCCCTGGACTGATGAGGAGGAGGGAGGAGATCGGACTTTTAGCCCAGGCCCTGTTCTCTCATAGTTGCATGATCCCATACCACGACTGGAAGACCTCTTCAGGAGCTTCCGACCCTACTATTCAGCGAATCTAAGAAAGCTCTCATTTGCGTCTCCAGTGGACTCTAGGTATTTGCCATCCGTGCACCCTACTATTTTCATTGCTGGCACTGGCCCTTCTAGCCACTCATTCCTTACTTCATATGGTAAGGAAAGCCACTGCTTTCCTTATTTCTTCCACCGTGATTTAGTCCTAGCAATCATTCCTCTCCTGGGACAATAGCAATATTGTAAACAATTACCCAACTCCCACGATTGAAACCCCTGGTTCACCCACCACGCAAAAGACTAAGTGATGTTTTGAACATGTGAACCAGAATGCTTTACTTCCTTAATTAAAATCCCATTGCATTTATAAGAAAACAGAGATTCAGGGCCTCATCCCACAGAGCACCCCACGCTCTGCCACACCTCCCTGCGCTCCTTGGCACCATCCTCCTGTCGCTCCAACCGCAATGGACTTCCTCTTGCTCGGACACAGAAAACTCTTTCCAGCCTTTGCCTGGACACATTGCTTCCAATGGTACCTCCTCTGGCAATTCCTGATTGCCAGTCTGGAGAGGCCACCCTTTAATTCTCCCTCAACGCACCATTTTTGTTTCTTCCTTGTGCAAAACAAATGTTGCAATGACACCTGTATCTCTGGGTTATTTGAGTAATGTTTGTCTCCCTCACTGTATTGTAAGCTACTTGGAGGTCATATTCCTGTAGGTCTTGTTCGTTGTTGTATTCTTGATGCATAGGCCCAACCCTGACACCTAGTAGGTACTGAGTGTTGAATGAGTGATTGGATGAATTAAGGAGTAGGAGTTGGCCACCTGTAAGATGAGGGAAACTGTTCCTGGCAGAGGGGAGAAGATGGGCAGAGGCATGGAGGCACCTGGGGGGAGGAGGGGAAGGGTGGGACCTGGAGTGGCTGGGCAGAGGTAAAGTTTGATAGTTCTTCTTTCTCTAGGATCACTGGACTCCAGTGTTCCTTAATTGCCTTGGGATCTTAGATGACCACAACTGGATATGGCTGTGGAGAATGCCTCTTTTGAATTCTCGAGACTCTTGGTAGGGAAATTGGACTTCCGAGAGGGTGAATCCCCAGGCCATCTCCAAGCCTGGCCTCCTCATCCTTGGCATGGGCTTTCCCATTGGTCTCACCACCATGAGGAAGTAGGAAAGAAAACTTGCTAGCTGGAGGTGACCTCTCTGGAAACTCACCCAGCAACAGAGAAGAAATAGTTTCAGAAACCAATTTTTTGTCTGCGAGAGGAAAACAGTAAAGACATTAACAGGGAAATAAACTTGAGTGTCGAGTGGCTGGCTAAGAGAAAATTAAGAGAAAACCACTGAATGATGGCAAGGAAAAAGAAAAGGGACCGTGTTGGCACTTGGAAGAGTAGGTGAGGAAAGTATAAGGCAGAGTAAGACAAGAAGCTGCGTATTCAAGAATTCCAGGGATCGACATGTACACACTGCTATATTTAAAATAGGTAACCAGCAAGGACCTACCGTATAGCATAGGGAACTCTGCTCAGTACTCTATAATAACCTAAATGGTAAAAAGAATTTGAAAAATAATGGATACATGTATATATACACATAAAACTGGGCTTCCCACGTAGCACTAGTGATAAAGAACCCACCTGCCAATGCAGGAGATGTAAGAGACACGTGTTCGAGCCCTGGTTCAGGAAGATCCCCTGGAGGAGGACATTGCAACCCAGTCCAGTGTTCTTTCCTGGAGAATCCCGTAGACAGAGAAACCTGGTGGGCTATAGTCCATGGTGCCGCAAAGAGTCGGACATGACTGAAGCGACTTAGCACACAAATACAAAACTGAATCACTTCGTTGTACACCTGAAACTAATATAACATTGTTAATCAACTGTATCCAATATAAAATAAAAATTTAAAAAACGAGTTCCTGTAGCTGTGGGCAAGTCAGTCTCCTCATATATCACCCATGACTCCCCATTGCTTGGAAGACAGAATGAGAGAATCAGGGTATATGAGTTAAAAGCCTGTCTGGCGGGTGCCTATCTCAACCATCATTAATTTTAAAATAATGTTTTTGAACTACCTAATATATATATATAGTTGTTATAGAGAATAAAAAATATATAGTTGTTATAGAGAAATACCAATACTGCCGAAGTAAATTTAAAAATTGTTCAACCCATTCCCTTCCCCGAAAGTAACTGCTACTAAAGTCTAGTGAGATTCTTTACAGGAATGTCAATGTATTTACAAATATTGTGTTTTTAAAATGGTATCCAGCAGTTGCACTATTCAAATTGTTCTCTGATTTACTTTTTTACATAATAATAAATATTTAGTGATTCTTCCAACTCGGTAAAGAGGGATCTAGATTATTCTTTGCAAATGGTTGAATACAGTTTTATAAAGAGAAGGTACACACAATAATTTATGTGATCCTTCTCCTTTTAATTAATAGCTAGGATGTCTTCAAAACTTCACCATTAGACTGCTGAAATGAGTATTCTTTTAAAAAGAAAAGTATGCCCTTGGGTGTTATACCTATAGGACAGATACCTATAAATGGAATTGCGTAAGCACTTCTAATTTTAGCAATTTCATTGACAGTGAAAAAATAAAAACTAATCATCATTGAGTACTCACTATGTGCCAGGCACAGCTCTCAGCATTTTCCATGGATCATTATATTTAATTTCACATAACTTTAACATATAGATACAGATGAGGAAAGTAACTTGCAGAGAGGAAGTACCTTGCCTGAAGTCACACAAAACTGGATGGAGTGCTGGGTGGTCTGACTTCAGAGCCCAAGTTCCTAACCAGTTTTAATTTTTTGTCATTTAATGAAAATATCCATTTTCCAGCAACTTAAATAACATTGGATTTAATTAACTATATAGATACATTCACTAACAGTATAAATTTTACCTTTTTAATTTCAATGTGCATTCCCTTGATATTTTATGGGATTGAAAATGTTTCATATATTTATTAGCCTTTATATGTCTTATATTAATTGTCCTTTTATATTCTGTACCTATATTTCTATGAAAATTTTTAATGATTGGTTATAAAGAAGTCTTTATATATTCTGATTATTAGTCATATCTTACATATATTGTAATATTTTTCTTATTCTGCATTTTTAAATTTGCTATGTGTGTCTCATAGAAAAAGAAATGAAAAATGTATTATGATCAAGTATGTCAGTCTTTGGGTCCATGGCTTCACAGAGTCAGACACAAATTAGCAACTGAGCAACAACAAAAACAGCAACAAATATCAGTCTTTTTCTTATGGTGTTGAAAGTTTTGAATCTTTAACTGGTCAATTTTCCCAATCTAAGGTAATAAAACTATTCCTTTGTATTTATTATAATATTTCCAAAATTTTGTTTTTAAAACATATCTTTAATACATCTTGGTATTATTTCTGTATATGGTGTGAGTCAGAGAGAGAATTTTTTCAATGGTTATTCAACTGTCTAAACTCTGTGTCCTGAATTGTTACTCCTTTTATGTCACATATGAAACGAAACATCATAAATTTTCAGATACCACAGTTTGCATTCTGATCTCTCTTTTCTGTTCTTTTAATTGATTTGTCTAGTCTTTGGACAATGCCAGGCTTTGAGAAAAAAGTTAATGTTCCTATCCCTAGAGTATGATTTTATTTCTGATACAATTAGTTGATCTTATTATATTTCACATTCAAAATACACATAGGTTTTCTTACTAATGTACTCTGAAGGGGAATTTTAGAATCAGCTTGTTGAGTTCTGTTTTTAAAAATGAGATTTCAATTCTGCCTCTTTATTTTACAAACGGGGACTAAGATCGGAGAAAAGAAGGCATTTATTCAAGGTCACAGGTGTGTAAACGACATGCAAATAATTTATTTGTAGGGTTGCCGATGCCCTGACTCTGGATCGAAGTCTTACCACTTTCTGCCCATCTGAGAGGTACAGAGTCAAGCTTCCACACTGGGGTCTTTCTCCATCACGTGTGTTGGGTTTTAAATCCACAGAGGCTGACCAGCAGTCAATATTTTTCTCTTTGATGATTTTGTAAAGACAGACTCTCTTTCTTCTCTTTACTTTGTTTGTCCTTTAACTTGGTATCGACAAGCCTGACAGCAAACCACATACAGCCCGCCTTCCACTGAGTCGTTCACTGCCAAGGAATAAGACCCCCCTCGCCACACAGAAACACTTAACAGGCCAATTTGGGTAGTTTTGTTCCTCAAGAAACAGCACACTCCAGCCCAGCAAAGACTCCCCTCGAGAGTGACATGAGTGCCCTCTGACCAGCAGCTCAGTGGGAGAACCCTTGTTTTCCTGAAGCATCTCATCAGCATGACTTAGGAATGCAGTAATTGGTTGGACCAGGGAATCAAGTCCTATTTCCTTTACATTTTAAAAATTAAATCTTGAAATAATTTTCCAGAGGAAGCCAACAGAGACCTATCCCTTTACGTTAACTACCCACTGAAACAGTCCCCCGTGGTATTAATATTTCCCCAACCTCATCCACACCAATTACATCATTTTAACCTAGAATGAATCAAAAATTGTTCATGTGGGAGGGAGGCAGACTCCATGGTGGGAAAGAGAAGAGACTGGAGTGAGGAAGTCCTGAGTTCCAACTTTAGCTGCTGACTGAGTGGGGTTTGGGAAGACAGTTGAAAAGAGAAAGGCATTTCAGGAAGCGATTTCAATGCGAGCGTGCTCCATGCATGCTCCGTTTGCGACCCAGTGGACTGTAGTCGATCCATCAGGTTCCTCTGTCCGTAGAATTTTCCAGGCAAGAATACTGGAGGAGGTTGCCATTTCCTACTCCAGGAGCTCTTCCTAACCCAGGGATCAAACCCACATCACCTGTGTCTCCTGCATTGGTCGGCGGATTCTTAAACACTGAGCCACCTGGGAAGCCCATAAAACTGTGTACAGCGATGGAATGCAGAAGCATCTGGAGAGATGGGTGAACCGCAGGAAGGGCGGGATGTCTGGAGAACAGGGCATAGCGGGGATCTGGTGGCAGGAGGTGAGGCTGTGCTTGATGCTACAGAGATTTTATCTGGTAGCTGGTGTGGTGCCGTGAATAGACCGCAGCTGTGCCGTCAGATCCCCCTATATTGGAGGTTCCGCCCTGCTCCTTACTAACTGTGGAACTGAGATAACAAGACTTCTTTTGTAGAGTTGTTTTGAGGATTAGAGATGTGTGTAAAGGCTGTGGCACCATGCCCAGCCCAGAGATGTGCTGCTGTAGAGAGTTGCTTTTTTTAGGAAGTGAATGGTCATGTGGAGTATTTATTGTGGTGTTGAAAGATCATCTTGCTGATGTTTGGAACATTGAGGAGAAATTTGTCAGAAGGGCACCCCGATAGGAGGTCATTGTGCTTTACTGGACAAGAAAGAGCGGGGGGAAGAGGGCAGTGTGTGGGGGGAGTGGGGAAGGAGACAAGGGACCACTCAAGAGTAATTTGGAAAGCCAGAACTACAGGGCCTGGGGTGTGTGGTAAGTGGTGGGCAGAGGACTGGGTGGGTTTAAGAAGTAGGAAGGGTTAAGATGATGGGCAGATTTTTGCTTGGACAAAGGTTGAGAGTGATGCCCCATTGAAGAGAGAGAATAATAGGCAGTGGGGCAGATTTTCCATGGAAAAGATTGACTCTTAATCTAGGTTTAAGAAAAGCCAACGCCAGGAAGTGAAAATACAAATTCCCAGGTTATTTATCTACCCTTGGTCAAAATGCGAATATATAGAGGCAGTGAATAATCATGAAAGAGCAGTGGATCTTGATTTAGAAGATCAAGCATGTCATCTTTATCTAATCTTTCTGTGTGATTTTGAGGGAAAAAAAGCTGAGCTTCTATGTGCTTCAGTTTCCTTATCTATAAAACAGAAAATGAGCATCAACCCTGCCACCTCCATCACAGTGTGAAGAGACTCTCCAGAGCCACTGTCTCAAGACCTTGGTCCCATGGAAGCAACCTAGATGCCTGTGGAGAGATGAGTGGATAAAGAAAATGTGATACATATATGCAGTGGAATATTACTAAGCCATGAAAAGGAATGAATTCAGTCAGTTCCAGTGAGATGGATGATAAACTTAGAGCCTATTATACAGAGTGAAATAAGTCAGAAAGAAAGATAAATAAATATCATATATTAATGCATATAAATGGAACCATATATATGGTTTGTGACATTGTACAGGAGGTAGGGATCAAGACCATCCCCAAAAAAAGAAATGCAAAAAGGCAAAATGGTTGTCTGAGGAGGCCTTACAAAGAGCTGTGAAAAGTGAAAGACAAAGGAGAAAGGAAAGATATACCCATTTGAATGCAGAGTTCCAAAGAAGAGCAAGGAGAGATAAGAAAGCCTTCCTCAGCTATCAATGCAAAGAAATAGAGGAAAACAACAGAAAGGGGAAGTCTAGAGATTTCTTCAAGAAAATTAGAGATACAGGGAACATTTCATGCAAAGATGGGCACTGTAAAGGACAGAAATGGTATGAACCTAACAGAAGCAGAAGATATTAAGAAGAGGTGGCAAGAATACACAGAAGAACTATACAAAAAAGATCTTAATGACCCAGATAGCCACGATGGTGTGATCACTTACCTAGAGCCAGACCTCCTGGAATGCAAAGTCAAGTGGGCTTTAGGAAGCATCACTACAAACAAAGCTGGTGGAGGCGATGGAATTCCAGTTGAGCTACTTCAAATCCTAAAAAATAATGCTGTGAAAGTGCTGCACTCAATATGCCAGCAAATTTGGAAAGCTCAGCAGTGGCCACAGGGCTGGAAAAGGTCAGTTTTCATTCCAATCCCAAAGAAAGGCAATGCCAAAGAATGTTCAAACTACCGCACAATTGCACTCATCTCACACACTAGCAAATTCTCAAAATCCTCCAAGCCAGCCTTCAACAGTACATGAACCGTGAACTTCCAGATGTTCAGGCTGGATTTAGAAAAGGCAGAGGAACCAGAGATCAAATTGCCAAAATCCACTGGATCATTGAAAAAACAAGAGAGTTCCAAGGAAACATGTACTTCTGATTCATTGACTCCACCAAAGCCTTTCACTGTGTGGATAACAACAAACTGTGGAAAATTCTTCAAGTGATTGGAATACCAGACCACCTTACCTGCCTCCTGAGAAATCTGTATGCAGGTCAAGAAGCAACAGCTAGAACCGGACATGGAACAATAGACTGGTTCCAAATCGGGAAAGGAGTACGTATATTGTCACCCTGCTTATTTAACTTTTATGCAGAGTATATCATGTGAAATGCTGGGCTGGATGTAGCACAAGCTGGAATCAGGATTGCTGGGAGAAATATCAATAACCTCAGATATGCAGATGACACCACCCTTATGGC
Source organism: Capra hircus (assembly GCF_001704415.2). Classification (NCBI taxonomy): domain Eukaryota; kingdom Metazoa; phylum Chordata; class Mammalia; order Artiodactyla; family Bovidae; genus Capra; species Capra hircus. The sequence goes on along the minus strand of NC_030821.1, from coordinate 75,257,950 downwards.
AGAAAGTGAAGAAGAATTAAAGAGCCTCTTGATGAAAGTGAAAGAGGAGAGTGAAAAAGTTGGCTTAAAGCTCAACATTCAGAAAACCAAGATCATGGCATTTGGTCCCATCACTTCATGGCAAATTGATGGGAAAACAATGGAAACAGTGAGAGACTTTATTCTTTTGAACTCCAAAATCACTGCAGATAGTGACTGAAGCCATGAAATTAAAAGACTCTTGCTCCTTGGAAGAAAAGCTATAACCAACCTAGACAGCATTTTAAAAAGCAGAGACATTACTTTGCCAACAAAGGTCCGTCTAATCAAAGCTGTGGTTTTTCCAGTAGTCATGTATGGATATGAGAGTTGGACTATAAAGAAAGCTGAGCGCTGAAGAATTGATGCTTTTGAACTGTAGTGTTGGCAAAGACTCTTGAGAGAATCCCTTGGACAGCAAGGAGATCCAACCAGTCCATCCTAAAGGAAATCAGTTGTAAATATTCATTGGAAGGACTGATGCTGAAGCTAAAGCTCCAGTACTTTGGCTACCTGATGCGAAGAGCTGACTCATTGGAAAAGACCCTGATGCTGGGAAAGATCAAAGGCAGAAGAAGAAGGGGATGGTAGAGAATGAGCTGGTTGGATGGTATCACCGATTCAATGGACATGAGTTTGAGTAAACTCCGGCAGATGGTGATGGACAGGGAACCCTGCAGTCCATGGGGTTGCAAAGAGTCGGACACGACTGGGCGACTGAACTGAACTGATGGAATCTAGAAAAATGGTACTGATGAACCTATTTGCAGGGCAGGAATAGAGACGCAGTTGTAGAGACTGGACTGTGGACATAGTGGGAGAAAGAGAGAGTGGGACAAATTGAGAGAGTAGCATTGAAACATAAACCTTACTATATATAAAACAGATAGCCAGCGGGGCACTGTTTTATAATGCAGGGAGCTCAACCTGGTGCTCTGTGATAATCTAGAGAGGTGGGATGGGGTGGGAGATGGGATGGAGTTTCAAGAGGGAGGGGACGTATGTATACTTATGACTGATTCACACTGTCATATGGCAGAAACCAACACAACATTGTAAAACAATTATCCTCCGATTTAAAAAATAATAATAATAAAATGCCGGAGTCCAGCCCTGGTGGATCCAGGGTGATTCGAAGGTGGGAATGGAGTCGGCGTCCTGGAAAAAACTTATTTAATTACAGATATAGAGGGAGATTAGAAACAGATAGTGTAGTAGGAGAATTAGTGGAGAAAAGAGGCTGAATAACTGGTTTACATGGAATACCAATCACCACCTACGTAGGCCACAGGCGTCTTTCCATTCTCCCGAAGGAGAGGAGGCACTGAGGCCTCCCTGGTCTGATCTCAGAAGCCCAGGCAGAATTAGCAGGCTTGGTGAGTACCCACATTTCAGATGGGAATTCAGCCAGGAAAATGGGGAGCGAGAAAGAAACGACACGGGGGAATCAATCTTTCCAGAAACTGATCCGATTTCTTTATTTTTCAGGTTTGTTTATATACCTTTTTGTTATACATAGGGATGAATACAGAGTCACGCAGGGGTCAGCAGACCTGACCCTTGTCACAATCAGCTGCTTCATATAAAATTATACAAAGGTCTTAGGAGTTTCATCATCTTCTAGCCATGAGATCTGCTGACATTTTATGGCCCTCTCTGATACCGGTCAGTTAACCAGAAAACTTATTTTTTCCAGGGGTGATTTTTTCTTAAATCAGGCGCCACCCTCCAAATAAAGTTGCATTCCTATAGGGTGAGGGTGTAGTGAGTTACAATCAAGAAAGGAATTTACTTAACCTAAGGTTTAACATGATTAATCTTAAAGGTTAAGACTTATTTCTCCTATATGCTAGTTATATTCATAATAAGGGCAGGAATATGGAGATTTAGCAGCAAATATTGGCTCAACAAATGTAAACCCTTCACCAATGTTTCCCTTAAGATCTATTTAGTCTTAAGATAGTGATAAAGTTACATTTTTGCATAGCAAGGACACAGTGATTTATAGTGATTTATAACAAAGTACAGTGATCTATAACAAAAGAGAAGATTCATTAACTCAAAAGTCTAGTATTGCTAACATCAAAAAACTACTATATTTCCTTTTCTATATTCCAAATACATTGATTAATATATTCCCAGGTGCCTAAGGATATGGAGGCCTGATAGCAATCATTGACTCATTAATGAAAAAAGCCCTATGCTAATACTAAACTCTCTGTGCTGTTTATGGTTGAGAGGTTGTCACACACACAAGCTAGTCTGTCAGCAGAGAGGTTTGACCTGAGACATCCTTGTCACACCCAGGGCAGGGAATTAGCAGTAATTATTGGCACAACAAATGAAGAAAAAACCCTTCACCAATATAATTCCTAATCAACCCACTCTACTATACTAATGATCTTCTAACTTCTCAAAAGAGTCTGTATTTAGAAAGTTTTAAAACATCCCATGCCTCTCACTGTTGGGAGGCTGTAAACAATCACATGTGGCCGGACGAGCCTGATCAGGCAGGCCAGAGAACCTTCAGAGTTCATAAGTTGAAACACTCTTATCACGCCCAGGAATTTTTATTAACTGGAGCTGCAAGTTAACTCCTTCTCTGAGAGAAATGGTTATGGGGGAGAGTTCCCCGTACAGTACTCTGGTTTTGGGGGTAGATGCTCGGGAGCAGGGGGTTTCCTGAGGTTTGATCACGCCTTTGCATATGCCAAGCTTCCTTCCTCATGACCTTTGCCGTGGGCGGAGTTCCTCACGCTGGCTCCCAACAATAAAAGACCTTAGTCCCTAGTGCATCAGACCCACTCAAGGATGGGTCAACCTTGTGGGTCATGAATGCGCCCGTATTTTCAAAGGGCAAGTGTGGATTTCCAGACTGTCCCGCTTGCCTTCCTGGCAGGACTCGCTGAGAGACTCTAGAGCAGGGGCAGTGTGGTCCCTGTGGGAACAACAGCAGTCCTGCCCTCTGCCTGAGGCAGAGGCGATGGAAACAGCGTTCTGCCCTCTGCAGGGACTGGCACTGCCCGAAGAGGAGGGGCAAGAAGATCTGTTCCCCTCAGTCCCGAGAGAAGGGCTGCTGAGAGTTTTTGCTGGGCTTTCCTGAAGCCAAGGTGAGAAGGAATACGAGAATTTTAATAGGAAGGGTGGAAGGGAATAAATAGAGAAGCCTAGAAAGAAGCAAGAGGGGGAGAGTGGAAGGGAGGGACTTCAGTCCATAGCCTGACCTCCTCCTCCTGGTGTTTTCAGCAGTCAGGACCCAGCACTAGTAACTGTGACTTCCAAGGCCAGTCCTGGTGCCTATGCCTTAATCCAGTGCTCCTGTTCATTCTTCATGGTTCCGCCCAGGTGGCATCTCTCCAGGGGGCCATTCTTAACCGTCACGGCCAGGTTAGATGGTCCCCAGATGCTCCCACAGTACTGTCTTTCCACATCCTCCCTTTTTTGTATAGCAATGGTCTTATTACACGCCCCGCTTCCTCACACGGGCTTCCCCAGTGGCTCAGTGGTAAAGAACCCGCCTGCAATGCAGGAGCCGCAGGAGACACAGGTTCGATTCCTGGCTTTGGAAGATCCCCTGGAGGAGGGCATGGCAACCCACTCCAGAATTCTTGCCTGGAGAATCCCATGGACAGAGGAGCCTGGTGGGCTACAGTCCGTAGAGTCACAGAGTCAGACACGACTGAAGTGACTGAGCACGCATGCACGCCTTCTTCACAAGACTATGAAATTCACGTCATTACCACCACCACTCTTCATAAACAGACAAGTTGGTTGGAGCTAAGGTCACAGAGCTAGGATGTGCAGATCCAAGATTTAACCTGCCTTACCCTGGTCTCATTCCAAATCTCTTCATTTTCCCCATTTCAAACTGTTTTCTACAGCAAATAGATTGTTAAAGTGCCCCCATAGGAAACATGTTTTCTCTAAAGTGAGCCTTAAGCTGGACACTCAAGAGTTGTCCCAAGGGTCCGGGGGCGATGGAATATTCTGCCTTTCAAAGAAAATGATCTTATAATTTACAAGTTTGCCTTTCAATTAACCGAGGACTCTGACTCTTTATTTAATGTTATTTCTGCATAATCTAATTTCGGCTGCAGGTTAATGGACCCGTGGGGAGTTATTGCTACTTCGGTTTCGAAAGCATTCAGCAGCATTCCCAGATTATTGGTCATTAATGGAATCACCCAGCTGTTTTGACTTTCTCCCAATCCTTTTTGAGGTCACCTTAGAGGAAAGGACATAAACAGAGACCAAGGGACTCACTCTTAGGATAGCGGGACTTGCTGAACTCTTATCTACTTCTGCCAGCCCTGTGACCACACTGGATTCCAGGTCCTAGAAAACCAAGGCTCATCACCAGACCCTACTTGTCCTATACTATTATTCATGCAAATACAGTTACTAAGCAGCTAGTATGCCCAATATACCATGCTAGTATGGTTGGACACATAGAGATGAGTCAAGTATAGTGCAAAGTAAGAATCCCACTCAGTTGGGATAATCACTAAAGCTGTAGCTTCCTATTAATATGTGCAGGGTTCATGTACAGTTTCATCACGGTTCTTATTTTTGGTTATTTATTCATCCAAGTAATATGGATGGAAAATCCAACATGAATTAGGTCCCTTCTGATGGTAACTTCTGATGAATCCAGCCTTGTAAGAGCTGATTGTCTCCTGAGGGATACAGATAAATTAATAGGTAGTGACAGTTCAAGGAGATGAGTCAGCAAAGTTGGAAGCATAGGAGATCATGAGAGCATAAAGGAGTCATTCCTGTTCAGGATTGAGGAGTCAGGCAATCTTCCCAGAGAATCTTGTGGTTTTATCAAAGTTTAGACCTGAGGGTGAACGGGTTGTTGTTCAGTTGCTCAGTTGTGTCCAGCTCTTTGCAACCCAATGGACTGCAGGGTGCCAGGCTTCCTTGTCCTTTATCATCTTCCAGAGTTTGCTCAAACTCATGTCCATTGAGTCAGTGACACTATCCAACCATCTTATCCACTGTCACCTCCTCCTCCTGCTGTCAATATTTCCAAGCATCAGAGTCTTTTCCAATGAGTTGGCTCTTTGTGCCAGGTGAACAGGAGTCAGCCCCAAGAATCAGCAAAGAGATAGAGGTGGAGAATGTTTAGTTGGAGGACCAGTATGAGAAGAAACATAGGATGAGAAAGAAAAGTTACAGTGGGGAAATTACAGTGGTTAATGTGCCTAAAGTAGAGTTCAGAGTAAAGATAATAGTAAAGAGGAATGAAAAAAAACCTGAACATAGAAGTTCTCAAAAGTCTACAGAAGAGATTGAAATTCATCCTGTAGATAATGAAGAGTGTGTGGAGGTTCTCATAGGTGAGTGACGTGAATAGAGTCAGATTTTTGACAAATTATCCAGCTGCCCTATGCAGATCTGATTTGGGCATTGAAAAGGGGAGTTTGGAGGAACTGGACCAAGACAGTGACCAAAGCTACTGAGGAAGCACTAAAGATGAAGAGAAGGGGGGCCAATGTGAAGAAAAATTGGGATTAGTATCAACAGAAGATGTGAGAAGTGAGATGAGTTTCTGTAACTTCAGATATTTGACTTTCAGAGAAATACAACCTAGAAACTTTAACCCACCTCAAGCCCAGATTTCCACCTTTTGTGAATGACTGACATGCAAGTTAATCAGGTTTTTCCATATTACGGAATATAAGATCAAAGCCATTCTACTCAAGATTGTATGTGTTTAATAATATTTGAAGAATAAAGAGTTTGGGGATCTACTAGTGCAGATGGATTTGACTGTAGTCTACGGAGGTGATTCAGGATCCAGTAGGTCATGGAAAAATGTCCCCACATGATGACAAGGTAAACAAACATCTTTCATTTTAATGAGTGTGCAAGCTTTGTTTTCATGTATTTTTAAAATTATGCTTCACTGGTGCAATATTTAACTTGCTTTAGAAATGAAAAAAAAAATCTTGGTTCCTCAAAGGCATGGTGGTGATAAAGATTGGTGGCCTGTTTCATTGTATTCCACTTATAAAATGGCTTCACAACTGCACGGAAGCTACTGGAAGCAGAATGTCTTAACAAATTTTTAAAAGTATGAAAAGTCTTCACTCTGGAGAAGATGATGTTTCACGTTTCCTGAAAATCACACCCCAGCTTTTGTACCACTAAGGTGTGAGCAGAAGGGGAAGGACACGTTGTCTGGAGGCCAACCGATGAGCTTTGAACACCTGTTTGCACCTAAGCCAGCTGCACAAGTTCGGGGAAATCACTCAGTCTTGGTGGTGTGCTGTCTTTTCTGTGAAGTGAAGGTGGTGATGAGCGCCCACCTCACAGGGCAGCTGCCAGGTGTGAGTCAGAGCACTCTGTCTTCCCTGGTCCAACGCTGCATCGTCATCTGTAAGGTGACGAGGCTCCATCCTACCAAGCCTGCTTTTCCAGGATGCCATGAGCTCGAGTGACCCACCTGATCCTGGCTCCTGTTCAGATGCTAAATGTCTAGAGGGTGGGATCTTTAAGTACTCCTGTCACCTGGCTCCTACTGGCACTCCATGGAGTTGCCGGAATTCAATCAATCAAAAAGAGTTTGACTTCTGTATTGTTCACTTGTAAAACATATAATGCACTATCTTTGGTGGAGAAGGAAATGGCAACCCACTCCACTAATCTTGCCTGGAGAATCCCATGGAGGGGGGAGCCTGGAGAAGAAAGCACTGTCAGGGTGATCTGTGGTTTGGAAAGAGACTCTTTCTAGGTCACGTCCTGACATTGGTGTTGGGCTTCCCTGGTGACTCAAACGGTAAAGAATCTGCACAAAATGCAGGAGATCCAGGTTTGATTTCTGGGTCGGGAAGATCCCCTGGAGAAGGAAATGGCTACATACTCCAGTATTCTTGCCTGGAGAATCCCATGGACAGAGGACCCTGGCGAGCTACCGTCCATGGGGTCACAAAGAGTCGAAGACAAGCGACTAACACTCATTTTCACACCTTACTGACATTGGTATTAACCAAACAGTAGTCTAATGAGTTCTGCCCTCACACTGTCCCCCAGAGACCCCTGCACCCTACCCCTCACCTCCGGCTACTGCTCACTCCTAACCCCACCACCCCACTCTTCTGCTTTCCTGATCTGGGCCATCAGGAGTGAGTTGACAAGATGAAAACAGAGGAAAGAAATCAGAGATTGACAACTTGACTTTATCTAGTTGAAATATTCTCAGAGACAGGGTAGGTGGATATTTAATAGCTGATTAAAAGAAGAGATGCCTCAATAGCATCTCTGAAGACTACAGCTGTGCCCACCCCCTCCCCTGCCCTGGTTAACTCTTCATATCTTCTCACAAGAACCCTTTCAACAGCATCCTAAGCTTTCTCTCTTTCGCCACAGTCCTAGGGTTTCCCTCCCACACAGGTCTGAATCTTCCACACCCGTCCCAAGCACTCCCCCTGTGAAGAGTATAGGCTTTGCAGACCCAGTGGCAAATCCCAACTCTGCCACATGGCTCCTGCGGTCTTCCCCTGACAGATCTGTTGCAAAGAGCAGTAACGATGCAGCTCAGCCACAGAGCGGCCATGCAAGAAATCATAGCTCATATTATTTAAAAAGGAAAGCTCTTGGCTCGGATGGCTCTCCGTGCTCAGCCTCTTGACTACCTCTCAATTATCTCACTCTCCAACTCTGAACTACTGTCCAACTAGGTCAGCTGTGGGGCCCAACATGTATAAAAGGATGAGCCTGAGGTTCTGAGGGACCAGAGTGAGTGGCTGCAGTGGGGCTTACCAACCATTTCATGAGCATTTCACGTGAGCAGTTCTGACCAGTGGACTGTGAGAGGTGTCTGGTGTCCGGGAGATGCATGATCTTCGAGTTTTCTTTCTCCGTCACAACACCCTTGCTAAAATGCAACCACGAGATCCAAGAGCCCAGCTTGCTAAGTCATTGAGTGGAGGAAAACTGGCCTGGAGAGTCTCTGGGACTCTGCATGGCTAAGCACCCAATCTTTGCTGTGCTGTGCTGCTTAGATTTAGGGGCTGTTTGTTACTATTGCATAACCTATCCTATCCTAACTAATACGTAGGTGAAATATTTATCAAATAGTTATTATTCCTGACTTTACACAAGGCCATTATAATAAGTGATAACAACGATACCCATGAGGCCTGTTTCATTTAGTGAACTAATGATGAAGTACTGCAATCAACAGACGATTACAACATATGATATGTGTGTGCATGCTCCGTCGTGTCTGACTCTTTGCAACCCCGTGGACTGTAGCCAGCCAGGCTCCTCTGTCCATGGGATTTTCCAGGCAAGAATACTAGTGTGGGTTGCCATTTCCTCCTCCAGGGGATCTTTTCAACCCAGGGATCAACCCTGAGTCTCCTGTATTGGCAGGCACATTCTTTACCACTGAGGCACCTGAGAAGTCCAGAGTGATATGTACTCACATACAGTTTGCTCTAGGAGAATAGAACAAGAAAATTCAATATAGTCTGGGGTCAGGAAAACTTTCTTAAAGGAAGAAGCATCTAGTCAGAACCTAAGGAATGAACGGCAGGGGGTATGCTGGGTTGTTTTGAGGATTAGGTGTTATGTTCATTGTGAATGTCATGGTCAATAAATAATTCCATCTCTGACTTTACAAGTGCTTTAACCCAGATCTAGTCACTTCTTTCCAGAAAAAAGGAAAAGTCTTTCCCTTTAATTATTAGCCCAAAGTCCTCTTTCTATGCTGAATTCCCTTCACTTGGAATTCTAGAATATCCAGACTTACTTTAGTACAGTCATCCTATATTTTTTGGGCTTCAGAGATAGTACAGACAAAGCATGAGTCATTCCATCTTGTGACTTAGGGAATGTGTCTTAGACACTGAGTCATAAAATTATAAAATCGTGGAACATTTGGATGGAAGACCAAAGGGAGAAAAAAAAATAAAATTTCTTCTTGGCATATGAATTATCTTGAAACAGATTTGTTATAGGATGCTGAAACTGAAGCCTCTAATAAGCACCATGAGATAACAGATGAGAAATTCAAAGCCAGATCTCTGGGTAAGGAATTTGCAAAGAAAATATCAGAGGACCTATCCTGGAGATTGAGGACCCTCTTCCTCATTGAGGTTTTAAAGAGAGTTAAGGGAAACAGAAGGAAAATTGTCAAGGAGCTTTCTTTAGAGATCCTGTTATATTGATGCATCCCAACTAAAGTGTGTCAAGAACTTTCAGTGGAATCATTCTAAGAGATTTGAAGTACGTTCCCTATATCTGAGGTCTGATTCCCAGACAGGAAATGCAGAGGGTAGAAGAGGGCTGGTAAGCTGCTTTGAGGGTAGAACTTCAGGAATCTTACTATGCAAGGACGCAGTGTTTTTGGAGCAAAAGATGTTGGTGTTCCCCGTGAGACAGTGTGGGATTCTTTGCAATGAGGGAAAGCCAGGGCAGGAATATTTCAACTCATTGGGCTCCCCAGAGTGGATGGAATTCTATCCTCAAGAGCCTGAATTCCAGACTTCCCTGGTAGTACAATGACTAGGAATCTGCCTCCCAGTGCAGGGAACATGGGTTCGGTCGTTGGTGGGGAAGACTCCACGTGCTACAAGGCAACTAAGCCCATGCGCCACAACTGCTGAACCCACGTGCTGCAAATACTAAAGCTTGTGCACCTCAAGCCTGTACTCTGCAAGAAGAGGAGCCACCACAATGAGAAGCCTGTGCACAGCAAAAGAAAAGAAAAAGAAAAAGAGAAGCCACACTTGCTGCAACTAGAGAATGCCCAGCACAGCAACAAAGAACCAGCAACCAAAATATAAATTTTAAGAAAAGAAGAAAAGCCTGGGTTCCTAGGGTCTCAGTTGCTTCTAGCTGGATGAGGGGAGCCTCAGGGAGGGTTCTCAGTGGTAGGATTTCTGAGATCCGCAAATGCTGATATTCCTGCCAGGTCTTGGGGTGCTGGGGCAGCCAATCTTGGTGCCATCCCAAGAGGGCATTCTATTCTGTTACCTCTCCTCCCCTCCCATCCTGAGGGGTCAGAAGCTACTGAGAAGCTGTGGGTTTGGAAACTGTTAAAGCACAAGTCAGAAGAAAGAGAAGTTGGTCCCGAAGTCCCCAGCTTTCCCCCATGGACTTCCACCCTAAAAACATATGAGCTGGGAGAAGCAGGAAGTTGTTGTTCAGTCGCCAAGTCGTGGATAACTCTTTATGACCCCACGGACTGCAGCTCACCAGGCCTGCCTGTCCCTCACCATCTCCTGGAGTCTGCCCAAGTTCATGTACATTGAATCAGTGATGCCATCGAACCATCTCATCCTCTGTCACCCTCTTCTCCTTCTGTTTTCAATCTTTGCCAGCATCAGGGTCTTTTCCAATGAGTCAGCTGTTTGCATCAGGTAGCTAAAGTATTGGAGCTTCAGCTTCAGCATCAGTCCTTCCAATGAGTATTCAGGGTTGATTTCCTTTAGGACTAACTGATTTTATCTCCTTGCTGTCCCAGCAAACTCTCAGGAAGTAGGAAGACTCACTATCAAATCTTGTTTAGATTTTTGGCTCACACCTTTAACTGGACACTTAATTCCTGAAACTTAAAATGACTATCAGTTCAGTTCAGTCGCTCAGTCGTGTCCGACTCTTTGCAACCCCATGAATTGCACCACGCCAGGCCTCCCTGTCCATCACCATCTCCCGGAGTTCACTCAGACTCACATCCATCAAGTCCGTGATGCCATCCAGCCATCTCATCCTCTGTCGTCCCCTTCTCCTCCTGCCCCCAATCCCTCCCAGCATCAGAGTTTTTTCCAATGAGTCAACTCTTCACATGAGGTGGCCAAAGTACTGGAGCTTCAGCTTTAGCATCATTCCTTCCAAAGAACACCCAGGACTGATCTCCTTCAGAATGGACTGGTTGGATCTCCTTGCAGTCCAAGGGACTCTCAAGAGTCTTCTCCAACACCACAGTTCAAAAGCATCAATTATTCAGCGCCCAGCCTTCTTCACAGTCCAACTCTCACATCCATACATGGCCACAGGAAAAACCATAGCCTTGACTAGACGGACCTTAGTCAGCAAAGTAATGTCTCTGCTTTTCAATATACTATCTAGGTTGGTCATAACTTTTCTTCCAAGGAGTAAGCGTCTGTTAATTTCATGGCTGCAGTCACCATCTGCAGTGATTTTGGAGCCCCCAGAAATAAAGTCTGACACTGTTTCTACTGTTTCCCCATCTATTTCCCATGAAGTGATGGGACCAGATTCCATGATCTTCGTTTTCTGAATGTTGAGCTTTAAGCCAACTTTTTCACTCTCCTCTTTCACTTTCATCAATAGGCTTTTTAGCTCCTCTTCACTTTCTGCCATAAGGGTGGTGTCATCTGCATATCTGAGGTTATTGATACTTCTCCCGGCAATCTTGATTCCAGCTTGTGTTTCTTCCAGTCCAGCATTTCTCATGATGTACTCTGCATAGAAGTTAAATAAGCAGGGTGACAATATACAGCCTTGACGTACTCCTGTTCCTATTTGGAACCAGTCTGTTGTTCCATGTCCAGTTCTAACTGTTGCTTCCTGACCTGCATACAGATTTCTCGAGAGGCAGGTTAGGTGGTCTGGTATTCCCATCTCTTTCAGGATTGTCCACAGTTTATTGTGATCCACACAGTCAAACGCTTTGGCATAGTCAATAAAGCAGGAATAGATGTTTTTCTGGAACTCTCTTACTTTTTCCATGATCCAGCGGATGTTGGCAATTTGATCTCTGGTTCCTCTGCATTTTCTAAAACCAGCTTGAACATCAGGGAGTTCATGGTTCACGTATTGCTGAAGCCCGGCTTGGAGAATTTTGAGCATTACTTTACTAGCATGGAAATGCCAATTACCTGAGAATCATCAGAAAAGTCCTGGACTTAACCTTATTTTCTTTCAAGGGCAGAAGGTGCCCCATTGGATACATTTTAAAGAAGTGGTAGGAGAAGCAAACACAAGTGCATTTTAATTGCTTCACAAGCTGTGCTTGTTCAGCCTGCATCTCATAAAGGACTTTCAAGCATCTCTTGAATCTGCAGGGAAGAAGTAATTTTTTAAGATCCTTAACAATTGCTTAAGAATAAAAATGGCAAATGGATGCCAGCTGTATAGGGCTCCTTCCCTGGTGGCTCAGTGATAAAGAATCCACCTGCCCCTGCAGGAAACATGGATTTGATCCCTGATCCGGGAAGATCCCTGGAGAAGGAAATGGCAATCCACTCCAGTACTCTTGTCTGGAGATCCCCATGGACAGAGAAGCCTGGCAGGCTACAGTCTGTGGGGTCCCAAAGAGTTGGACACGACTTAGCAACTGAACAGCAACAATCATTCACTTAGGATGTACAAAATGTCCCTTGTGTTTGCTTTAGTATCAACTCTCATTTCTTCCTTTTAGGAACTTCAGTTTGTCAGCCTGAAATTCTCATCCAAGAAGATATTTAGGAACAGAATCCTGCAGATTGGGCTCTGCAGGGTAAGCAAATCATGTGAATGACTCTTGCACTGCCCACTTTTATCCTGAGCCACTTTTAGGGTTTCTAAGCCCTGTCTCTTGCTATAACCAGATTAAGCTATAACCCTTGCATTGCCCAGTCTACATATAAGTCATTTCTCATCACAAATGCATCAAAAAAACAAGCCACACATACGGACACTCCAAACTACCTCCTCTTCTGTCATCAAAAATCAACTCTTAAAACTTGAAAGAGAAAGATAGTTGGTTTGTTTTTGAGTATTATTTCTGAAGACTGTTTAAGATTACAGAGAAATACATCACATATACCAATGCCCAGGCCCAAATTTCTTCTTTAAGCTTCTTTTAATTTTCTCAGATTTCTTTTCCTAAAGCAGCTGTCATCTCTCTTCATTGGCCGGAACCCTGCTCCCATTCCATACCCCATCTGCTTACACACACTGTTCCTGGTTTGGCTGAACAAAGGCTCAGCCTTTAGCCAAGTCCCGACCAGCTGCCCTGGGCTTGCCCTGGGCTTGCCCTGGGCTACTGAGATCCTCAGGCAATCCCAGGCACAATGAGGGGTGGATGTGGTTGGGGCAGGAGGTGGGGTCCTGGGCATCAATACTGCTTGGGTGCTTAGGGTGCCTTTCTTGTTTTTTAGGAAATGACTACATCACACCTCTGAATTTTCCTTTCCTGAGTGTTTTTCCCCCACAACCCTGTTCTAGCTGACTGAAACTACAGAAACACTAGGTGCAGCTCCCATGAAATAGGTCTTCACTTTAGTGGAGGCTCCAGAAGGGGAAAAGATTTCCTCTAACTTTGACCTCATAGGCAAATTAGTTCCTGTCACAGTGTACTACCAAGAAATAGGAACTCTGTCTCCCTCCTTTTTTGAAAGCAAAATATTGCCAATAATCTTGCCAATTCAATTAAGTGAAAATATTCTTTGTTCCTCAGAATCTGGCCCTGCTAACCAGCCCACATTCTCTCTTTTATCCGTCTTCCTTACCGAATACACATGGTAGTTTATAATTGAAAATGTGTGAACATGCAGAAACCCAGGGAAGCTGGCAACTTCTTTTAATGTGTAAATTGTGTTCAAGAAGTAAGTATACCTTGGCATTCTCAAAAGTCATGCTCCCTTGCCATCAGCTGCAGGAACAGAACTAAATTATAAATTAAAGCCAGCTGCCAAGTGTATATATATATACACACACACACACAAAGGCATTCATTCCACAAGTGCATCCTAATTTGGGACCTTATTATGGGGGCCAGTGACAAATAGTTCTGCAAACTTTCAAGAAAGCAAGAGAGCAAGAAAAGTAGAATACATTTGGAGAGATAAAATTAAATGGTATTTCATTACAAATGGCCATCTGAAGAAATTCAGATTGGGGACATCAGTATTCAATGAGTTCAGAGTTGGCAATGAAAAAAAAATCTATATCCACTTAAAAGCACCAAATATTAAAAATATATATATAGCTTAAAAAAATCATCTCCCTTCTCAGCACTGACAAACTCATTTCTTGGCCAGCTCTGTGTAAGAAGGCTGCCACATTTTGCATGAGGGACACATTTTCAAAAAACTGTTATCAACTAGTTTTTATTATCTAATTTTATATCACTTTGTCAACAAAGGTCATATAGTCAAAGCTATGGTTTTTCCAGTGGTCATGTACAGATGTGAGGTTTGTGCCATAAAGAAGGCTGAGCATCAAAGAATTGATGCTTTCAAACTGTAGTGCTGGAGAAGACTCTGGGGAGTCCCTTGCATTGCAAGGAACTCGAAACAGTCAGTACTAAAGGAAATCAACCCTGAATATTCATTGGAAGGACTGATACTGAAGGTGAGACTGCAATACTTTGGCCACCTGATGCAAAGAGCTGACTCATTGGGAAAGACCCTGATTCTGAGAAAGACTGAAGGCAAAAGGAGATGGGGGCAGCAGAGGATGAGATGGTTAAGTAGCATCATGGACTCAATGGACATGAATTTGAGTAAACTCCAGGAGATAGTGGAAGACAGAGGAACCTGGCAAGGTGAAGTCCACGGGGTAGCAAAAAGTTGAACACAACTTAGCGACTGAACAGCAATGACAGTTTTACTTAGCGACACCCCGTTCTGCTGCCCCTGCCCATGTAGCCAGTACTGAGTATAGAAAGAGGCAATGAGGCATCCTCTGATCTAATTAGAACCAGAACTAGTCTCCATCAGAGAAACCTGCAGGACTACGTCATGGCAGGGTGGCAATGGAGAGGCAGGGAGATGTGGTGGGTGGCCCAGGGCACCATCTCACTCCAAAAAGCTGCACACCCATCTGGAAAGCAGGGCTTGTGGGGGACAGTTCTGGGAGGGGTCTCTCTAGTGTCTCCTCAGCCCCTGTCCTCTGCCATCACCACTGCTCCTTGAAACAAGCTGTACGTTATCCAGACTCTTTGGCTAGCCCCAAAAGGAACAGTAAGTAAACTCCAGGGAAGAACCTTAGCACTCGATGGAAGAAATTCCGTGATTGATTCTCGGCTTTGAAAGAGTTTCCACCAATCAAAATTTGGTTTTTAAGTCATAACTAATTGTTTCCTCTTCCTAGATTAATCATCCATGGCTATAAATCAGCAGATGATAAATGCAAAGCAGGAGACAGCAATAAAACACGATCAAATGGAGCTTCTGCAGCAGACACTGCTGGCTGCCCGACCCATGACCAGCTCCCTCATCCTTCTGTGTCAAAGAAGAGCCCACTCTCCTGATGGCCAGAAAGTGCTGGATCCTTGCTTTTGAGCTTTCCTGGCAGCGAGGGGTGTTCTTGGAAATCAATCTGGGCTAATGACATGTAAAGGAGACTTTGCTGTGTTTGGAGGAGACTTCCAGAAAATACTCCTCCCTGCTCCATGATAAAAATGCTGTTGTTTAGTCATTAAGTTGTGTCTAATTCTTTTGTGACCCCATGGACTGTAGCCCACCAGGCTCCTCTGTCCATGAGATTTCCCAGGCAAGCATACTGGAGTGGGTAGCCATTTCCTCCTCCAGGGGATCTTTTTGACCCAGGGATCAAGTCCATGTCTCCTGCAATGGCAGGCAGATTCTTCACCACTGAGCCACCAGGGAAGCCCCATGATAAAAATAGATTTTATTTTAAAAAGCAGCATGCCTCCCTTTTCCTTTTGGATTGCCACCTTAGGGCTGTGTGTGGTGACGCAGTTTATGCACAAAGCTCATCAGCTCTGAGAGAAGGGAACAGGTGGGTTCTTGACGGCACTGACGAGGTGCTGAGTCAGTACTGGAACCACCGGCTGCTGGACACATTGTTATTGAAAACAAGACCTCGCCTTGAAGCCACGCTTAGTGAAACCATCTGCTGTTTTTAGCTGAAAGCATTCTAACTGGTACGATTATTTAATAGGTTACCTGTTGCTTTGGTCGCTCATGAGACTGTTCTTTAAGTAGAACTCCTACAGAGCCTTTGTTAATGTTGAGGATTGCTGGTAAGTCTGCACTGTTACCTCTGGGAACCTCATGAGAAAAACCAATGTTCTTGTTTTCCAGAGAGAAGGAGCTGAAAGGACAGAATCCTATCTCAGCTTCTTTCTAGCTCTGCAACCTTGGGCAAGTCCTTACCACCCTGGACCTCAATGTGCTCATCTGTAATATGAAGCGTATCACCAGGACTTACTCCAGCTCCTGGGGAGTTGAATGAACTACTGCCGATAAGGCGTCCAGCACAGTGCCTGGCGTACGGGGAGAACCCAGTCCCCGCTGTGCTATCATCTCTGTTCCCCACCTGCGGGGGTATGAGAGTGTCCAGTGGTTCTGAGTTGCTGGTAGACTGACTAACTCTTGTTTTCCCTTACATGTTAAAGTAAGAACCACCCACCTGGACCTCTTAGCAAAGGGAGAAGCAGTGTGAATCCTTCGAGAGACTGGAGGGCTATGAGAGAAGCTCAGCTTCCAAACCATCACTTCAGAAGGCTGTTCTACTCTGAGTCCTGTCACTTTTCTCGTCTTATTTCTGGGAGTTGCTAAAAAAGGACTCAACGCTAGAGCCATTCTTGGGTCTTACCTGAGTCCCCCTCTTCTGTGATTCCTCATGCATTTGTCCAGGCTGTTCCCAGGCCTGGGGCATCACTCACCATCACCTGGCGACTTCTGTCTCTTCACCTCCTAGGAGCCTCATTTCTCACTCTGTAGACTCTCTGCTGGCCCCCATCACAGAACCCTTCACAGGTTTGATTTCTCCCCCTACTAAACTGTCTCTTCAGTCTCAACACATACCTTGCCTGTATCAAGTAGTAAATAAATCTTGGTTGAATGACAACATACCCATAAGATTAAACTCAGTGGTAAGTAGACACTATTCTATGTGGTTGTATGTTTGATCTAGCAAAGTTATTTCTATTTTTTTCTGTGAGATAAACCTGATTGTTTATTATCTCCACCAGAATTTTTTTTTTTTTCTGAGAACCTTCTGCTTTATTGCTGTAAGGAGAATAGACTACCACCATTTTACCAGAGTGAAATTGTGCAAAGAAACACAACATATGTTTAGCAATTGAAAAGTAACAATTAATAATTCATGAATTAGAGCAGAATTCATAATGGAAATTCAGAAGTGAGTGGTGATAAAGGCATTACATGTTAAATTATAAGTAATGTAATCTAAAAGATACTTAGATGGAAACATATTGTCTTAACGTATATATTAGAAAAAAATGAAATCTTAAGCTACTTATTTAATACAAAAACTAAAAGAACCATAGAATAAACTTTAAACCATAGAAAGAAACTTTAAAAGATAAAATCAGGATAAAACCAAGAGTGATTAAATAGAAAATAAGGATATGGTAAGGATATTTGTTTTCAAAAGGTAGTTCATTAAAAAGATCCATAAAATAGCTCTCTGATTGCTCAAGAAAGAAAAACACAGATATACAATATTTAGAATGATAAAGGAAATATGCTGCAGTTTTAGAGACATTTTAGCAATCATTAAACCATGGTGTGAAGAGTCTTATGACAATCATTTTGATAACTAAGATGGGATTAATATTTTCAGAAAAATGAAAATTATCAAAACTGACTCAAGAAGAAATAGAAAACTTCAATTGACCATTCAGGAAATTAAATTTGTGGTAAAAGAATCTGCCCACCCCTCAAAAAAAAGCAAGATAATTTCAAGTTTTACCAAACCTAGGAATGCACAATTCTTACCTAATGCAAGCTTCTCTAGAGACTAGAAAGAAGGAGACTAGCTGAGAGAAGGGGCTTCCCAGGTGGCTCAGTGGCAAAGAATCCACCTGCCAAGCAGGAGATGCGGGTTCCATCCCTGGGTGGGGAAGATCCCCTGGAGGAGGAAAGGGCAACCCACTCCAGTATTCTCGCCTGGGAAATTCCATGCACAGAGGAGTCTGGCAGGTTGCAGTCCATGGGGTCAGAAAAGAGTTGGATAGGACTTAACGACTAAACAACAGCAAAGTTGAAAGAAAAGGGTTAATAAAAACCTTCTCTTCCTAGATGGATAAATTTGACCATGTTGTAACCCCTCCTGATAAAGGTGAAAGAGAGCTCTGTTCCAGGCAATGTAATTTACAGTTAGGGAAGCAAACAAGAAGCCCCATGATTGATGAGCTGCTTCATTCCTGGGAGGACTGTGGATAGACTATAAGTGCCTGGCAGGATGCTGTAATCTGGGCTTCCTGTGCAGAGCAATCTACACCTGGGCTTGTCTCTTATGGAGATATAGAAGCTACGGCTACAGAACTGTTACAGCTAGCTGTGGGAGTTCTTATTTCAGGTAAGAGTTCCTAAATCCACTCGGGTGGTCTCTCTGCCTTCACCTGAGTCGTCACTGGGGTGATCTGAGAACAGTCAGTGACTGCTGTGTCAGTGACTACCAAGACGCGCACCTGAGACAGAGGTCCTGCTGACAGGTGTGTCTGACCTGCAGCCTTCAGTGCCACCTGGTGTCGGGTGCACCCTGTGGATTCAGCTCTAGCATCTAAAGATCCAGTTGAAAACTAAGACCACTGTCGTGGAGGTTGCAAGACCCAAATCGAGAGGCCAGTCTAAACTCGATACAAAATAGAGAAGGATCAGAGTGGAAAGTAAATTATTGGCAGTGTCACATTTGAACGAAGAGGCAGACATCCTGCTATTATTGTGGAGCACACAACAGAGGTCCCGCTTTTGTACTTGCATTTGGGCAATTCTTTAAGATGGCCCATGGATACGGAACTGGATTTATGGAAAGACAACACGGTGTTCTAACACCTCCTCTTCTCATCACTAAATAGAGGACTTTGATCAAGTCACAATTTAGCTTCTTGAACCTCAGGAAACTGGGGATAATGATACCATTCTGGGAGGTTACTGTAGCAGTTCTATGAGATAAACTATGTGCGCACTTGTTGCTTCTTATAAATATGTTATAAATCATTCAACTAGGTTTGGCTGGTGTTTAATTTAGGCTGAAGAGATAAAATCTAAAGATGGAAATGCAAAAGGTCTGGGGAGAACAGAGTAAAGGGGTGAGTTTTGAATAATTCTGTAAAAAGAAAGATGGTCATGTTGGAGAAAAACCCAAAGAATTTCCAGACCAAGAAAAGGGCATTTATTAAGTTGACTTGCTGAGAGCCAAGGGCTTTACACAGTTGTAATGGTCCATTGTCCATTTCTGAGCACAATTGTAAGCAGCTTGTCCCTGCGAGGGGACAGGAGCCAGTGAATGGCCGTAACGTCTACGCTGGATTCTATACCTGCTCAACCAGAGTGGAGAACGTGGAGGGTTGTACACAAGTGATAGTCTGTATTGTAATGAGAGCCAGTTTGGGCGTATAGCAAGGGAGCTTTCTGAACCTCTGTGCTTTCTGCAGAAAATGGAAGTTACCCATCTCTTTCAAACCCTGGGAGAAGAAGGGATATGTTTAAGAAACCAAACACAGTGTCTGACCCTATTGGGACTATAATAATTGGTACCTGTTTGGAATATTACTGCTAATGCCACTACATTTGGGCAGTGGGTTGAAACAGCACAGTTTCCCTGTTTCCCAGTCCCCGCTACTTCAAAATTTTTCAACCCCAAATGTAGCCTGTTTCTGTGCTTGGACGCTTTGGAGCTGAAGCAGTTCACCAGCGTTAATGTACCTCAGAATTCTTAACAGAGCTTTTTAACAAGCACAGCAGATAGAGCCCACCCAGACCTACTTAAACTAGAGTCTCTGGAGTGGAACTTTTTCTAACCTTGTAACAAAAGTAATTGCAGTCACAGCTAGGGCAGAGAACTCAAGCTAGGAGCCGGTGAGCTGAAGCATTGCATTTCCAGGCTTCCCTGTTAGAAGGCAAACGTCACCCAGGACAGGTAAAAATGAAGACGTAGCCAGCCTTTCACACGGAAATACAGTCATTGGTGGGATTATTTGTTATCAGTCGAGGGGACCAAGAGGAGATTCCTAGGATGTGTTAGAGGGAACATGGAAGCTGTGAGTGAAATCACTCAATTGTGCCCAACTCTTTGCAACTCCATGGACTGTAGCCTTCTATGCTCCTCAGTCCATGGGAGTCTCCAGGCAAGAATACTAGAGTGGGTTGCCATTCCCTTCTCCAGGGGATCTTCCCAACCCAGGGATCAAACCCAGGTCTCCCATGTTGAGGGCAGACACTTTACCGTCTGAGGCACCAGGGAAGGTCCAACACAGCCTCATCTATCAAATGAGGTCATTTTTCAGAGTTGTTGATGGATTGAGTGACATGAGGGGTTGGTGCTCCATACATCACGTCTCCTTTCAGAGGTTGGGTGAGGCAGGAGTGCTAGGAAGGGGGTGCCAGCAGGACACCCAGGCTGGATGGGGAGTGAGCCTGGGCTGTCTTCTGTAGGCGGGAGCTTCGATCAGCAGTTTCATGGTACAGGTGTGTCATGGAGAGAGGAGCCTGCAGTCTGTGGAGCCTGTGTGGTGGGGAGAAAGGCAGAAAACAGGCATAGAAATAGGAGGCTTGCTGTTCAGTCACTAAGTCATGTCCAACACTTTGGCAACTATAGCCCATGGACTACAGCCCGCCAGGCTCGTCCCTCCACGGGCTTCTCCAGGCAAGGATACTGGAGTGGTTAGCATTCCCTTCTCCAGAGACCTTCCTGACCCAGAGATCAAACCCGTGTCTCCTTCACTGCAGGCGGATTCTGTACTGCTGAGCCACCAGGGAGACAGAGTCTGCCCTGCAACTGTTCCCCACAGATTTCCCAATAAAACCAAGCCTCGCGGCTCAATGACTATGTTAGTTTTTTAGGTCCAACATAACAAAATACATGAAAGGGCGGCTTAAACAACAAAAGGTATTCCCTCACAGCTCTGAAGGTCAGAAGTTCAAACTCAAGGATCACGCTCCTCCTGAAGACCCTAGGGAAGGATCCACTCCGTGTTTTTTTTTGTAACTTCTGGTGGCCATCCATCCTCAGCCTTCCTTTAACAAAAAAAAAAAAGACTCTTATTTTACTGTTGTTAAGATTATCAATCATTTCTTGTGTCACCAAATTTTTAAAAGTCAGCAGTTATTTGTATTTTCCTAAAAGTAGATCCAAGGTTTCTGGGTGAAGGGCAGATTAATTTTTTCTAAGTTTTTTATCTATACAGTTCAAAATTTTTTAAATTAGAGTATAGTTGCTTTTCATACTGTCAGTAGGAAAAGCAACTATACCCCAATTTTTTACAAAATTCAAGCTGTATAGGTATAGAACTTTTTTTTTTTAAAGCTATGCTATGTTTTTTCCAGTAGTCATGTGTGGGTGTAAAAGTTGGACCTTAAAGAAGGCAGACGGCTAAAGAATCTAGGCTTTTGAACTATGGTATTAGAGAAGGGCTGATGCTGAAGCTCCAATACCTTGGCCAACTGATGCAAAGAGCCAACTCATTGGAAAAGACCTTAAAGCTGGGAAAGATGAAGGGCAAGAGGAGAAGGAGGTGACAGAGGATGAGATGGCCGGATGGCATCACTGACTCAATGGACATGAGTCTGAGCAATCTCTGGGAGATAGAGGACAGAGGAGCCTGCTGCAGTCCATGGGGTCGCAAAGAGTCAGACATGACTGGGGAACTGAACAGCACCACCACAGTTCTTTACAATGCTGCGTTACTTTCTGCTGTGTGTAGCGCAGGGGGTTCCACTCTGCGCTCCGTGGTGACCTAGATGGCGGGAGGAGGAGGTGTGAGAGAGGAGATAACACATGTGCTTCCAGCTGCTCCCCGCCAGCCTTGGTTTACAGACGCACACTTCAGTCCGTGCCTGTCTTCACGTTCTCTCTGCATCTGTGTCCTCACACGCCTGCTCAAGAGGACACCATTCATTGGATTTAGGGCCAGTCCTAACCAATGGGCTTCCAGAGGGCTTCCAGTGATAAAGAATCCATCCACCAATGCAGGAGATGAAAGACACAAGTTCAGTCCCCAGGTCACCAATGCAGGAGATGAAAGACACAAGTTCAGTCCCCAGGTCACCAATGCCAGTGATGAAAGACACAAGTTCAGTCCCCAGGTCACCAACGCAGAAGATGAAAGACACAAGTTCAGTCCCCAGGTCAGGAAGATCCCCTGCAGGAGGAAATGGCAACCCACTCCAGTATTCTTGCCTGGAAAACTCCACAGGCAGAGGAGCCTGGCTGTCTACAGTCTGTGGGGCTACAAAGAGTCAGACACACCTGAGCTTCTGAGCACTAACCCATGTGACCTCATCTCAACTAATTACATCTGCCAAGATGCTATTCTCAAATAAGGTCCCATGCTGAGGTGCTGTGTGGATGTGACGTTTTGTGCAACCCTGTTCAACCCAATCCAGGGATGATGATCACTGAAGACCCTTGTGACTTTTCTCCTCTGTTCTGTATCTGCACTGAACTATAATCTCTTGCTGGTTGTTTACAATATATAATAGCCAACTGTTTACAAGTCTATGTCCTACCAGATGGTGAGATGTTGAGAGCAGAGCCCAAAATTTTGCTTTGTTTTCATATTTTATTATTTGCTTGTTTGTTTTTTCTGGCCATGTGGCATGCAGGATCTTAGTTCCCCCACCAGGGATTGAACCTGTGCCCCTGCAGTGGAAGCTCAGAGCCCTAACCACTGGGCCAATAGGAAGTTCTCCTGTTTGGGGTTTTTTTTACACCTTTCAGTATCCAGGGTGTAGCACAGGACCATGTTTATGACTGGCCTTCAGTAAACATGTATGAAATGTCAGCAGGTTACAGTCATTTTTTGCAAGACTGACCCTTGGGATCTCTGCCCTTGAGGATGTTAGAATCCAGGAGAATGTCTGAAGTCTTCTGGAGGCAAACAAACCAGGCCAGAGCTGAAAAACTCACCTACCATGCTGCTTTTTGCCTTCAGGATTGGAAACATCTAGCTGGTTTCTTGTCTGTTACTGGCACATTGTGGGACACATTTCCCCCATTCTGACCTCCGCTTCCCACTGTAAATGAGGGATTTGGACCACAGTCCCCAAATCCTTTCATCTTCTAAGCTCCCTTATCTTTACAATCACATGGGTCACAATCAGCCAGAACTGAGCTTATTAAGAGAGAAGCATCGAAGAACCAGTTAGGGAAGCTTCCTGAATGCATCAGCTTCCAATTCACTGTGACCAGCCTTTTCCTATTCAGCTGCGGTGTCTGCGGCTCAGGTGAGAAATTGCTCCCATTGCCTGGCAGGCTGTGAGCTGAAATTCCTCCAGTGAAGATTGCCAAGGTGCCCGAGAGCAATGATAAACACAATCTTTTCACTCCAACCCTCCATTTAGATCCGCTTCCCTTTTGAATCTCAATTGGTTACAGCAGGCTTTTGGGTTCCTTGCTGAGGAGGTGTTTGGCAAATCATGAAAGGGCGAAGGCTCCCCAGAGAGGAGATTTTCCCCTTATATCAGAACCTTTCAAAATAGCAGGAGGAGCGAAGAATTGCAAATGGGCGGCCAACCAGCTCCTCACCCTGTGAGAAGAGGTGGGACTGAATTTTCACCTTCAAGCAGCACAAGACTTTCTTTCTTGAGAGCGACAACTTTTTCCTGAAAGAATATGGAACCAACATGTTCTCCAGGAAGCCCTCCCTGGTCACGCCCACCCAAGAGTGGGGTCCCACATTCTGTGTACCCACTATTTCTGAAACTTACTTTCAGGCTGAACTCAACACACTGGGTTGCAATGTCTGTTTCTCCCCTTACGTGCTGTGACGCACAGACCTCGTTTGCTCTTCCAAACCACTCTTCCGTGCATCTTGGTTTGGATTTTCCTGCAAAGAGATCTTGGTACAAGGTCCCGAAGGAAGGTAGTTCATCCAGAGGGTTACTGCAGGAAGCATTTGTGAGAAATGAGAAAAGTGAGAGAGTAAAAGGAGAGATGTCAACAGGAGGGCGTGTTTATAGCTAGAGCCCTGTGCCACCGAGGACCCTCTGAAGAACCTCGTGAAACGAGTTTGAGAACTGACCCACTGAGGGCTGATGGTAAAGCTGCAGCACTTTTCTGTGGATTCCTGCTGGTTGCGAGTTTCCCACGGGAGACATTAAATGCTCCGCAGTTCTGGTTGCCTTGATGTCCAGCCAGAAGGGGGCGCTCTTGTGAGGTCAGGAAAAGCCCTCGAGCAGGAAAGCAAAGGTGGGACACACCCAGGCCAGCAGAAGGTGCTAGTGAGAGAGAGCGGTCAAGGTAGCCCCAAGGTGGGGGGGTAGACAGGCGGTTGGTAGAGGGGGGCGCACTCCAACCTCAACCCTGCTGTTTGTTCACATAATCAGGTCTGCCCCCAACCCCTGCATCTTCATCCTCGTGTCAAGGGCGCTGCTAAGGACTTTGTTGGTATCATTGTGTTGAACTGAAAGAAGCGTTTTCACTGGACACAGGACTCTCACCGAAGAAAGGGTCCATGGTGGGGTTCTGGGACATTTTCAAAGAGGCTCCAGGGTCAATCCAAAAGGGTCTCTGCTGACACAGTAGTTGGCTCTCTGTCTGGTTGATGGGGGATTTCTGCCCCTCAAAGTTTCTTTTAAAACTTCAATTATGTGCTGTAAATCAGTGTTTCCAAAGTGTGTTCCAAGTAACAGATTAGATAAGAAAGAAGAGGGGCCATTCAACTAGCTTGCGGCTGCTGCTGCTGCTAAGTCGCTTCAGTCGTGTCTGGCTCTGTGCGACCCCATAGACAGCAGCCCACCAGGCTCCGCCATCCCTGGAATTCTCCAGGCAAGAACACTGGAGTGGGCTGCCATTTCCTTCTCCTTCAACTAGCTTAGGAAACACTAATAACGTCCCACTGAATACTGTGGGAAATCCCAAATCTTTAGAGTTTATAGAAATGGTACCGATGAGCCTGTTTGCAGGGTAGAAATAGAGATGCAGATATGGAGAATGGACTTGTGGACCCACTGGGGGAAGGAGAGGGTGGGATGAACTGAGAGTAGCGTTGGCATCTGTACATTGCCGTGTGAAAGTAGATAGCTAGTGGGAAGCTTCTGTGCGGCACAGGGAGCTCGGCTCCGGGCTCTGTGATGACCTAGAGTGGCGGGAAGAGGGTGTTGGAAAGGAGGCTCAAGAGGGAATGGGTATGTGTATACTTATAGCTGATTCAAATTGTTATACAGCAGAAACTAGCACAAAATTGTAAAGCAATTATGCTTCAATTAAATTTTTTTTAGAATTAAAAAGTTTATAGAGAGGCCCTATGGGAGTCAATCTCATACACCATCCAGATGATCTCAAGCACACGTGTTCTTGCACGGCTGCATTCTTGGAACAGCTCCCACTGTGGGAACAGGACACTGAGTGTACATTCCAAGGAATGGGGATGGGGGTGGCGAGCCTCCAATTCCCCCGGTCCAGCTTGTGAGTCAAATGGCAGTCATCTCTCCATGACCTCCCCAACATCAGACGTGATTTCCCCGCTCTTCTTCTCAGTCTCAAGAATGGACACAACACGACATCTGACAAGATCCAGAAATCAGCATCTGCAGCTGAGATGCAGGGTTCGTTTGTCTCTCAGCAGAGCTGTCTAATACAGAGTGAGTCTTTCATCTCTTAACAGGGAAAAGAAATAATTATGATGTTGAACCAAATAACAAAAGGTATTTCCTTGAGGTTCCTCTTGGAATTAGCTAGTCTTTCGGGAAAACTATTGCCTGAATTGGGATCCTAAATAATCAGACTTTTGCTCCAGTGAGAGGAATAACATTTAGTGAGCAGTTACTCTGTGGAAGCTTTGTGTACATTGCCTTATCTTACCTTCTCAACAAAACTCCTCAAGAAGTATTTCTAGTCTTATTTGCAGAAGAAACTGAACTCAGAGAGTTTAACTGGCTTTTTCAAGGTCATACAAAGGATAACCAGGATTTGAAACAGACCTGGAATTCAGACAAAATCTATATTCTTTCCCTTACATCATGCTAGAGTAGCAATCATCAGCTACTGGAGATGCTAACAAAGGCTTCCTTTGAGGGGCCTGTAATGAGGTACATTCAGCATAAAAGGCATCTCCCTCCTGACACCATTAAAATGTTTCTCACAAAACAACTTAGTAAAAAAAGATTCCTCCCATCTCCTCAAATTATTGAAAATATTTCTCCCAACCAAAATGAGAAAAATTCTTCTTGGATTTTTTTTTTTTTTATAATTGGGTCTTTGAGTACTTCCCCAGTGATGTCATGTTGAAACAAACGATCTTTGAATTTGATCAGACAGGAAAATAGGGAAGCATTGCTGAGACTCTCAGTGATCCTGGAAACATCTGCTCATGGATAACAATTTCTGCTCATTGATGCCAGCCATGATTCTAGTCTTTTAAAAGATGCCCTGCTGACCATCAGCTTAAAGGGGACTCAGTCAGTCAGCAAAGGTTTCCAGGAAGACTTCCTTGTGCCAAACACCATGCTAGGCAAAGAGGACAGTTTACATACTGATACATTATCTTCTTTCTCATAATTATAGCAGTTGTTGTTCAGTTGTTATGTCCAATTGCTTGTGACCCCCATGGACTGCAGCACACCAGGCTTCCCTGTCCTTCACTATCTCCTGGAGTTTGTTCGAACTCATGTCCATTGAGTTGGTGATACCATCCAACCATCTCATCCTCTGTCACCCTCTTCTCCTCTGCCTTCAACCTTTCCCAGCATCAGGATCTTTTCCAATGATCAGCTCTTTGCATCAAGTGACCATAGTATTGGAGCTTCAGCTTCATCATCAGTCCTTCTGACGAATATTCAGGGTTGATTTTCTTTAGGATTCCACAAGCATTTATCACAGATCTGGAGGCTTGAGATAGGGTGCTGACGTGGTCAGGTCCAGGCCAGGACTGTCTTCCTGAGGGGCAGGTGCTGACTAGCTCGCTGTGTCCACATGTGGTCTTCCCTCAGGTGCGTGTAGAGAGACACACAGTGAGCTCTGGCGCCTCTTTCTCCTCTTATAAGGGCACTAATCTCATCACAGAGGCCCCACCCTCAAGACCAATTACTTGTCTAAGGTGGGACCTCCATCTTCAAACATCATCACCTTGGAGGTTAAGGCTTCAACTTAGAAAGTTGGGGAACAGAAATAATCAGTCCATAAAGCATGGGCAGTTCAGAAGGCATCTCCTCTTCCCTCTTACCCTCTTACCTCTCCCTCTCATTCAGAAGATCTTGAGTGTCCCCTGTGTGACAGACAGTCTTGTATATGCTGCAGACATAACCAGGGACAGGAAAGAAGTAGCCTTCATGCCAATGGACCTTCAGCTTCCAAGATTCTCCTCTAAGAAAACTTTCTCACTTAACCCTCTTTTCTCTGATCTTCCTTTAGCTGATTCTCCTTTGTATCCTTTTTAAAAGTGTTTTATTTATTTATTTGGCTGCACTGGGTCTTTGTAGCTGTTCATGGGCTTTCTCCAGTTGTGGTGAACAGGGGCTACTCTCCAGTTGTGACATGTGGGCCGCTCGTTGCAGTGGCTTCTCTTGTTGGAGAGCACAAGCTCTAGAGCTCACAGCCTGAGTAGTTGCAGAACCTGGGCTTAGTTGCCCCAAGGCATATGGGAACTTCCTGGACCAGGGATTGAACCCATGTTCCCTGCACTGGCAGACAGATTCTTAACCACTGGGCCACCAAGGGCGTTCTCCTTTGTGTCCTTTGATCCTGCTCCACTCTCAGGAAAAACCTTTTGAGCATACGCTCTTCTGCATATGTATTACTTATTTACAAATTACATGCATATGCTAATATATAGTGTATACTGTAACAATGCAGGTATCCCCCACTGTCCAAAACCTTTCATGAGCCAAAGTGGTGTAAAGAGAAAAAGCAATGATCTTAAGATGCGTGTTGCTCACAGATGCATAAAATGAATGGAGATGAAGCACAGATGCTCACAGACACAATTCAAAGCCTTGGTGGCTCCATGCTGAGATGCTGAGTGTGGTTCCTGGGCAAGCAGCTCTCTACTCTGGGTGCTCCCTCCATCTGTAGTGGCGGCTTCAAATAACACTGAATGCAATGGTTGATTTCTTCCAGTTATCAAAGACAGGTACTATTGGGGGTTTACACAAACAAGGGCCACACTCTATTTGAAATGTTAATTCTGACTTGTTCCTTTGAAAGTTAGTCTTTTATTTTTTTCAATAAACTTTTAGGACAGTTGTAGATTTATGGAATCGTCACACAGATAGTACAGTTTCTGTACACCCCACATCCAGTACCCCCTTATTATTAGTAGCTTACATTAGTATGGTGTGTTTGTTACATGAGTTGATATTGATATGTTGTTATTTACCGAAGTACATACTTTATTCAGAGTTCCTCATTTTTTCCCTAATGTCCTTTTTCTCTTCCAGGATCCCACCCAGGTTACCATCTGACATTTAGTCAAATGTCTCCTTAGGTACCTGTTGTCTATGACAGTTTTAAAGACCTTGTTTTTTTAATAAAATTCTTTAATGATTTTAAAAAAGCAGGTGACATAAAGCAAACAGTAAAAAAAAAAAGGGGGGGAAGACGATAATAATTTATAAAGCACCAATTTATAATAACAGAGTAAGAAGTTGGGGGGAAGAAAAGTGCTGAGTGATTTCCCAACATTGCAGTGGTATGAACACGTAGTATGAACACAACCTTCTTCGGATCTTCTGATCTCCACGGGGACCCCACTTCCCCGAGCCCCCTTGAGAGCTCTCACTCATCCTTGTGGAGCTGACTCTTTAAAACCTGTCTATCTCCCCACGTTGAAGACTGCCTCATCTATCTCTGTGTCCCAATCACAGAGGGGATTCTCCAGTAGACCTGTCTGGAAACATATATACACACAAAGGAGACATTGATATTGTTGCAATGACTATGATCACAATTCCAAGATTGGGAGGAGAGGACAATTCTCTTCTTAGGTCTTCCCACAGTTCCTTGGTTGGATCATCCAAGGTTCTAGATCTTGAAACCAATGTCAACTGAATCATGTGACCTGACAAACATGAGTGTTAAGTGGTGTTGAGGGTGTGCTGGCATCAGGCATGCTGCTAAGTACTCTGATGCTGCTTCTGTAACCTTGCCAACAGCCTCACAAGCCTGCTGTATCCCACTCTGCAGAAAAGAACGTGAGCGCGCTAAGCGATTTGCCCAAGGTCACAAAGGTAGAGCTAGAGGAAGAAATAAGACCCGCCTCCAAGAGCAGCCTTTTCAGTCTCTACACCAAGTCACTTCCCAAAGGGCTGTTCCATAAGCCCTGCATCAATACATGAACGTGCATCTGTAGAAGGAAGACCTCGTCTTGATGTACGACTGTATTTCAAGCACATCTCCAACATGAGGCATTTTCCCATCTGGGACATGACGGAATGGTGGAGTTACTGAGTATTTTAGCGTGTGTTGCCTGGAAAGCACCTGTATCCCAGACATTTGATTTTGCTGCTCCTTAGCTCAAGATGACCCAACTTAGCTCTTAGGTCTTAGAGCCAAGCCTCCGACTGAGCCCCACTGACTGCCATACCACCATCATCCTCATGCCGCACTGCTCTGCCCCCTTGAAAAACTGTGAAGTATTATTATTGCCCAAATCCTATCCTGAAATTGCTCTGAGAGATAGGGCACTCAGAAAGACACTCTTGCAGCCGCTGACCTTTAGCTCGTCTCCTCCAACTGTGACCCAATCAGGCATAATGAGTTTAGAGCAGACTTGGAATTGTTTTCTTCTCTCTGCTTTTCTTCTCTGCCAGCCTTTATCGGTACTTTAGCAGAAGGCTGTTTTTCCTTCTGCACTTATTTATATTTAGCCTGAGCATCCTGTTAATTACAGAGCAGTTAAAGGAGAATTAGGGACACTATATATAAATTTGCCATTTATGCAAATTGCAAAGAGAGAACAAAGAAAAATTAGCTTAATTAGTGTAATTGCTAAAAAAGCGGGAGGCGAGGCAAACAGCTTTAATCAAAGAAGAGGCAAAGGAAGTCTCAAGGAAATGGTGACCCGAATCAGCAGATTGGAGAGTTCTGACCTTTCAAGATTTCAAGACCTTGCTGAGGCGTAGGGATGACATGAGGCCACGGAGGGGAGGGGCAGAGAGTTCTCAGGATAAAGACGCTAAGTCGTTGCTTAAGAAATGAAATAAGACCCTTGCACTTGGAAAGTTATTGATATTCCCATTAGTGTGAGTACCTGGTGGAGGGTTTGAAATATTGCAAGACTGTCCACCAGCAAAAGAATTACAGTTCCTGAAAGCTCAGGTCACGGATAGTGTTTTTTATCCCTAAACTATTTTTTTTTATCAAAGTATGTACATTGTTTTTTCAGACATGCTACTGCACACTTAATAGACTGCATGTCCATGTGCATGCTAAGTTGCTGTATTTGTGTTCAACTCTTTGTGACCCTTATAGACTGTAGCCCACCAGGCTCCTCTGTCCATGGGATTGTCCAGGCAAGGATACTGGAGTGGGTTTCTGTGCTGTCCTCCAGGGGATCTTCCTGACTCAGGGATTGAACCCATGCCTCTCCGGCATTGCCAGGCAGGTTCTTTACCACTAGTGCCACCTAGGAAGCAGCATCACTTATACATAACTTTCATATGCACTAGGAATTCAAAATCTTCATGTGGCTCATTTTATTGTGATGTTCACTTTCTAGAGATGGTCTGGAACCACACTTGCAATATCTTCGAGGTATACCCGTAAAAATGTAGGCAGCCCAGTTAAATTTTAACTTGAGACAAGCAACAAATGTATTTTTAGTGTAAGTATGCCCCATGACATTTAGGGAAATTATTTATACTAAAAAAAGAAAAAAGAATGTGGTGTTCATCTGGAATTCAAACTAATCGAGCATCTTGTATTTATTTTTCTGGCAACCCTCCTGGGGAGGTACACAGGAAAAGTCCTTCCTGTGTCTCCCCAGGACCAAAGAAAAACTCAGGACTTCCTGTGAGGCAGAAAACTGTTCTCTGGCCAAGTGCAAGTCCCTTCAGCCTGGCATTATAGCAACAGAGAGGCAGAGAGAGAGAGAGACTATGGATGAGAAGAGTCTAAGACACTCATGGGTTAGTGGAGGGGATGGGACTCCAGGAAACACTGGACTCTTCATTTATGCACCCTGACATCTCACCCCCAACTCCCCAGATCTTCCATAAAACTGCCAGATACATAAATGTCTGTGTACCTTAGTTGTTCTGTGTTCCAGGGAAATCAAGGAGAGGGCAGTAACTCTACATCTGGGCAACTCTGCTCTGCTCTGCTCTAAGACTGCAGATTTTAACTCACTGAATCCTCACAAGAACCCACATGAGGCAGGCTATATTGGATCCACTTTGTAGATGCAGAGTCAGGCACATGGAAGCTAAGGGACTCCAGAGAGAATGGTCAATAAGCAGAGAGCTGGGATTTTTATCCAGGCATCTGGCTCCAGAGACTGTCCTCTGCCACCTGCCACATGGGGACTGCCGGCCAACACCAGGATAACCAAATGGAAAACTGATCATTCATTCACCTCTTTTGCTTTGAAAATAGCAAATCTATCTACACTAGACTACAATGTAGTCTAGTGAGAAGAAAGGGAACTCAAAGACTCATGTTTGCTTTCTTTTCTCTTTAATTAATCAATTAACTAATTTGACTGCCTCGAATCTTAGCTGCGGCACATGGACTCCATAGTTGTGGCACGCGGGCTTAGTTGCTCTGCACCAAGTGGGTTCTTAGTCCCCTGACCAAGCATGGAACACGCATCCTCTGCATTGCAAGGCGGATTCTAAGCCGCTGAACCACCAGGGAAGTCCACCATGTTTGATTTCTAACTCTGTCCTGGGTAGCTCAGATAAACATCCAAACCCAGACTATACATTGTAGGCGCTCAGGTTTCCCACTCTGGTTTCCACAGTAAAGACTGCAGTGGTTGTACCCAGCTTTCTAGCCAGAGTAATACCAGCTATCAAGCTGTAATTAATCCCAGCTTGGAGAGGGTCTTAATGCAGGAATTTATAAAGGTAAACAGAACATGATGTGTGTGTTCAGTTACTCAGTCATGTCTGACTCTTTGTGGGCCCCATGGACTGTAGCCCACCAGGCTTCTCTGCCCATGGAGTTTTTCCAGGCAAGAATACTGGAGGAGGTCACCATCTCCTACTTCATGTGATCTTCCCAACTCAGCATCCAACCCACATCTCTTGTGGCTCCTCCATTAACAGGTGGATTCTTTACCGCTGCACCTTCCGGGAAGCCCACATAAAGTGTGGAGATAGGCTGAACCCACCCAGTAGAATTAGGTATCTGTCCTAGATAGATATATAGTTCTATAGAACTATACAGTTCTGTTCTGTTTATTGGATAGAACTGTATATGGTGCCTTCCTTGCTGGTTACTGGTAATTCTTGTTGTTTAATTGCTCAGTCGTGCTGACTCTTTGAAACCCTATGGACTGCAGCACACCAGGCTTCCCCACCCTTCACTATCTCCCAGAGTTTGTTCAAACTCATTCCATTGAGTCAGTGATGCCATCCAACCATCTCATCCTCTTAGCCAACAAAAATATGAAAAAATACATAAAAACTATTTAGAATAGTTGGTTGGCTCTAGCTCTTTTTTTGACTCTCATGCAGGATGTCTGTTTCCGGTATGTGGAAACTTAATGTAGGTCACAGCAAGTTCCCAGTGTTTGCTCCTGCACAGGCCAAAATTATAGTGTTCGTACACTGATCCTCCCCCGTCACCCCTGGACAGAGCAGAATGCTTTCTTGATTGAGGTCAGATCACAAAAGCTGTTCTGGAATCAAGAACTGGCAAGAGGGATGGCTCTGCTGGGGCCAGGTTCACTTTCAACAGTCAGTGTTCGTCTATCATTTGCTCAAGAGGAGGAGTTGGCACTTTCCTGGAGTCTCTCAGGGAAGCTTCAATGGAGAAAATACCCACAGAATTGGGGTAAGGTGATGCACGGACCAGAGGGATACAACTATTTAACATTTCAAACCTTCTTTGATCTGCCTTCCTCTCTTCATTAGGGATTTCTTTTACAAGAAACAGAAACATATAAATAGTAAAACCAAACCAAAAAAAAAAAAGTTGAAAAAGTAGGAATGAGCTCTGTTGGCATGTAAGGGCTAAAGCTACAGCTCAGACTCATAAGGGACTGGAAGGAAAAAAAATCTGGGTTATTCTATCTCTCTGGGTCATCACGATATCCTTCGCTGGCTTTCTTGGTTGAGCAGCAGAAATAGTCACCACGGATCCACATGTTCTCACAATGCATGTGTCCAACACTTCCTAACTATTTTTGTATCACATAGTCCAAAATATTGAGAAAAACATGAGACAGAGAAAGAGAGACAGAGAGATCAGCTGAAACCAGCTATGACTTGCTTTCTCTGAGGTCATTTGCCCACCCTTGGTCCAACCATCCCGGGCCACAAAAGAATGATCTCCAGTACAAACAAGGTAACTGGGGTTGTAGGAAGTGATTTTCCAGGATGGGTCTACATGGGGAAGGACGGGTGACGTAGCTGCTGCACTTCCCTTTCACCTTTATCCCCTTGGATGACATCTTTATAATGCTTGACTTTTCGGTAATACCTGACTCTCTTTACCTAGGGAATTAGATGTCTCAGACTTGCGTCACCAGTTTGCCTTGTAAACCCTTTGGCCCCCTTTTAAGGTGATGACACCCTGAAGCAGCCCCAGGGTGTTTGTTTTGTCGGGAATGTGCCTCTCCTGTTTGTTCTGACCAATGGCATCCAACGTTCCATTTTGTCCCAGGATGTTTTGCTGTCTCCTTTTGTGATTGGGGCACGTGATAGAGTTTGAGCTTCCTCATATTTTCTTGCTGGGCTTATTTAATAGGAATCACTTGAAGGACAAGGATGAATCCAAGCAGAATTCTTGGGGCCACAAAGTAACACACAAACCCAGCACTAATTGTTGGGCCCCATAGAGAAGGGGAAGACGTGTCTACAGGAGAAACATGGACGTGATCCCTCAAAAAGATAAGCATCAAATGCTCTCAGCTTCTAATCACTATCAGTAACGATCTCTATGGTTGATGTTGTTGTGCCTGACTCTTCGTGATCTCATGGACTGAAGCCTGCCAGGCTCCTCTGTCCATGGGATTCCCCAGGCAAGAATACTGAAGTGGGTTACCATTTCCTTCCCCAGGGGACCTTCCTCACCCAGGGATTGAACCCATGTCTCCTGTTTAGCAGGCAGATTCTTTACCACTGAGCCACCTGGGAAGCCTGAGAAGAGTTCTGAAAACAGCACAATTTAGGAACTGAGAGCACATTGCAAGCCCCCGGGAGGTCATGTACTCAGGGAAGGAAAGTGGATACCCACATGACCACAGAGCAGGAAATACTTGGAGCATTTTGAGTGATCCCCAAGCGAAAAAGTGTCATGGAGGTGTCTCAAAATGAGCTTATCGAAAGCACATTGCTGTGTTTTGTGGGCTGCAGCCAAAGGATAACATGTCCCACCAACTTAAACACACCAGGCCCTGGCTCACAGAGCACATTCTGATGGCGCTCAAGAGTAAACGCTATTTACAGAATGAAGACATCTTGCTCTTCCTGTAGCATGAGACGTGCCAAGGAAGAGAAGGGTGGGGCTGGTCTTTCTGTGGGGAATCGAGCAATTGCATGGAAGGGGATGTCCAGTCACAGTTCAGTTCAATTCAGTCGCTCAGTCATGCCCGATTCTTTGCGACCTCATGGACTACAGCACACCAGGCTTCCCTGTCCATCATCAATTCCCAGAGTCCACTCAGACTCATGTCCATTGGGTCGCTGGTGCCATCCCACCATCTCATCCTCTGTCGTCCCCTTCTCCTCCCGCCTTCGATCTTTCCCAGCATCAGGTCTTTTCAAACGAGTCAGTTCTTCACATCAGGCGGCCAAAGTATTGAAGTTACAACTTCAGCATCAGTTCTTCCAATGAATATTCAGGACTGATTTCCTTTAGGATGGATTGGTTGGATCTCCTTGCAGTCCAAGGAACTCTCAGGAGTCTTCTCCAACACCACAGTTCAAAAGCATCAATTCTTTAGCACTCAGCTTTCTTTATGGTCCGACTCTCATATCCATACATGACTACTGGAAAAACCATAGCTTTGACTAGATGGGCCTTTGTTGGCAAAGTAATGTCTCTGCTTTTTAATATGCTGTCTGGGTTGGTCATAGCTTTTCTTCTATGGAGCAAACGTCTTTTAATTTCATGGCTGCAGTTACCATCTGGATTGATTTTGGAGCCCAAGAAAATAAAGCCTGTCACTGTTTCCACTGTTTCCCCATCTATTTGCCATGAAGTGATGGGACTGGATGCTGTGATCTTAGTTTTTTGAATGTTGAGTTTTAAGCCAGCTTTTTCACTCTCCTCTTTCACTTTCATCACGAGACTCTTTAGTTCCTCTTCACTACTACTCAAAGGCAGATGTAAAAGCTTACAGAACTTTCTGAACTACAAGGTGTGGGCTTCACCTTCCAAGTTCCTTAGTTAGGAACAGCAGGGCTGCCAAGAAAGAGGACGTTTAAGTCAGGGTTGGGGGCATTAGGAGACTGCTCCAGGGATCTATAACTGTTGCAGCAAAGGTGACCCCTCCCTGGGCCTAAGAGTAGGCTCTTGCCCAACCTCGGAAATGAATTGTCCAAGGAGACATACCTGCTGACAAAGCAAGAAACTTTACTGGGCAGGGGCACCCTGGTGGAGAGCAGCAGAGACAGGGAACCCAGAAGGACTGCTCTGCCATGTGGCTTGAAGTCTCAGCTCTTCTGGTGATGGGGTTATTTTCTGTGTTGTCTCTGACTCATCGTTCTGACTCAGGGTCCTTCCTGGTAGCACATGCATTGCTCAGCCAAGATGGATGCCAGCAAGAAGGATTCTGGAAGGTTGAAAGGACATATGGACTAGTGTCTTCTTTTGACTTTTCTGAAATTCTTCAGATTGGTTGTGGTTTGTTAGTTTTGTGTTCCTTACCAGGCGTACATATATGCTCAGGCATTTCAGTCATATTTGACTCTTTGCGACCCTATGGACTGTAGCCTGCCAGGCTCCTTCATCCATGAGATTCTCCAGGCAAGAATACTGGAGTGGGTAGCCATTTCCTCCTCCAGGGAATCTTCCTGACCCAGGGATCAAACCCACGTCTCCTGCATTGCAGGTGGATTCTTTACCACTGAGCCACCAGGGAAGCTCTCCCTACCAGGCCCCTCTGTCATAAAATAACTCATAAAATGGTTACTAGGGGGCCTGGCCAGGGTGGGTGGTTTCAGTCAGTGTTTCCCCTAACATAAATGAAAGTAAAAGTTCTCAGTCTTGTCCAACTCTTTGTGACCCCACGGACTATACTGTCCGTGGAATTCTCTAGGCCAGAGTACTGGAGTGGGTAGCCTTTCCCTTCTCCAGGGGATCTTCCCAACCCAGGGATTGAACCCAGGTCTCCTGCACTGCAGGTGGATTCTTCACCAGCTAAGCCACAAGGGAAGCCCTAACATAACTGCCTAACAAATTACCACCAAAATTCATGGGCTAATGTAACAACTTATTATTATATCTCTCTTGGTTCTGTGGGCTGACTGGGCTGGCCCAGATGGTTCTGACGTGGACGCCCTTGGGACAGCAGGCAGATAGATGGTGGCCAGGGGTGCAGTCCTCTGAAGGTTGGACGTCCAGGTTGACTCACTCCGTGGCCCGCAGTTGTGCTGGCTGTCGGCTTGGAGCTCAGCAGTGATTCTCAACCTGAACACCTGCGCGTGGCTTCTTTATGTGCCTTGGGCTTCTCACAGCTGGTGGATAGGTTTTGAGAATCTTCCGTGAGCAAGAGTTCAAGGCTTCTTATGCCCTAACTTCAGAAGGCCCAGCAGGTCAGTTCTATTGATGAAGGCCAACTTTCTCTGTGTGAGGTAGAGGGGTGCATACCAGGGCAGACAGGGATGAAATGGTACAGCCTGTGCCTTTGGGAAGCTGAGAACTAATCATGAAAATAAACGTGTGATTTCATATCTGGGATTAACTGAGTTGAATGCTCTGATAAATCCCTTATCAGGTCTTGGTGGGGGCACTAAAGGAAAAAGAAATTTAGGAGGAAATCAGAGTGGGCTTCATAAAGGAGGTGTCAGCTCGCACAAGGGCAGGAAAGGGAAGTTACTGTTTGTCCTGGACAGTGTGTGTTTGTGTGTGTGTGTTTATGTAGAGAGGAAAGAGATGAGGGAGAGTATTTGGCAATTCAAGTGAGAAAACAGCATACTGAAACAAACCAAACAGTCTGATGCATTCTGAGAACTGTAAGCTACGCAGCAGAAAACTCACAGAGGGCTGGATTGTACAGGGTGCTCATGTAAATCATCTGAAAGGATTCACTGAATAAGGAAGCTTAGCAACAAAGTCAAACTTCCTGCAGCACTTCTTACATTTTATAATATGCTATTATGTATTTTGAATTTGGGCCAATTTTGTGGGATGGTGCATGAGCCAAGAGTATAAAATATTTCCCGAACATTTTTTTTTTTTTTAAGGAAAATATGCAAGTAGGGCTGGCGTTGTCTGGATGGTAATTTGGGAAATGTTGGTTTTGTGCAAAGAAGGTAGTATGGCAAATGAGGGGACTTCAGTAATTGATGGAGGTTTGGCCCTTATCTTGAGGACTATTTACAAATATTTACTGAACACCTACTCCATCCTAGGCACTCCTCATGGCACTGGGGATCTCTCAGTGAACAAGGCAGGAAAAAGTTCCTGTCCCTGTGTAGCTTACCTTCCCCCTGAAAGAGACAGATGCTAAACAAGATAAATAGGAGTGATATACAGTCTCAGATAATAAAATAATATACGAGATGGTTAGATAGCATTGCTGACTCAGTGAACACGAATTTAAGCAAACTCCAGGAGATAAAGGAGGACAGAAGAGCCTGGCGTGTCGCAGTCCACAGGGTTGCAAAGAGTGGGACTTCACCTAGCAACTGAACAACAACAAATACAGTGTATTAAATGATGATAAACACCATAGATAAAAAATAAGACTGAGAAGAAAGAAAAGGGAGATAAGGGTTTTATACCAGCTGATCATTAAGAAATGACATGTGACTAAAGACTCAAAGGATGGTGCCCAGTTCTGAGGATCTTTCTGAAGGCAGAGGACTCTGGTACATTGAAGAAAGACAAAGGGGACCAATAGGACCAGGTGGGGGGATTCTGAGGGAGGGTCCTGGAAGACAAGGTCCACCCAAGAGGATCGGATTGCAGAGGGCCTGCAGGATCCCCGGGTCTTTTGCCTTTTTTCCTGAGTTAGAAGTGAAGCTCTTAGAGGGCTTTGACCCCTGGAGTGATAAGATGGACTTAAAGACCTCTCTGTAGAAAATAGAACTAAAGGGGCAGAAGCAGAAACAGGGGACTCATTAGAAAGCTCTTGCATCAGTCTGGGTGAAGTATCTCAGTGGCTTATACCAGAGAGGGAGCAGAAGAGTCCGTGAGAACTGATTGGATTCTGGATATATTTTGAAGGTGGAGCCAACAAGATTGGCTGGTAGATAGAATGTGGAATAACAGAATCAGAAAGAGGAATCAAGATAATGATTTCAAGGTTTTGGGTTGAGCCCTTGGAAGGATGGAATTCCTGTACCTGAGCCCAGGAGACGTTCAGGAGGAGCAAGATGGAGGAAGACGATTGGAAGTTAGATGTTATAGGTGTGGGTTCAGGGAACCTATAGACTCCAAAGCAAGAACGTGGTGCGATTGGATTAGCACCTGAGAAAAAACAAGCTATGCCTCTCTGGCAGCCTTAGAGAGGATGGATTAGACAGGTAGGATGAATAGCAGGGAGCACTCCAGGAATAGGGGAGGCATTTCAGAAGCTGAAACAAAAGTCCAGAAAACTGATCTAGAGCAGCAGGTTGAGAACAGGCAAGGAGGCTTAGATTCAAAGAGGCAGGGACGAGGCAAGAAAGGAGAGAGAAATCAGGAAGTTTTCTTAAGTGGCCTAAAGTAGGGAAAGGGAGGTCAATACCAGAGTCACTTACAGTTCAGGATGCAGTGTGGATGTGGCCCTTTTAAAAATTAGGAAAATAGAAGATGGAGGGGTGTGGTGGAACAGGATATTGGTTCTGTGAGGAGCCCGATGAACTTGAGCTGCCCTAGTAAACTCCGTATGTAGATGTCAAGGGGCCTGTTGACGTGTTGATTCACAGCTCACTAAGTACCTCCTTTTCTCTAGCACTTTTGCAGTTTTCAGGGTCATGTGACTAGTTCCTGCTAATGAGCTAGAGGCAGAAGTCATCTGTGTCACTTCCAGATGGGAGGATTTAAGAGCCATTAGGCAACCCTTCCTCTCACTAGCCCCCTGCCACAGAGACTAGAGGTCATGAGTTCAGAGTTCATGACAGAGCATCCACCAGCCTGGGTCTCTGAGTGATGCTGTGGAGCTCTTTTTACCAACTTCTGCTGAATATGACTTGTGAATGAGAAAAACGTA
This sequence comes from Capra hircus, assembly GCF_001704415.2. Taxonomy (NCBI): domain Eukaryota; kingdom Metazoa; phylum Chordata; class Mammalia; order Artiodactyla; family Bovidae; genus Capra; species Capra hircus. Next base: position 75,218,571 of record NC_030821.1, on the reverse strand, counting down.
TCTGATGTATCTGAGTTGAAGATCGATTTGTTACCACAGCATAACATATGCTCTCCTTACTAATATGTTTGAACATATATATATATCTTGGGAGAAAGATGTTGGAATTTTACGAGTATAAATATGACAGTTAAGTCTGGGAATTGAATGGGATGACTTCATGAGAGACTACAAAGTGAGAGCCAATGGAAAGACTCTGGAAGACAGCAATATTTAAAAAGAAGAAAGATAAAGAGGAGCCATGAAGTCTGAGAAGGAGCTTTCAGACACATGGGAACCAAGACAGCAAAAAATTTAAGGAGAGAGAGGTCAGAAGTGTCAACTGCTTTGGGATTTATTCCAATTCAATTCATTTCCTTTTTTTTTTTTTTTCATTTTAAAAACATAGAGAGACTGCCTCTGACATTCCAGGGAAGTAGAATTGGGATTACGAAGAGACCAGTGGATAGAATAATCCATAGGTGATTAGATGACCTTTGTCTATAGCATTTTCTTAGAAAAATGATGGAGGAAGAAGGAAGACGGAGACAAGTTGAAAGTAAATGGAAGATTAGGAGGTGGAGCTCACCAGATGTGACTTTTTTAAGACTCCTGATGTAAAGAGAAAGACAGTAAGGTGGTGGTTTTGAATGATAAGAGGAAGAAAAGAAAGTGATACGCTCATTACATATTAGAGAGTATCTAACACCCCAATAATCCAATGATGGGAAAATTTATTCTTCATGCAGAAAAGAAGGCTCAGAGAACCAGAATACCTGTTTCTGCCATTTACTAGCATGAACTTGGGCAAATTTTCTTATCTGTAAGTTGAAGAAATACCATCTTTCTCCTGTTTTGTTGTGAAGATTGAATAATCAACTGTCTTGTGGTTCCAGGATTGAAGGTTTTCCCAGAGCATGGGTCTTTCCTTGCCAAAACCAGAACAGTTCCAGGCAAAGTAAGACATGTTGCTCATTTGATGGTTGAGTGGGTTTTAAAATACTTGGCACAGTGCCTGGCAAATAGTAAAGCTTAGCTATGATGACTGCTGATCTTCCATATGCATCAATTTCTTTATCTGTACATGGAAGATACTAGGACTTAACATAGTGGAGTTTTGTGGAGATTAAAAAGAAGATGCTTAATCAGCACATGTAAACACTGAGGAGTATTCATTATTGTGATGATGGTGATCATGATGATAGAGATAATGATGAAGAAACAAGCTGAAAAAAGTTAAGCACAACTAATTAGTAAGAGAACTGGAGTGTGAAACCCAGTTGGCCCATCTCCAAGGCTCTTGGTTTTCCTTTTGTGCCATGTTGTAAGCAAATGAAAGGAATTATTGCATGAAGATACAGAATTTGAACTAAGCCTTAAAAGATGAATTGAGTTTGACATTTCCTCATTTGGTGATTTCATCAGCGAAAGTTTATCAAATACCAGTCATGCACGGGATACGCTATGGGGTGAATATATACGTATGTATAACTAGAATTCAACAGATTATGGAAATTGGAAGGCCATAATGTCATCCTAGACAGAGAGACAGATGAACTTCAGTTTAAATCCTTCTGCCCTTCTCCCAAGTCAATGTGAGCATTCACACATGTAAAGATCCTTGAGATGTTAAGCCCACTCTACAAATCCTGAGGGGAGACCTGACATCTAATTAGAATGTCTTCTTGTTTATTAGCTTTGAACCAAGCAAGATGATTTCTCACACAGTCATCAAGCCTTGTCTCCGTGGTCATGTCAGCCCCACCTTCTTTCCAGCCTGGCACTACAGGTGATGTTCTAATTCTGTGCCAACAGCTAATAACACACCCAAAGAGGCTGCAGACAAATAAACACCATGTCTATTTTTAGCCCCTTTGCCATAGATTTTGGCAGATCTTTGCTCTGAAATTCACGGGTAACCTCTGAGCTTTCCTTGAAGAATAAATACTCTTCTGAAATGTTCCCTTAAAAATATAAATAGACAATAGATCCAATATGGGATCTGAAGCTGATAAACCAGAGGCAAACAGCGAGCTCCCAATTAATGGATCCTTGGATAACACATAGACCCCCCACTTTAGCAAATCTCCCTGTCCATGGAGGCAGTTTTGAGCCTGCAGAAGAGGAGGGGTGGGAGGCTTCATTCCCTGATCCTGGCTCTGAATGGGTCACTGAGGAGGAGTTTAGTTCAGTGAAAATTCTTTCGAAGGTCAGTCTGTTTCAGGTAAGCCAGAGAAATAAAGGGAAACCCAGGTGGATCAACAATAAAATGATGAGCAGGCAAACATCGGAATTGCTCCACAGAATGTGCACCAGGCAGCTTGCAAGAGAAAACTTCATCCCATGGCTTGAGAATAGTCGTGCATCAGGTTATCAGGCCCCTGCACTGAAATGAACCAGCTCAGGGCCTCCCAGTAGAGCTCCTGGCACAAGAGAACCTCTCACCCAACAGATAAGACGTGGAGTTTGAATGGCTTCCTCCAGAGCCTGGGAAGGACCTGGGAAAGACCTGTAATCCCAGGACCTGGATCCTTCCCAAGGTACCCAGGAGCAAGGACTCAAGACTCAGATGTGATTCGGTGTCCTTAAATACCCTGGGGATCTGGCCCAAAAAATCAAGGTTGATTGACAGGTCCTAAGAGTAAGAATAAACCACAAGTCAGGTATCAGGTTTCATCCACAAAATGTAATGAAAAGAGAGCACTTAGGAAGGCAACAAAAAGGTCCTGAGTAATTGCATTAATAGATCTAAGATGTCTGGGAATGCAGAAGGAAGGGGCCACACACCCTCAAACTCATTCATGCATGCATCCTGTCTCTCATTTGTTGTAGTCACTTAATTGTTTTGTTGTTTTAGACAACCGTAATTCAGTTGGTCAAGATCCCCTGGAGGAGAGCATGACCACTTACTCTAGTATTCTTGCCTGGAGAATCTCCTGGACAGAGGAACCTGGCAGGCTACAGTCCATAGTGTCACAAGGAATTGGGCATGACTGAAGGGACTTAGCACACACACATTCATTCTCTGATTCATTTATTCAGTCTTCAGTTGGCAATTTAGTCAGTATTGTCAATCATTTAGTCATCCATCCATCTAATCACGTATTTATTCAACTAATTAATTCATTCACCCACATTGAGTCTCAGGAAGCCTTTGACTCCATTCATTCATTCATCCAGTGAGTCCTTGCTTCTGCCAGTCAGTCATTAGATAATTAATTAGCTATTTTTACTCATCCATTCAATAATTTATTCTGACTTTCAAAACTAGTCACTAATTTGCTTGTATTCATGTATTTATTCATTTATTCATGGGTCTTTCAGCTCATCAAGCAGTTACTTAGTCAGGCAATCAGTTTCTTAGTCATAGAGAGCTTGTCCACCAGACTTGGAGAGAAGAGCTTCTAATCTATACTTTTTTTCAATTAAACTTAAATTTGCATGATCGTCCCTAAGGCTCAGACTATGGAGGATGGCTTTAGGTATAAATGTTCTCTCCTTGTTAAAAAAAAATAATAATACAATTCAGAGTCTGACGTTGAAAATATCTTTGCCCAAATAGATGCATGAATTGCAAGTCCCCTGAGGCCTGCTGCAGTGATTAAATGAGTCCAGGCTCCAAATGATCCATGAGGAAGTCTACCCTGAGGGGCTAGGTACCCAGAAACCGTTCTTCAGGATGGGGCCCCAGCACAGAATTTATCCCAGAATAGACACAAACTGGGGTGTTTTTTTTTTCAATTGTATCTTTCCTTGGTTTATTTAAAAAATAGAGATACATAGTCATTTGAAAATGAAAAAAGGTTTAAGTAAGAAAATAAAATACAGCCGAGATGTGACCAACCAGAGTTAATAGTTGTTAACATGTTAGCGTATACACTTAATTATTTGTATGTGCATGCAAGCTAAGTCAGTTCAGTGGTTCCTGACTCTGTGACTTCACGGTCTGCAGCCCGCCAGGCTCCTCTGTCCATGGAATTTTCCAGGCAAGAAAACTGGAGTGAGTTGCCATTTCTTACTCCAAGGGATTTTCCCTACCCACATCTCCTGTGTATCCTGCGTTGGCAGATGGATTCTTTACCAGTGAGGCACCTGGGAAGCCCAATTATTTGTATACATTTAAAAAAAGAAAAAGTATGTATGGTTTATATTAATTAATTATAGGAAGACCTCAATGATGTTGAAGGTTTGCTTCCAGACTACCATAATAAAGTGAATATCACATAAAGTGCATCACACAGAGATTTTTGGTTTCCCGGTGCATACAGAAGTTACGCTAACACTCTCCTGTAGTCTGTTGAGTGTGGTGGCTCAGGTGGTGAAGAATCGGCCTCAGAGCAGGAGACGCGGGTTCAATCCTGAGGTCAGAAAGACCCCCTGGAGAAGGGAACTGCTACCCATCCCAGTATTCTTGCCTGGAGAATCCCATGGACAGAGGAGCCTGGCAGGTTACAGTCCGTGGGACTTTTTCTTTCAGCCACTTTTTCTTTCAGTATTATGTTTAAAAAATGTACATACCTTAATTTAAAAATACTTTATGAATAAGAAATGTTAGCCAACATCTGCCATTCAGCTAGTCTTAATCTTTTTGTATTAGTAACATCAAAGATGACTGATCACAAATCACTATAACAAATATAAGAATAATTTTAAAATGAAATAAAATTTAAAAGTTTGAAATATTGTGAGAATTATCCAAATATGACAGAGAGATGTGAAATGAGCCAATACTATTGAAAAAAATGGAGATGATAGACTTTCTTGACACTGGGTTGACAGAAACCTTCAATTTGTTATTTTTAAAAGTGCCTGTATTATTATAAAAGGAGGGTGTAATTCATATAAAAGTTTTTGTATTTAAGAGAGTTTGTTTCATTGGGATAGCAGTTAAACTTTGTGATCACAATTAAAATGAGTAATTTAGGAATTGATTTAGACTTGCTGTTTTAAGTTGAATTTTTACTAGATTTATGTACAGTACTTGAGTATTTATGATATCATAAGAATCATCATGTTTATGAGTTTAAGGTAATCTATTAGATTTATAATACTTGAATACTTGGGAAATTTTGCTAATCGGACAAAGTACTGAAAATAGAATGTATCAAGATTATAAAGGTAGTTGAAAATCCTTAAGTTTATAAATGAGATTAGCTATTAATCAAAGTCTCCTTATATGTTATTGTTAATTTTCACCAGGCTTTTACAAATAAAATAAGATTAATAAACTGAACTTAAAAGCTTGAGAAAGAACACAACATTGTTTAATAAATTCAGTGTTAAACTTTAACACCAGAGTAACCTGTGAGTGATTTGTCATGTGCAAATAACTGTCCCTTGAGAACACTAAAAAAACACCATCTTACAGCCACATCAATAAAGTGGGGGTAGCGAGCACCATCTCCCATCTTCCACATGGACTGCCCCTTCCCAAGGGGAATGTCATGGGCCGATGGCTGCCCCACCATCCAGAAAGGTATCAGAGATGATGACCAGATTTCTGGTTTGGGCAGCCAGGTGGGTGGCTTCATCGATCACTGAAAGATGCCAACATAAAAAAGGATGAGCACAGTTAGTGCCGGTGAGGAGTTTGTGTTCATGTGTTTGTGTGTCAGTCTCTTTGTGGTTGTTTAGTTGCTAAGCTGTGTCTGACTCTTTTGCCATCTTGTGGACTCTAGCCCGCCAGGCTCCTCTGTTCATTAGATATCCCAGAAAAGAACACTGGAATGGGTTGCCTCCAGGAGATCTTCCCAACCCAGGGATCAAACCCACATCTCCCGCATTGACAGGTGGATTCTTTACCACTGAGCCACTGGGAAAAAAGTCTAAACCGTGGAGATGGAAGGACAACCTTCTGCCTTCAATTCAGTACAGTCACTCACTCATGTCCGACTCTTTGCAACCCCATGAACTGCAGCACACCAGGCCTCCCTGTCCATCACCAACTCCCGGAGTTAACCCAAACTCATGTCCTTTGAGTCAGTGATGCCATTCAACCATCTCATCCTCTGTCGTCCCCTTCTCCTGCTGCCCGAAATCTTTCCCAGCATCAGAGTCTTTTCAAATGAGTCAGCTCTTCGCAGCAGGTGGCCAAAGTATTGGAGTTTTAGCTTCAACATCAGTCCTTCCAATGAACACCCCGGACTGATCTCCTTTAGGATGGACTGGTTGGATCTCCTTGCAGTCCAAGGGACTCTCAAGAGTCTTTTCCAACACCACAGTTCAAAAGCATCAATTTCGCAGCGTTCATGTTTCTTTATAGTCCAACTCTCATATCCATACATGACCACTGGAAAAACCATAGCCTTGACTAGACAGACCTTTGTTGACAAAGTAATGTCTCTGCTATTTAATGTGCTGTCTAGGTTGGTCATAACTTTCCTTCCAAGGAGTAGGTGTCTTTTAATTTCATGGCTGCAGTCACCATCTGCAGTGATTTTGGAGCCCCCAGAAATAAAGTCAGCCACTGTTTCCACTGTTTCACCATCTATTTCCCATGAAGTGATGGGACCGGATGCCATGATCTTGGTTTTCTGAATGTTGAGCTTTAAGCCAACTTTTTCACTCTCCTCTTCCACTTTCATCAAGAGGCTCTTTAGTTCTTCTTCACTTTCTGCCATAAGGGTGGTGTCATCTGCATATCTGAGGTTTTTTATATTTCTCCCGGCAATCTTGATTCCAGCTTGTGCTTTTTCCAGCCCAGCGTTTCTCAGGATGTACTTTGCATATAATTTAAATAAGCAGGGCTTCCGCCTTCATCCACCTTCAAAACATCAGAACCCAGCCCATTTCTGGTACTCATCACGTGCTCAACAGAGATGCCAGCATAACAAAAGATGAGCACAGTTAGTGCCGGTGGGGGGGGGTCTCAAATCTACAGGCAGCTGGAGGGACCTCCACCCTGGACATTTCTCCCCATCTGCAAGCTAACCCTTTGTCAGGATGCAGGTCACAGGGATGTAAAACCCAGGGGAGTTCCTGTTCTCTAGAACTTTCTCAGCTTTGGAGGCCTCTTAGTCCAAGCATTTCCTCTGATTATTCCAGCGTGCATTCAGACAGGCCTCTGAGGGGCTTGTCACGGTGAAATTCCTGACCCCACTCTTAGAAGGTCTGAGGTTACCTATCAGCAATAGGAGAGAAAAAAATGGCACTGTGGAAAATGCCTAATAGCTGACAGCACATTGTTTAAAGACTCCAGGCAGTGAGCTTGCCCATCTGTTGAGGGAAAAAAAAAAAGTCTCGAAACAGAAGGGCTGCCTTTTATCCTTGAAGACTCAGTCTCACAGGCTCCAGGCTGGTGAGGGTAAGTCAGCTTATGGAGGCTCTGGACACGCCAGGTGAAAGGGATTCAGAGAAGGGCAGGCCACTGGAAGCTGCAGTCTTGCTCCAGAGAGTCAAGCCTGCCACTCCTGTCTTCCTAAAACTCAGCTCTGGATTAACTGAGCGTCTGCTGGAAGCTTCTCTGGCTTCCTCTCCCAGGCTGACTGTCAGTGGGCATGCCTACTCAGAACGGAACGCTGTATTTAGCATCACAAAGGGGACGTTGTTTACAGATGAAGACATTCAGACTTAGAGGTTAAATAAATCACCCCACCTCCACCGTGGTGTTAGTGAGTAGCCCCACTGGGACTTGAACCCAGAACTTCTCTGACAGCTCTGAGGTCAGTCCTCGGAATTCCTTAGACAGGCAGTGTCTCCTGCCAGCGCTCCTTCCCCAAGCACGACCGAAAAATGGTCCCTTACTTTATTTGTCCTTTGGCTTTTCTTCTTCAGAAAAACTCTATTCCACTCTCTTTTCTCTGTCTATGGAAACCTGGCTTAATTCCAAACCTTTCCCTGTGTCTTGAGTTTGAATTTCAAAGCACTAATTAAGATTCCATCATTTCCCTGGGTCACAGACAACTTTGCCCCAAACTTAACCTGAGTCCAAGAACATAAGTTAATACTCTTGGTTTCTGTAAAAAGGGCCATCATTGCTTTTTTTCACCTGTGTTTCCCCAGAAAACAAGGACAAATGATGTCTTCCCTCACCCTTGGTAGGTATATATATTTGTCCCCAATATATAATGAAACGCTAAGTACAATCAGCTGTACCGTAGCTCAGTGTCCCTCCCACTCTCCTTCCCTGCCCCCTGTTCTTTCTCTGTCTGTGCATATATGTACCCATGCATGCATGCATGCCTGCATATGTCATTCTTCTGCCCAACCATCTGTTCATCTACAGAGTCACCGTTTCCACTTCTTCCATAACTAGCTAAACCCAGGATACCCCAGTGCTTGACAGTGACTTCATCTGTAGGAGAAATGACTTTCATGTGGGCTAGGATAGGACCCTCCCCAGCACAACCCATCCTCCCCCAAATTACAAGAGTTGCAGTATGTAAAGTTTTTGACTTGTATATTACAGAGTTTGTTTGTTTTTTTTTAATTTTTAGGCCATGTGACTTGTGGGATCTTATTTCCCTGACTAAGAATTGAACCCTGGCACCCTGCAGTGGCAACATAGAATCTTAACCATTGGACACCAGGGAATTCCCAAGATTTATATATTATGAATGACAAGCATTGACAGGAGGAACAAGATAGGCTACTTCTTTATTCTGAATGCTTCCTCAGTATCATCAATATTGTAGCCTGGGTCCAGGGTCAAGAAGGAGGCCACGGAGGAATCATCTCCATTTGCTCATGAGGTTTCCCTGTAGCCTCTCTAAGATGCCTCCATGTTGCCTTTCAAGCTGATTCTAATCCTTTCCTATAAGCTCTGATAATAGCTATGGATTTCAGAGATCACGACGAGTATGGCTTCAATCATAGAGATTCAGCAGAGTCCATCAATGATGAAATTAAAAGTTTAAGTCCTTCCACAGACTTAGAGAATGAACTTATGGTTACTGGGTGGAAGGGTGAAGGGAAGGGATAGATAGGGAGTTTGGGATGGACATGCGCACACTGCTATATTTAAAATGTATAACCCACAAGGACCTACTGTATAGCGCAGGGAACTCTGCTCAGTATTATTTGGAAGCCTAGATGGGAGAGTGTTTGGGGAAGAACAGATACATGCTGAGTTGCTTTGCTGTCCACCTGAAACTATCACAATATTGCTAATCAGCTATACTCCAATATAAAACACAAAGTTAAAAAAAAAAAAAAGAGTATGGTGTCCTTAACATAAAAATGTTCTTATACCATGTTCTGAGATTGATCTTTAGCCCATTACCTCACTCATTCATTTATTCGCTCAACAAACAACCTATTGAATACTTATAAGGCATGACCATATGAACTGAGGGGATAGTAATGACCAAAATAACAGTGCAGTCCTCCAGCAGCCTCAATACAGACTGGAAGGAAAGGATGACTCAGAGCCTAGAATGATGAGTACTGTGATGAGGTGTGAGTGAAGAGTTGACAAGGACACAGAGAGGGACAGGCACACGAGCTGAGTCCTAAAGGAGTGAGCACCGTGGGGCTGGTGAGGGAGGAGATGGAACCTTCCTGGAAGTGGGGAAACAATGAGCAAGCTTGGAGGCTAGAGGAAGGGCAGGAGCTCAGGGAGCTTCCAGTGTGAGACTGAAAGTGATGAGCTAAGCTAGAGGAGTTTGCCAAAGGCCATAGTGGGCTGAGCACTGGCTGGCCTCCTTCAGACTTCATCCTGAAGATGACCAAGGTCTCTTACAGCATTTCCAAGGAGAATTGAGACAGTTTCCAAGGTCAATGCTGTTCAAAGTAGCCTCATTAGTGTTATCCCAGATCCTGAGACTCTAAGAGCACACACAAATAGAATTTTTCTCAGTGTGAGGGAACTCTAGAGAATCACAGGTTAGCTAAAGAGCAACGTCAGACACCACCGCATTCCCCCCCCCAAAAATAAAATAGTTACAGAGAAAGGCTCTGCAGAGCTGAGAATCTCCTGTGGCCACATTAAGCACCACTATTCCAACAGGAGGGGCTTCTCTGGTAGCTCAGACAGTAAAGAATCCGCCTACAATTCAGGAGACCTGGGTTTGAGCCCTGGTTTGGGAAGATCCCCTAGAGAAAGGAATGGCTAGTATTCTTGTCTGGAGAATTCCATAGACAGAGGAGCCTGATGGACTACAGTCCATGGGGTCGCAAAGAGTCAGACACAACTAAGCAACTAATGCTTTACTCTTACTTACATCCATTCCAACATGAACATTCCTTTCACAAACATACAGTCATGCCTCCCTTGAGCCCAGCATCATAAGAACTGCTATTAGAGACAAGAAAAAGAAGAAGCACATATGATATAGCCCCTGCCCTTTGTGAGCAAACAAATGCATCATTATTTTCATCAAACATCAGTATTTCTTTAGGTCGCCTATTCTGTGCCTCTTCTCCATTCTGTCAATTCTCCACCGTTCAATTAATTTCGTGTCTGATTCCAGGCATCTCTGCAGCTGCTGATTGCAGCCAGAACCACTTAAGCACTTGAGCCTCCTCAGATCTTACAGGCTGCTCAGAGCTCTCATTTTTTAGTGATCTTTCAGTTGAAAAGATGTCTCCAAGCACACTGAAACACCAAGGCACTAATAGGGTAATGTTTGGGGGTGTTTGGAGGATTTGCAACACATTCTGTGAAGGCTTCAAGCTCCATCGACTGGGAGAATGGATTACAACCATCCATTTGCCGAGTGTCTCCATCCGGGAACATTGTGATAATCTTCATTTCAGCATCTTGATCATTTTCTCAAGTCTCACCTTTTCTAACAATCTATTTTTCCTCAAGCACCTTCTCTGTTTTTGGGTCCAGAGATCTGACATCTTTTGTTGGTCCCCCTTTGTAGTCTTTGGACTTTCCAGGTGGTGCAGCGGTAAAGAATCTGCCTGCCAATGCAGGAGACAGACACAGGAGACGCCGGTAAAGAATCGGGAAGATCCCCTGGAGTAGGAAATGGCAACTCACTCCAGTATTCCTGTCTGGAAAATTCCATGGACAGAGGAGCCTGGCGGGCTACAGTCCATGACGTCTCGAAGAGTCGGGCACGACTGAAGTGACTTAGGATGCACACGTTGTGACTTTTCAGTTCCTGGTTGCTGTCCTTTCTGATGCCCCTTTACATTTCAGTCCTTGGAGTTAAGACATGTTTACTGAGCAGTTAGGCTCTCCCAGGCACTCTTCTAGGCACTGGGGCTACAGTGTGAAGCAGACAGTGACAACTTATGCTCTCATGCAGCTTCCAGTCTACCCTGAGCAGGTAGACAGTAAAGAAGTAAATAAAAAATTCAATGAAATTATTTTGGATAATGTTAGGTACAGTGGGAAACATCTGAGAGGGTGAACAAAATAGAAAATGACTGGGAATGGGTGGGAAGATCATCAGAGACGACAAGGGCCCCCTGGCATGGCCATGCTGCCCATGCCTGTCCAACTCTAACACATACCATGAGCACAAACTGTGATGGGAACAGTGCCCCACCCTGAAATTGTGCAGTGCCCAGCATGGACAACGAGAAGCAGAGATCCTGGAAGAGGACTCTCAGAGGAACATTCACACTAAAATCTTTGTGGAAAGAAGGAGTCAGCCAAGCACACACTTGAGAGAAGAGCATCCCAAGCCATGGGAAGAGCTACTGCGATGACCCAAAGTGGAGAATGACTTTGGCCCATTCAGAGAACCCGAAGAAGGGCAGATGCTTCTGCTGAATCTGCGGGAGTGAGATGAAATTAGTTAGAAGCCAAGGAATCTGACAGTTGGTCAACTTAGGGATGCTAAGGAGTATTTCTGTAGGGTCAGAGGACAGTGTATCTATAACCGTGGAGAGTGGTGAGAAAAAGCAGCTGGCAGAAAGGAAAGTCAGAGTCGGAGCCGGGTGGCTCATTAATGTGATGCTACAGAGTTTGGACTTGGTTCTTAGAAGCATCAGGCACAGAGGACTCACAAGGTGCATTGGAGACTTGGAGACTTTTCTGTGCCGCTGATAAACCTAGCTGGAAATTTGAGGCTTGCCATCTAGTGGTGATCTGTGTACCCTTGATCATCCTCACAACTGCCATAATCTGTGAAAGAAGACACCCTGAAATCCACAAAATGCATTTTATTCCAAGGCAGGAAAGACGGGAAGATGTCTCCTTAAAGAGGAGGAAAAATCCATGCTACGTGTTGCATGAAGCATTGACAGTGTTAATAAGCCAGTGAAGTCTCCTCATTTCTGAATCACTTGGGGGTCATTCAAGATACTGTTTTGCAAGTGCAAAAAAGGTCCAGAAAGTCTCTTAGTAAGGGACATTTCCCTCACTCAGTGCGTCGCCTTTTCCAATGATGAGAAGAGCTAGAAATGGAAGAGGTTTCGGCTGAGTTGGAGGCTTGGAACGTAAAGTTCCTGAGTGGGCTGCAGTTCTGAAAGAAAGACATTTCTTTTTCTCCCAAGGATTTTATTCCGTCTGATTTTCTGATTGTTGCCAAGATGGAATGAACTTGTTTTGTTTGCTTCTCAGGGAGAACTTAGATTTCCTTCAAAGAGTCGGTTGCAGGGCACCGCTGAGCCCTTAACGACGGTAGCTGGGGAAATAATAATAGCTTACAGGTCTGCAACCACACAATCCACAAAGCATTGTCACACACTCATCTCATTGGGGCTTGGCAGAGACCCCACAAGGGAACCAGGGTTGGCATCATTATCCCAATTTTATAGACGACTAGACTTCCGGGACCCCCTGCTCAGAGAGTGACCCCCACCATCTGGCTGGGCAAGCCAAACCTCAGGTCCTCCTTCATCCCTCCCTCCCCCTCACCAACTCCAACCCAAACCTTGAAAACTTTATCTTTGAAGTGTTTCTCACATTCACTTCATTCTGCTTCTTAAGTTACCGTCGTAGTTCAAATCATGGTCATCTCTCATATAAACAAGGCAATGCTCCTTCTGCCTGACTCCCAGCTTGGCCCCCTCCTAGCTGTTCCCCACAAAGCAATCAAAGGGATCACTTCAAGAGGCAAGTGAATTTAGGTCACCTCTCTGCTTAGCACACTCATGTGGTTTCTCAGACTTGGGATCAATGCAGATGTGTTTAGTGTGATCTTCCAATACAGTCCCCCAATGGGGTCTGGCTTCTTCTGTCCATCTCTCACATCCTCTTTGTAACACTCAATTCAAGCAATCCTGGACTCATTTCTGTCCCTAGTAAGTACCAGGTACCCTCCAGCCACAGAAAATTTGTACACGCTGGTCTCTCTGCATGAAGGTCCTTTCCTGCCATCTTCACCCAGTCGATTCCTTCCTATCCTGTGCATCTCAGCTCAGTTGCCACTTCCTCATGGCAGCCTTCCCAGATACCCTGATTAGGTCAAATCTCCCCTGTTGAACTCTCTCAGAGAACAATGACCTCCCAACCCAGCTACATACCACAGGTGGGAGCATTCATTCACGGTGATAACGTTATGACGATTATCCACCTTTTCCACTAGATGACAGGTTCTACATGGACAGCATCAAGGTACCCCGTAAACTGCCCAGCATACAGAAGGCGTTCGATTGTGGCTGAGAGGTTAAAGCCTCTGCCGCATTGCAGTCTGCCTGCAATGTGGGAGACCCAGGTTTGATCCCTGAATTGGGAAGGTCCCCTGGAGAAGGAAATGGCAACCCACTCCAGTATTCTTGCCTGGAGAATCCCATGGACGGAGGAGGCTGGTAGGCTACAGTCCACGGGGTCGCAAAGAGTCAGACACGACTGAGCGACTTCACTAAATGAGTAGCTAGGTTGAGAGATGAATAAGTGAAGCATCTGATGTGTGTAGAGATTTATTACTCCAGGTCACTGGGTCACAGCAAGTTTCAGAAGCCGCGCCACTCCCTGTATCAGTTTTTTCGGGATATGTTCCCAGTAGCTGTGGGTCTCATTCTGCAGAATTTTCCCCAGCCTCATTGATATGGGGCCCATCAAATTCAGACCTTCTCCTTTTCTCACAATTTAAGACAGGCCCATACCTCACTCTGCTCAGATACGGTTTCTGTTCACCAAGAACACAAGGGTCCCACCAAAGAGAAGCACAGTTCAGAGAAGCCTTAGACACCTTGTAGGATTGGGAGAGATCGTGGGACCTTTCGCCTCCCTCCCCTCACCCTATGGAGCACCACTTGCCTGCTCTCCTACAAGATGGGACGCTGGCTCAGTGGTTGAAGGATCACCACTTCAGGGACTTCCCTGGTGGTCCAGTGGTTAAGAATCCGCCTTCCAGTGCAGGGGACATGGGTTCGATCCCTGGTCAGGGAACTAAGATCCCACATACTGTGGAGCAGCTAAGCCCAAGTGTGGTAATGAGAGAAGTCCACACGCCGCAACTAGTGAGCCTGCGTTCTCTAGGGCCTAGGACAAGAGAAGCTGTGTGCTGCAGACCCAGGATGGCCAAAAAATAAAATTAAAAAAGGAAAAAGATCACCGCTCCTATGACTCAGAACCCCACGTCTAACAGAGCTCTGCCCTTGGGATTTTTATTCCATACCTCAGCTGTTGCCTAGCGTCATCCTTAGATGCCTGGGCTCCAAGAGTCCCTGGGGCCCTGAGTGGGGTTACAGGTGATGGGCATTTCACTCTCCAAGGCTTCACTGACGGTTATTTCTCTCAGTACCCTTACAACTGTTTCTCCAATCCATTGTCTCCCAAGTCTTCTCATCCCTCCCTGCCTGCTAGATTTCCATACATTCTGAGAAGCCGAGCTCAACACCACCTCCACGTAGGCTCTTCCTGCCCCCTCCTCAGAGCTGTCTTTGAACACTGCAGGTTTCTATCAGGTGTTTTTTATGCCGAGTATATAAAGGGACGGGGCTTCCCTGGTGGCTCAGTGGTAAAGAATCTGCCTGCAAGGTAGGAGATGTGGGTTTGATTCCTGAGTCAGGAAGATCTCCTGGAAAAGGAAATGGCAACCCACTCCAGTATTCTTGCCTGGAGAACTCCATGGACAGAGGCGCCTGGTCGGTTACAGTCCATGAGGTTGCCAGAGAGTCAGACATGACTCAGGGACTAAACAACAACAACACAAAGGGACAGCTTATCGTTATTTTAATTCTCTGGACCTTTTTCGCTCTTGCAAAACAAGGTTTGTTAATAAGGTTTGATTGAAAAACAGCGATATCTTTTCAGTCTTTGCTTTCATGCCACAACTCTGAGATGAGTAATTGCCACGGAGACTGGATGGCCCACAAAACCTATTTACTCTCTGGCTCCTCACAGACATTTCCCAGCTCCTAGTCTGATTTCCTATATCACAAGCTGAACTTTTTTCTTGTTTAGCTACTTTCCTCTTTTTGTTTACTAGATATTAAATTGCATAACAGCAGCGACTTTTTCTTGTTCAGTCCCCATTTTTTTAAAGTGTCTTACACACAATAGACACTTCTAAAATATTTGTATCATGAAAAAGTTGATAATTGAGAGTAAAACCCCAGCTGGATTTTTGGTTCTATAATAGATTGCACTGCTGGACACTGTAGGTGAAGAGAAAATTACCCCTCGACCTTTTTGAGTTCTTCTGGCTGGACTAACCCTAATGTTGACACAAGACAGATTAACAGAGAAAAAGAAACACATTTTAATTCATGCTCATGGCGGTTATGTAGAAATAGGACCTAAGAAGTGTCCAACACAGGCAGCTTTTAGACTTTTTAGATAAAGAAACAATAATTGTGAGGAATTAACAGAACCAGGAAATGAAAGTTTGGTTTGCTCAGTTAGTGAAGAATCTAAACAGTCAGGTCTCAGGGTAGGAAATTAAGTAACAAGACGCTTTTATACAGGCTTCTCTGTCCAAATTTTCTATTTCTGGTGATAAGTGGGCCCTTCTCTCTCCCCATACAGGGTGTTCACCTTTCACATCAAAGATTTATTTCCTGCTTTCAGGGAGACAAGGAAAAAGGGTCAGGGTGTCCATTTTGCACTGGTCATTTCATAAATTTAGTTCCACTGTGGCACATTTGGGGGCAGCCCAGCCTGGGTCCCAGCACTGCGATTCTTCATCCCTCCTGAATGTTGACCTCTTGCCTTGCGATATGGCAGCACCTCCTACTATAGCAAACAGAGTGGTGGTGGCGGTTTAGTCACTAAGTCATATCCGACTCTCTGCAACCCCATGGACCGTAGCCGCCGGTCTCCTCTGTCCACGGGATTTCCCAGACAAGAATACTGGAGTGGGTTGCCACTTCCTTCTCAGAGGGACTAGAGTGTATTTTCCCAATCCTTGACGTGGTTCAACAATATTACCCCCTTTGGCCAACAGAATGAGGCTCAAATAACTGTGTGCCAGCTCCAAGTCCAGGCTCTGAAATTCTCTCCCATCACCATGGGAACAACACACCCCAGACAGCCCCCTGTCCCAGAGGAAGAACAAAGGCCTCAGGGGCACAGAATCAAACCTCCCCAGCCAAACCCAGTCCAAATCAACGGACTCACAACTAGTGCACAGATCAGTGAGTTCAATGCATGCTCCTTGTGGTACGCTGAGTTTCAGGGTGGATGTTCAATTCATCACAATTGTAGCAATTAGATAAAGGACGCAGTGAACCTGCACTGTTTACAGCTGCCTATCGAAGCATCAGCTTTCTCCTCTGCTAAATGGAAGTTGTAATAATTACTGTCCTAGATGCTTCATGACAACAGGTGTGAAAGCCGCTTCACAGATGATGACACACCAGACACACGTGAGCTCTTCTTGTCTTTTATTAATTAGAGAGCAATGCACGTCGATCTCTTGCAAAGAGCTAAATTGAGCGTACTCAAGTGGTGGGCTGGGAGCACTGGCAGGAAGGCAGTAGCTAGGGCCCTTTGGGGACAGTTAACAGACATATGGCTTTGTTCTCAGCCACAACTTGTCTTGGACCGCTCATCCAGAGAAGGCAGGACAGGCTGGGTTCTTAGGACCCAGCCTTGGGCGATTTGCCCAGAAGAACAGG
Source organism: Capra hircus (assembly GCF_001704415.2). Classification (NCBI taxonomy): domain Eukaryota; kingdom Metazoa; phylum Chordata; class Mammalia; order Artiodactyla; family Bovidae; genus Capra; species Capra hircus. Next base: position 75,201,687 of record NC_030821.1, on the reverse strand, counting down.
GAGGGGAAAGATGCCCCCAGAGTGGGCTGGGGATGTGGGAAAAGGATCCTGAAAGGGAGTGGCCAGGGCTTTCCCAGGGGCACAGTGGATAAATAATCAGTCTGCCAATGCAGGAGACACAAAAGACACGGGTTCAATCCCTGGGTGGGGAAGATCCACTGGAGTAGGAAAAGGCAACCCAGTATTCTCGCCTGGGAAATCCCATGGACAGAGGAGCCTGGTGGGCTAGAGTCCAGGCGGTCGCAGAGAGCCAGACGCAACTGAGAACACATCATGAACACGAATTCACGAGGGATTTCTCAGAGATACTGGCTTGCTCATCACATCCAACACTTAACTAATTGGACAGAGAGGCAAACAAGAAAGGCTTCAGCATTTGATAAATTAATCAGTGAGGGCTGCAGCAAATTGCCCACTCACATCATTAATTAGACATCCTGAAAAGTTGAGAAGGCTTTTTTTAAAGTGTTGATTCTGCAGCTTTTATTTTACCTTCTTTTTTTTTTTTTTTTTTTGTAATTGATGGGCTAAGACTTTGATCAGATGTCAGTAGGCAGAGAAGAAAACATCACTGTTGAATCCAGTTGCCAGCTATTGCCCGGCCCCAGAGAGATGGGCGAGGCTTTCTGGGCAATTCCCAGGAGACTTGGTACTGAGCTCAAACATAACCAAAGGATCAATTGACATCTGTACCTGCTGAAATCCCAGGGACCACAGAAAGCTTTTAATCCAGGAATGCTGTGTAATGGGATAACTGCCAATTAGCCATCTTGACCAGTCATCAAGATTTCCTCTTTTAAAAGGCAGCTGACAATAAGGAGAATGAGGTCTGGGGGCCCCCAAGCTGTTATGATGACTTCAGCTTCCATTAGAGGTTGTCCGATCCTTCTGTCTTCTCATCAGCACCACATTTTGAACTGTTTCTGAAGCTTTTCATGGCCTCCCACGAACCTCAGAGACCCCACAAGAAGAAAAGCCAATTTCTTTCAAATGAAGAGCTAAAAAAAGGAAAAGAAACCTGCAGGCTTGGCAGGTAAGGGGCTGTCTGAGCCTCTTCACGGGTCCCTTGGCCCCTGTCCACGGTAAGGATGGAACCACCGCTTAGCAAAGCCCGGAGGCGGTGTTACAGGGCACAAGAGAGTCAAGCAAGGAGCCACCCGCGTGCTTTCAACCACACTCCCAGGCCTGCCATTAAATATGGCAGGCTTAGCAATTCTCACTTCAAATGAGGCTGCCAGAGTCCCCGGAGCTTCCTACCCACCTTCACTCATTGTCTTTATTCTGACGAAGCAGACAAGGTCAGCGATTTCCGGCGTTTTTGACAGAGCCCTATTTTCCTTGCAGAAAAGCACAGTGGCATTTGGGGGGCCTGAGGGCAGCGGTGACATCCAGACCACAAGCACGGAAGGGGCAGGCTCCACCTCTGCTCCCACCTGCCCCCTATCCTCCAGCAGACATTCAGAGCGCCCAGCCAGGCTGGGTTTCAAGGACTGAATTTCACCAGGGAAAGGCTGTAATAAAGCAGGCTGCTGTGATGGGGCAGAATGTAGCACACAGGCCTGGTAACTGCCTGCTCAGACTATAAGACTCAACCCAGAATTTCCCCTTCCAGAAGCTCCCTCCAGTTCTTTCTCCTCCAGCTGGGGTCAGATGCCCCATATTGGCATTCCCATTGAACCCAGTGAGTCCCGGGTCCCTCTCTCATAGCATAAACAGGCTTTGTAGTGGTCTGTTTACTTGTCTGACTCTGAGCTACTCAAGGGCGCAGATTTGTGACTTTTCAGCTCTATTCCTCCTCTTATTGCAATGCCAGACACAGGTGTATACTGGCTGGTCCTACAGTGGTGGTCGCTGAGGGTCGGACATGACTGAGCGACTTCACTTTCACAGTGGTGGCAAGTCTTTGGAGTCTGACAGCCTGGAATTATATTTTGGTTCCAGTACTTATAAGTTTCTAACCTGCAGTGTGTTGCTTAAGATCTCTGAGCTTCATTTTGGCTATCACTAAAGATGATATCTAATTTTGGGGGTGACTATGCAGAGTACATCATGAGAAACGCTGGACTGGAAGAAACACAAGCTGGGATCAAGATTGCCGGGAGAAATATCAATAACCTCAGATATGCAGATGACACCACCTTTTTGGCAGAAAGTGAAGAGGAACTAAAAAGCCTCTTGATGAAAGTGAAAGTGGAGAGTGAAAAAGTTGGCTTAAAGCTCAACATTCAGAAAACGAAGATCATGGCATCTGGTCCCATCACTTCATGGGAAATAGATGGGGAAACAGTGGAAACAGTGTCAGACTTTATTTTTTTGGGCTCCAGATGGTGACTGCAGCCATGAAATTAAAAGACACTTACTCCTTGGAAGAAAAGTTATGACCAACCTAGATAGCATATTCAAAAGCAGAGACATTACTTTGCCGACTAAGGTCCGTCTAGTCAAGGCTATGGTTTTCCCTGTGGTCATGAATGGACGTGAGAGTTGGACTGTGAAGAAGGCTGAGCGCCGAAGAATTGATGCTTTTGAGCTGTAGTGTTGGAGAAGACTCTTGAGAGTCCCTTGGACTGCAAGGAAATCCAAGCAGTCCATTCTGAAGGAGATCAGCCTGGGATTTCTTTGGAAGGAATGATGCTAAAGCTGAAACTCCAGTACTTTGGCCACCTCATGCAAAGAGTTGACTCATTGGAAAAGACTCTGATGCTGGGAGGGATTGGGGGCAGGAGGAGAAGAGGACCACAGAGGATGAGATGGCTGGATGGCATCACTGACTCGATGGACGTGAGTCTGAGTGAACCCTGGGAGTTGGTGATGGACAGGGAGGCCTGGCGTGCTGCGATTCATGGGGTCGCAAAGAGTCGGACACGGCTGAGCGAATGAACTGAACTGAACAACAGAAAAAGAAGATAAGGCACGTAAAACCTGCCCAGCAGAGAGCCTAGTTCATACGCTCAATAAATCGTTTCCAGTGCATTCAGGTTGGTGTTTGAAGCAATAGTGACTTGGTTCTTGATATTGTGCTTCATCACATTTTGTTGTTGCTATTCAGTTGCTAAGTCGTGTCCGACTCTTTTGTGACCCCTTGAACTGTAGTCCACCAGGCTCCTCTGTCCGTGGGATTCTCCAGGCAAGCATACTGGAGTGGGTTGCCATTTCCTCCTCCAGGGGATCTTCCGAACCCAGGGATAGAACTCATGTCTCCTGCATTGGCAGGTGGATTCTTTAACACTGAGTCACCCAGGAAGCCCCATTTCATCATATTACCTAGGAGCTAATTAAATATTTGATAACCGGGACAACTGGCATAAACTGGTTTGAGAGCAAACAGAGCTGACTCTTAATAAGTAGAAGATACACTTAGTAGTTACAAGACACCAATGCATATTAGAAAGTGGTCACTTCCTCCCACAAGTGTTCAGCACTGGGTGGGCTTCAAGAACTGGGATTGTTAATGGGAATAATGTACTATAGCACCCAGGAGAGAGCTGATGAGTAACTGCTATTATTATGTCAGTGTTATTATTATTATCACTATTATTATTAGCAATTGCTTTCATTATTGATGTGGTTGTTACTTGGGTTCTGGTTCAAATCAGGGTCATTTTAGCAGCCCTGGCTATGCCCCATTTAAGAGTTTCTCATTCCATCCAAAAAACATGGAAGACTGCCAAAACAGGCTTACAAAAATTGTGGCCTGTTTTAAATGTTGACTTGGAATAAATTAACACTTTTAGTGGAGAAAATTACAAAGCAATATAATTATGATTTACATAGAATAATTATACAGTTTATTTTAAAACATGAATTTGCAGTATTTCAGGCCCCAGTGAGTGTTGAAGTTTGCTTGAGGAAATTGACTTCAGTCAGTCCTGCTGAGCATCGAATTCATTGGGAGAAAAAGCTCCATTTGAGGACTTTTGTGTATATGAGGCCTGAGTCAGAAATTCCCCTGCCCCTACCAGAACCTGAGTTTGGTCCTCCCTTGACACCTTCCCTTTGGGTCTCTTTCTCCGTCTCTCTTTCTTCTGCACACACACACACACACACACACACACACACACACACACACGCGCAGAGCTCAGTGTCTGGAGTCATGGTTTTACGTAGATGCACCCCTGAAGACGGGAATGGCTACCCACTCCAGTAGTCTTGCCTGGAGATTTCCATGGACAGAGGAGCCTGGCGGGCTACAGTCCATGGCGTAGCAAAGAGTCGGACGTGACTGAGCGACTAACACTTTCATTTACACCCCTGTCTTAAGAGCTCATCCTTCATTTAATAAAGACAGGAAGACTGGATACAAGTTTTTCCCTTTGCATGAAACCAAATTAAACTTTCATGAAGGCTCATGAGTTCCTCTGTGTGGTTTTCCCTTCAGCTTCTCCGCGGAAGCCTGCAAAGGCTCAGCTGAATTAACCCTTTCCCCTCAGCTCTGAGTGGCATCTTCATTTGGCAGCACGGGGGGGGGGGGGCTGCCCCTGGCTTGTCTCTGGAGGCTCCAGCCCTGAGCAAGCACCCAGTTGGAGGTGGTATTTGCACAGCTTGTGTTGAGTGGGTCCCACCAGAGTTCCTTCCTGACCCTCTCACTTCAAAAAAGAGATCTACCTCCTTGCAATCAGTCCTCTACTCAGACTTTCTTTCTTACAGAACTATCTTCGGGGAACAAATTAGCTTGTTACAGATTCCAAACATATGAGCTAAATTCTCCCCTCAGCTTCTAACACGCTGTGTTTTTTTCCCCTTTGAAACAGGAGGTGCCAGTACTGACATCTTTATCACTCAAAGTGCCTTCTTGACTTACTACTCCCCTCCTGGGGCGGCTCCTGGCTTTGCAATCCAGGGCACACTCATGTGGCACCCATGCTTGCAGCTGGTAAAAAGATATCACTAATATGTCCTACAAACGTATATACATTTGTTGTTGTTCAGTCGCGCAGTCATTGAATCTTTACGACCCTGTGACTGCTGCATGCCAGGCTTCCCTGTCCCTCACTATCTCCCAGAGTTTGCTCAGACTCATGTCCGTTAAGTTGGTGATGCCATCCAACCATCTCATCCTCTATTGTCCCCTTCTCCTCCTGCCCTCAATCTTTCCCAGCATCAGAGTCTTTTCCAATGAGTTGGCTCTTCACGTCAGGTGGCCAACATATTGGGGTTTGGGTGCAGACAAATACTATTTGATTCCACGTATATGAGATACCTACAAAAGTCAAGTTCATAGCATCAGAATGCACACTGGTAGGTGCCAGGGGCCAGCGGAGGGAGTGGGAAGGGGAAATGAGGGAGTTAGTGTTTAATGGGGACAGTTTCAGTTTTAGAAGGTAAAAATATCAGGAGGTGGGTGATGGTGAGTTGCATAACAAATTGAATGTACTTAGAGCCACCGGACTGTACAATTAAATATGGTTAAAATAATATGTTGCATATTGTGTGACTTTTACACAATTAAAAAAACATTTTAAAAAGATATCACTAATAAATGCTAGGAAGTAAATAGAAAAATCACCCATGTCTCAGTATTACAAAATCTAGTAAGCTACAACATCACTGTGAAAATATAAAAGTTTCCTGTACACCAAAGCTGGACAAATATTTAAAATTAAAACTCTGTTTATACACAAGCAAAGCCCTATGAGTGTGAGGAAAAGTGAACAACAAGACACTAGGTGATTGGATTATATTATTATATTAGAAGGAACGGAAACTCATGGGACAGAAGTGCTTAGGACTTAGCTGTGGGTTATTTGGATCAATGAAAAAGTGTCACAGGACACACAGAACCAGAGGACACAAGAAAGTAATTACAAAGACAAAGCAACAGGATCAGACATTCTGCAGAGCCTTCCCCAAAGGTGGCAGGCCTTCTTATGTTCTATCATTGCACAGACAGATGCAGTAGCAAGTTAGGAATGGAGGTGGTGAAGGGCAGTAGCAGGAGAGTCTACTCTGTATAGACAGAGAGAACAGTCCTAGGTAAACACTGTAAAATCCTTGACCCAACCTGGAACTGTCAAAACACAGGCTGTCCTGGAACATGAGACTAACTAAACAGGAAGAGAATTAATATCCAATACAGAGGCAAACAGCTGAAGAAGAGGCTTCTAGCAAGATCGGGTAATTTCCTTCGTCTCACTTGACTAGGAACTTTACCAGTTCCTCAATGAGAAAGAGTTACTCTGAGCACTGAGTGTGCGTGTTTGTGTGTATGTATGAGCATTTGACTCTATATTAGTTGAACTGTATCTTTCTGAATGAATCCTTTCACAATATCCAGTTAGATGAACACTTTCTTGGTATTGTTAAAATATCTGCAAAGGAACCCACTTGAAAATATGACCAACAATGCCTCAGCAATACATGAACCGTGAACTTCCAGATGTTCAAGCTGGTTTTAGAAAAGGCAGAGGAACCAGAGATCAAATTGCCAATATCCACTGGGTCATGGAAAAAGCAAGAGAGTTCCAGAAAAACATCTATTTCTGCTTTATTGACTAAGCCAAAGCCTTTGACTGTGTGGATCACAACAAACTGTGGAAAATTCTGAAAGAGATGGGAATACCAGACCACCTGACCTGCCTCTTGAGAAACCTATATGCAGGTCAGGAAGCAACAGTTAGAACTGGACATGGAACAACAGACTGGTTTCAAATAGGAAAAGGAGTACGTCAAGGCTGTATATTGTCACCCTACTTATTTAACTTATATTCAGAGTACATCATGAGAAACGCTGGGCTGGAAGAAGCACAAGCTGGAATCAAGATTGCCGGGAGAAATATCAATAACCTCAGATATGCAGATGACACCACCCTTATGGCAGAAAGTGAAGAGGAGCTAAAAAGCCTCTCGACGAAAGTGAAAGAGGAGAGTGAAAAAGTTGGCTTAAAGCTCAACATTCAGAAAACCAAGATCATGGCATCTGGTCCCATCACTTCATGGCAAATAGATGGGGAAACAGTGGAAACAGTGTCAGACTTTATTTCTGGGGGCTCCAAAATCACTGTAGATGGTGATTGCAGTCATTAAATTAAAAGACACTTACTCCTTGGAAGGAAAATTATGACCAACCTAGACAGCACATTAAAAAGCATAGACATTACTTTGTCAACAAAGGTCCATCTAGTCAAGGCTATGTTTTTTCCAGTAGTCATGTATGGATGTGAGAGTTGGACTATAAAGTAAGCTGAGTGCTGAAGAATTGATGCTTTTGAACTGTGGTGTTGGAGCAGACTCTTGAGAGTCCCTTGGACTGCAAGGAGATCCAACCAGTCCATCCTAAAGGAGATCAGTCCTGGGTGTTCTTTGGAAGAAATGATGCTAAAGCTGAAACTCCAATATTTTGGCTACCTCATGCGAAAAGTTGACTCATTGGAAAAGACTCTGATGCTGGGAGAGATTGGGGGCAGGAGGAGAAGGGGACAACAGGGGATGAGATGGCTGGATGGCATCACCAACTCAGTGGACATGGGTTTGGGTGGACTCTGGGAGTTGGTGATGGACAGGGAGGCCTGGCGTGGTGTGGTTCATGGGGTCACAAAGAGTCAGACACAACTGAGCGACTGAACTGAACTGAACCAAGAAACACTGCTACACTTTTAGAACTCATTTATCATCTCAAGTGTTGGACTTTGCCTGTATTGAAAGTAGCAGTAAGTATTTTTAATGACTTTCTGTTTCTCCTTAGACAACAGCTTCTTGGGAGGCAGAGACTAACTCCTCCACTCCCCTGTTCCTTCCCTATGGATAAAATGATCAATAAATTTGAAAGTTTTGATGAGTGAATGAATCTCAACCTATGTTCTGGGTTCTGTCCTTTCTCATTGCTTGAGATATTTCTGGTCTTATCTGTGTAAACCTTGTTACCGCATGTTTGTTTTTACAATGCAAACTGCCTCAACTTTTTTTAAGTGAGTGAGTATAAGTTAGGAAAAAAAGAGAAGGAACAAGGGAAGGAAGGAGAGAAGGAAGGAAAGAAAGCCAAGTTCAAATCCCCTTCAGTCATACAACCCTATGAGAACTGCCCCTCATAGAAAAAGGTATGCAGTTAGCCTAGCAAGGTTTAGTTTTATTTTGGTGCATATACATAATTTTTGATACTACCAAACATATTCACTGAATAGGCTAATTCATATTCAGTGAAAAAGTTTGAGGAAATGCAGAAAGGTGATGTAGTAACAATTCTAATAGCTATAATTTATACCTGACTATGAGCCAGACTCTTTGCCAGAAATTTTATGTCCATAATCTAATTTCCCAACACACCTGAAAGGTAGCTATAATGCCCATTTTATCAAGATGAGAAGCAAAGTCTTAGCAATGTCCATTGTCTTACCAGAGGCTGTAGATCTGGCTTTGAACTCCAGGCTGCTGACACTCAAAGCTTCTCTCTATTTCCCTTACCAGGATCCCCTTTTCTCTGCAATGGAAAGACTGATCAGGAAGAAATAATTTTTTTTTTTCAATACACTTCTGCCCCCACCTTTGGGGCTTCCCTGGTGGCTCAGATGGTAAAGAATCTGCCTGCAATGCAGGAAAACAAGTTTCAGTCCCTGGATCAGGAAGATCCCCTGGAGAAGGGAATGGCTATCCTTTCCAGTATTCTTGCCTGGAGCACCCCATGGACAGAGGAGCCTGGTGGGCCACAGTCCATAGGGTCACAAAGAGTTGGACATGACAAGTGACTAACACTTTTTGCAAAAATCCGTCAAAGTGGCAATAAGTTGGTGAACAGCTGTGACCCTAAGAGGGAAGAAATGGGATCCCTGACTCTGTAGATTCAGAAACAGCCAGAACTGCATTCTCACCCCTTCCCCAGTCTTCCCCCCACAGCATGGGACTTGGTCTACCAGGAAGAGGTAAGAGGTGGCCCCCTGTACTAATTCTTCTCTTTTTAATCTTGCTGATGGGCAGGGAGGCCCATCAGACTTCGGTTTCAGGCTAACTTCTCCGTGCATTGACTCACTGCCCCATCTCATCTACACAGTTACACAGTTCCCCTGAGTCTTTGTCCCTTTTGTTTTCAGCTGGGAAAGTGAACTAAGAGAAGGAAACCACAGACCTTAGCAACTGTAGGCATCCAGTGAATTCCAGATTATATTCAGTCACATTTTCAACAAATCATTAGAGAATTACTCTGACTTCAGTCCAGTGCTAAGCAAAACACATAAAAGCGATAAATGCTAGGGACATCCCTGGTGGTCCAGAGGCTAAGACTCTATGCTCCCAAATGCAGGGGACCAGGCTCAGTCCCTGGTCAGGGAACTAAATCCCACATGCCATGACTAAGAGTTCACACGCCACAACTAAAGATCCCACCTGTGAATGCAAACTAGTACAGCCACCATGGAGAACAGTGTGGAGATTCCTTAAAAAACTGGAAATAGAACTGCCTTATGACCCAGCAATACCACTGCTGGGCATACACACCGAGGAAACCAGAATTGAAAGAGACACATGTACCCCAATGTTCATCGCAGCACTATTTATAATAGTCAGGACATGGAAGCAACCTAGATGCCCATCAGCAGACGAATGGATAAGAAAGCTGTGGTACATATACACAATGGGGTATTACTCAGTCATTAAAAAGAATACATTTGAACCAGTTCTAATGAGATGGGTGAAACTGGAGCCTATTATACAGAGTGAAGTAAGCAGGAAAGAAAAACACCAATACAGTATACTAACACTTATATATGGAATTTAGAAATGTGGTAACAACCCTGTATGCAAGACAGCAAAAGAGACACAGATGTATAGAAGAGTCTTTTGGACTCTGTGGGAGAGGGAGAGGGTGGGATGATTTGGGAGAATGGCATTGAAACATGTATAATATCATATAAGAAACAGATCGCCAGTCCAGGTTCAATGCATGATACCGGATGCTGGGGGCTGGTGCACTGGGATGACCCAGAGGGATGAGGGAGGTGGGAGGGGGGTTCAGGATGGGGAACACGTGTACACCCATGGCGGATTCATGTTGATGTATGGCAAAACCAATACAATATTGTAAAGTTTAAAAAAAAAAAATCCCACATGCTGCAACTAAGACCCAGCACAGCCAAATAAATATATATATATTTTAAATAATTTGATTTATTTATTTTTGGCTACACTGGGTCTTCATTGCTGTGAAGGCTTTTCTCTAGTTGTGGAGACCTAGATCTAATCTCTAGCTGTGGTGCAGGGTTTCTCATTGCCGGGGCGCCTCTTGTGGTGGGGCATGGGTTCTGGGGCCAGTAGGCTTCAGCAATTGTAGCTTCTGGGCTCTAGAACACAGACGCGATCAATATGCGTGCACAGGCCTAGTTGTACCTCGGCATGTGGCATCTTCCAGGATCAAGGTTCGAACCCATGTCTCCTGCCTTGACAGGCAGATTCTTTACCACTGAGCCACCAGGGAAATCCCAGATGAATAAAAAAAATTTTTTTAAGGGAATAAAGTCTAAAGCTAACTCACTCTGAAGAAATGAATGGGGCACTCAGATACTGCTGGAATATATAAATTTTTGTGTCTACATGTACATATATGGGACTTCCAGTTGGCGGTAGTGGTAAAGAATCCACCCACCAATGCAGGAGATGCAAGAGACATGGGTTTGATCTCTGAGTTGGTAAGATCCACTGGAGGAGGAAATGCCACCTCTCTCCAGTATTCTTGCCTGGAAAATTCCATGGGCAGAGGAGCCTGGTGGGCTACAGTCCATGGGGCTGCAAAGAGTCAGACACGACTGGGCAACTGAGCAGGTATACAAATTTAGGATTATGATATTTTTGTGGAGACTGTTTTTTATTCCCCTGAATCAGTTCTTTCTTCTTTAACACTCATGAATGTACTCCAGCAGGGCCAGCTGGACTATAGCGGAAGTGATAGATTCCATTTCCAAGTTGGTGCCTAGGAGAGATGGACGTCTCCTGGATCCACCTCTTCTTCCTCTGCACTGGGTGGAGCTGGGACATGACGGTGGCCCAGATTTGCCTGGGCAGTTGAGGACTATGCTATATGAGGTGAAGGGGGGACAAGACGGAGGGGATCTGGATCCCTGAATAACTATGTGGAACAAAGGTACCACTGAACAGAATGCTTTCCCCGGACCATTACATGAGAAAGAAGTAAACAGCTTTGTGCTTTAAACCATATCATCACTGTCCTTATTACTGAGTTGGCCAAAAATTTCAATTGGGTTTTCCATATGACATGGCAGAAAATTCCAACCAATATTGGCCCCACCCAATATTTCAGTGTTGCCTTTTACTCTAACTAGTACAGACAGGGACACATGAAGCCGGCATCATTAAAACTAAAAGATGAGGGCTTCCCTGGTAGCTCCGCGGTGAAGAACCTGCCTGCCAACGCAGGAGACATGGGTTCAAACCCTGAGCCAGGAAGAGCCCACGTGCCTTGGGACAACTAAGCGCGTGCACCTCAGCTACTGAACCTGTGCTCTGCAGTCCGGGAACTGAACCCCCGAGCCTGCCTGCCACAAGCACCGAAGCCTGCATGCCCAGAGCCCGAGCTCTGCGACGAGAGAAGCCGCTGCAATGAGAGGCCTGAGCACCGCGACCAGAGTGTCACTCCTGCACGCTGCAACTGGAGAAAAGGCCTGGTGGCAGCAAAGAGTCAGCCCAGCCAAAAATAGGTAAACACATGCAGTTATTGTTAAAATACTAGCAAGGAAAATAGGAAGATGTGTCATTTATTGACTCGTGACACTCTTTCCAAAGCTGCAGGGCTGTTGTCCTTCCTTCAATTGTCACAGCTTTAATCAGAGGCTCTGAATAGAGGGTTAGATCTTCAACCTCTCATAGGCTTCCATTTCCTCATTCACAACCTGAGGTTACCATAATTACACCAATAGGGCAAGATTATTATTGTGAGCAATGCCTGATTTTATGTTTGTAAATCCTCTGATACATAGAGGGTGACTGCCTTAGCCCATAACTTTGGAGTTTGAAGGAAAAAAAATCAGACCACAATAAATATTATCTGAGTCAAGTTACCTAAGTCAAAGTGAGAAGATGATTGTCTATGCCCAGACTTGCCAGGACGTTTCTGCAGTAATGTCAAGCATCTCCTCTTTCAAAATGGTTTTCCTATGACTGTCATGAAGCAAAATCCCCCAGAGAGGACGCACATCAGAACAGAAAGAAGGTGTGTTCGGGCGCATGTCATTGCTCCTAAGTGAGACAAAATCCAATAGGCTATCAAATCACTTGAAGATGTCAAGAAGAAGGGGAAATAATGACACTTTGTGTTGAAGGAGGTGACACTCCATTGCTAAAAGCAAAGCAGAATTGAGTGAACAAGAAGGACACAGGCCAACTGACTTTGCCATTTTAAAAAAGCAGGCGCAGGCTTTACAAAGGCTCTTAATCCAAACACGACTGTGTCCCAAGCTCTTGGGCAGAAGAGACACGACAAACTTGTCAGGGGTGGGAAGGAGCAAGAAAACAATTTTCTTAGCTACAGATCAAGAATTTGAAAGGAAATCAGCCCTTTCCTTCCATAAAGGTAAGCTTCTGGAATCACAGTGATAGGAACATTCCCAGCCGAAACTTGATTCCCAGTGGGGAAGAAGTGTTAGAGGAAATAGCAGCCCCAGGGGGCCTAGGACAACCCTAACAAACACTTGTACTTTAATAAAATGCACAAAAATATATCAAAAAATGCAGACCTCGATGACACTTATTTGTTCTAATGAGTCTAGACTATTCATAACCTTAACTTGCTAAAAACTTCTTAGTGATTTCATCTTTTCTCATTTCACTAAAATCTTCAAGTATGATTCTGGCTTTCTTATAGATAACGTTCACATGAAGAAGTCCTTCCCTTTAACCCCCGCCACTAGCCCTGCTTCCCTGTGATATAGTTTAATGAATTTCCTAATTTATGCCTTGGATGCTCTGACTCAGCCTCTCAGGTCCCCCTGTGGCTCCAGATACAAGAGTAACTTAGATGTTGACAGGGCAGTTGATGGAGAAACACCTTGGAGATGTCAAAATCCACGGGTGCTGATTTTGTCAAAAGCTTTTTATGTATCTGTTGAGATGATCATATGGTTTTTATTCTTCAGTTTGTTGATGTGGTGTATTATATTGCTTGATTTGTGAATGTTGAAACATCCTTGCATGCCCAAGATTAATCCCACCTGAACATGGTGTATGATCTTTTTAATGTATTGTTGGATACAGATTACAGTATTTTGTGGAGGATTCTTGCATATATGTTCATCAGTGGTATTGGCTTGAAATCTTCTTTTTCTGTGTAGTATCTTTGTCTGGTTTGGGTATCTAGATGAGTGATAATGGCATTATTTCTGTCTGGGGAAATAAATTTCCATGCCGAAACCAAAGTGAAAACATACCTTTATTTACTACATTGCTGTGATGGAGCTGCTAGTCTGAAAGCTGCCTAATACCCTTTTTCAACAATTATCCCCAACAGAAATGGCTCACAAATCAGCGCTATTGAAACTTGAATCCTTGAGCTCACAGGAAAAGTGAACCTGAGATTTCAGTTAGGTGATAGTAGTCCAGAAGCTGTTATTCAAAGCTTACTGTATAAGCATAAATTAGAAACATCAAGTCTGTAAAGTTAGTCTCAAAAGCACATAAAAATGAGTTGTCAAAAAAATTCAGGATTCCTCCTCCCTGGGTCACTGATCCTTATTTTCTCTTTTATTTTGCAAGTTGCATTTTTTAAATCTTATGTTTCTATTTCCAATCTGTGTTTTACATTGTACATAGGAGTTAAACCATGTCTACATATATTATTCAGGATAGCTAATCTCTTGCTGCTGTGACAGACAAACCTCATAATGCCAGTGCTTAACTGTACACAGGTGACGTCCATTCAGGCCTCCTGAATTCTTGGGTTGAGTTCTTTTGTGAGAGGTCCATATTCTGCTAGCTCAACATACAACTTTCAGGGTCATTGTAACAAGAGAGGAGAAAACAGGAGTGCCAGGTGGGGTCGTTTTAAGAGCCCGGATGGGAAATAGTTAACATTTCTAAATATCCCATTGACCCCCAAAATGCAGTCTGTGACCCTGAGTTAAGGTCAGTGGAGACTGGGGAGTGCAGTCATTTGTGTGCCAAGGACCAGGGAAATGAAACAGGATACATTGTCTCTGCTATGCCATCTCTTTCTTTATGCATCAACCCCATCCCCACACACAAAACAAAGCCAGCCAGAAAAGCACAGTCTTCCACAGAACTTAACAGCATCCTCCCCAACCTGCTGGCAGAATAAATAGACCCTAGTCCCACTGACTCTCCGCATATTCCCGGGTGGCCATTTATAGAGTCAGACCCCAGCCTAACTGCACTGTTGAAAGCCTGATGGAGTCATCTCAAAGCAGACCCCTGGGGAAGAAGAACTGCTCAGTGGCTAATGAGCCATCCTGAAAGAACAGAAGCAGGAGAAGGGAAAATTCCCTCCCTGGTTAATGAGAGGCGAGGGATTACAAGCTCATCGGGAGCTTGATGAGGATTCGTCCCTTGGGGGATGAAGGGTTGCATTAATTCATCTCTTATGTTCTCAATCCCCTTTGCTTCTCAACCTGCTTATCCAGGTAAAACCAGGCTAGAACAAAACATCCCCAGGCTGCCCTAAAGCAGAAAAAAATTCACCAAAGCCCCTTTCCTGACCTCCCTTGTGAAGTTTGATGGTCTGTCCTGTATGATTGGAGAAGGCAATGGCACCCCACTCCAGTACTCTTGCCTGGAAAATCCTATGGATGGAAGAGCCTGGTGGGCTGCAGTCAATGGGGTCGCTAAAAGTCAGATATGATTGAGCGACTTCACTTTCACTTTTCACTTTCATGCACTGGAGAAGGAAATGGCAACCCACTCCAGTATTCTTGACCGGAGAATCCCAGGGATAGAGGAGCCTGGTGGGCTACGGTCCATGGGGTCGCACAGAGTCAGACACAACTGAAGCGACTTAGCAGCAGTAGCAGCAGCCTCTATGATTGCAAAATACCTACAAAGCCTCTACTGTCACATTGTATTGGAATTGTCTCCATGTCTGACTCCCTGATGAGATGAGGCCTTGCTTCTCATGGAAAGAGCACGGGATCCAGAGTGTAAGGAACTAGCTCTGCAAACTTCTCTGATATTCAGTCTTATATCCCTAAAACAGAAAGCTCCCACTTTACAGTTGATTTAAATGTAAAACAGTGGCTCTCAACCTAACTGCAAAGTGGTCCCCACCCTCAAGATTTCTAATTTAATTAATCTGGGCATGGCCTGAGAGTCAAGATTTTCAACAGCTCTGCAGATGACTCTGTGTTCAGCTAGAGTTAAAAACCACCGATGTCAAGGAAAGAAATAAAAATCTATCACTCCTGGGTTCTTCATCTAGCCAGGGCCCCATTGATGCTTTTCCCCTAGAGAGAAGGGTAGGAGCCCTGGATAAACATTTGGCTTGACCCTTACAGAAATCAGAACTCAGAAAACAAGGTTGGAACTTCAAAGTTCCTATTATTTCTCATGTTGTTGGGTGGAGATCTGAACACAATAGAGGTTTGATTAAGCAAAACTGCAGTGGCTTCCTACTTCTGGACAGCAGAGTGCCATAATGGAAGGTGATGAGTGCAAAAAAAGGAAAATAAAATGACTCTGGACAATAATGTAAGATGCACTGTGGGGCTGTCCTATGATTGTTCCAACAGAAGAAATTCAGCAGATCCTGAAAACCCAGCAAAGAGAGGAAAGCAGGGAATAATCACCATACCAAGAAGGGATAAAAGGAGAAGCCAGGAGTTGGAGCCAAAGAGGACCCAGCAAAGAGAAATGTCCCGTGAATCAGGAATGACTGGAGACTGTTTAGCATCAGTGACTGAGGTTGGACGTTTGACTTAGAGTTGACCCCGTGGAGTGTGTAATTGCCATTCACACCATTCTCTAAATTGTCATGTAAAATCCTATATGCAGCCAACTTGGATTATTGGTGCCTTGGAAGAACTAAAGGTTACGGTTGTACGTGCCTTGGGTGAGGACATAAAGGGACAGTTTCCTCTTCTGAAACTGGTGGTGTGGTACCTGCAGAGCATCGGGGAAAGAAGGTGGCCCTGGGCTTCTAAGGGGAGACCAGCTGCAGTGTCAGCGGAGGTCACGAGTGAGGTGGAGGGGAGGGAAGGAGAAAGTGGCAGCAGAGACATGGGCTGTATCGGTGACTGGGCAAAGAACAGAGGGAGGCCATTCATTCATCCATGCCACAAATTCTTTCTTAAAGACTTTTTTGATGTGGGCCATTTCTAAAACCTTTATTGAAATTGTCATGATACTGCTTCTGTTTTATGTCTTGGTTTTTCGGTCTAGAGGTGTGTGGAATCTTAGCTCCCCACTAGGGATCGAACCTGCACACCCCCTGGATTGGAAGGTGAAGTCTTAACCACTGGGCCACCAGGGAAGTCCCCACAAATATTCATGATAGGCTAGATAGTCACTCTGCTAAACGCTTAGGATACATCAGTAATAGAATAAAAATTCTAGCTTATGCACCTTATATTTCAAAGAAGGCAGAAAGACAATAAATAACACTCAAGTAAATTACATGGTCGGTGACGGGCTTCCCTGGTGGCTCAGATGGTAAAGAATCCACCTGCCAATGTAGGAGATGTGGGTTCCATCCCTGGGTCAGGAAGATCCCCTGGAGGAGGAAATGGCAACTCACTCCAATATTCTTCCTGGGAAATCCCATGGACAGCAGAGCTTGGCGGGCTACAGTCCATGGGGTCACAAAAGAGTCAGACCTAGCCTAGTAACTAAATCACCATCACCACCATTCCCAGAACCTAAAGGATAGGCGTTTTAGTCCTAAATGTTTCAGGCCCCAGTTCCAAAAATGGGCCCTGGGAAAAGGAGTGGAACAGGTTTGAAAGAGTGGGAATGAACTCATGTTTCCTTCTGTCCTTCTTTCCTTCCATTCTGTCTTTCTCTCATTTTTTTTTCTTTTGCTTGTTTATTTTGAATGATACTGTAAGCAGAAATACTGTGTTGCTAGCTGTATGTATAAGACTGAAATTCAGAACAGAGCTCCTGAGCGGAGGCATATATTTGGAACACACACACAAACACACAACGGCATACAACAAACAAGAATTAGAGTCAGTCAACAAATACTAACAATTCCCACACATAATAATGCAAGAACCCCTCCATTCAGGTCCCATTCCCTGATTTGATTTGATTTGAGATTCCTCCAGCTTTATCCGTGTTTGTCGGTAAAATCATGGTCTCCAGCACCGCACTCACTCTCTTTCTTTCTCTTTCTGCTTCCCACTGCCTCTCACCGAGGAACAAATTACAAATAATATTTTTATATCAAGAAACACATTTCTGGAAGAAAAATTAAGACTGCCAAGAAATGGAGTAGTAATTTCTGCCACATGCCCACTGGTCTGAAAAACATGTATTTGCTTTGTAAGAATGAGGAAATTGGGACAAAATTCTTGATTTGAAAAAGGGCAGTCATTTACCCAATTTGAGAGGTAGATGATGTTTCAGGAGGTAGATGAGCAGGGTTTACAGCTTGGCAGATATCCTGTGAAACATACCTGAATTGTAGCGTGAATCATTTTTTAAAATACTGATTCTGTCTTTATTTTACTCTTCTATTTAACAATTTTTATCAGTATTTATTGTTCCTATTATTATTATTGGAGTATAATTGCGTTACAATGTTGTATTAGTTTCTGCTGTACAACAAAGTGAATCAGCGGTATGTACACGTGGGTCCTTTCCCTCTCAGCCTCCCTTCCACGCCGCCAGTCCCACGCCTCGAGGTCATCACGGAGCCCTGAGCTGAGCTCCCCGCTGTGCGGCAGCTTCCCTCTAGCTAGCTATTTCACACGCGGCGGTGTGTGCCTGTCAATGCTACTCTCCCAGCGGGGGGAGGGGGAGAGCGGAGTGTGACCCTTTCACAGCAGCCCTGGCTGCAGTGGGAAGGGCCATGCTGAAGGCTCAGAGCCAGCACATCTGCCTTAAAAGAGAGCTGAGAGGAACGTGGACAAAGAAGGAAGTGGAAGGAGGGGACTAGCAATTGGCCTCTGACCCTAAGAGCTTCTGAGTCTGAAGAGGACTCAAAAGAACAGAGCGTCTAGCAGTTCAAGTCAGAATCCTAATTGCTCTGTCTCAACAAAGCTTCACAAAAGGCTGAGTTGGAAGAATTTTTCTTCCCGGTTTGAGGGAGGTCTGCAGGTGTGGGAGGAAGGCCACACACCTCGGAGTCAGAGGCCCCAAGTCTGATTCATGGCCTGGCCTCCCCACCTGTGCAAACCTGGTGAAGAATTTTAACCCCGAGCCTCGTTCAGTTTATCAACATACACAGATCTTCATTTAAGCAACAACACGCACTAGCCCAATTCTTACCAGAAAAAGTAACATTCAACTTTCTAATTCTTTTTCCAGATCCTACTAACAGGAAATGATATTTATGGATAATTACCCAGGATATGGACTTCCCAGGTGGCACTAGTGGTAAAGAACCTGCCCGCCAATGAGGAGACACAGGAGATGTGTGTTCAATCCCTGGGTTGGGAAAGATCTGGAGGAGGGCATGGCAACCCACTCCAGTATTCTTGTTTGGAGAATCCCTTGGACGAAGGAACCTGGTGGGATACAGTCCATGGGGTCAAAAAGAGTTGAACACAACTGAAGCAACTTAGCACGCGCGTACCCAGGGTATGTAGTTCATTCATTCCTGTAGATTGAGGGAGGGCAAATCTTTTTTAAAGGGCCATATAGTAAATATTTTAGATTTTTACAGACCATTTAGTTTTGCACATCTCTGCTGCAGATATGCAAGTCTGCTGTGAGAACTAGAAAGCAGCCATAAGTGATAAGTGAACAAACGTGCGGCTATAGTTAGACTTTTCCTGGCTTAAACCTATCATTTTATTGCTCAGGAAAATTGAGTTTTATAATTCTGCTTCCACCATGGTGAAGCAGGTCACACCAGACCAATCCTCCCATAGATAATAAGTATATACCTCTAGAGATTAGACAGATAAGTAGATGGATAGATAGATCAATCTAGATGATATAGATATAAACACAGACACAGACACAGGCAAAACATGCATAAAACAGCTACATGAAGTATTGGAGAATGATCAAAAGCAGACAGAAACTAGGCAGGAAGCTACACGTGGAAAAAAGACAATGACACGGGATGAGCTTCCCAGTTTTATGCATTTCACCCACGAGCAGACCCGTCAGCTCCTCATGTGATGCCTGAACATTCAGCTTCCTCCCTGCTTCTCTCTCAGGAGCTAGGTCCCTCACACCTGCCAGTGGGACGCAACTGGTCTGGTTTTTGCATGACTGACTGAGCCATGCTGGCCCAGAGGAAACTCTGAGGTCTTCCCAAAAATTCACCTTTGAGGTGGGGCACAAGTCATTCCGGCTCGTAAATTCCCCACTCCTGCCTGGGAATGGGGTCATTCTTTGGATTGGAGTATTTGCTAAGTTGTTGTAGCAATAGCAAAAACAAAAATCCAAAGCCGCCATGTATACAAGATTTTTGTCTCTCGCTTAAAGACTAAGAGGGCTTCCCTGGTGACTCAGAGGGTAAAGCGTCTGCCTGCAATGCGGGAGACCCAGATTCAATCCCTGGGTCGAGAAGATCCCCTGGAAAAGGAAATGGCAACCCACTCCAGTATTCTTGCCTGGAAAATTCCATGGACTGAGGAGCCTGGTAGACTACAGTCCATGGGGCTGCAAAGAGTCAGACATGACTGAGTGACTTTACTTTCACTTTAAAGACTAAGAACGTCACGGCCCAGGGTTGGTAGGGTAGGTCTGCCATTTTCAACTCAGTTGGTCCAGGCAGAGCATTTCACAGAGAAGGAAATCCAGGCTCAGAGAAGCAAAAGGACTTGTCCAAGGTGCCACTGCCCACAGGTGACAGAGCCAGCAGGGGCATTCTTCCTTCCGGGACGGCGCTCCTCTCATCCCGCCGCGCTGACCTCGTCTTTCCCTCCTTTCAGTTGTTCTAGAGCACGTTCCAATTTAATGGGTAATTAGGCATCTCTCTGCCGTGGAGCTCCTGAGGCCACCTGGCAGAGAGGCCCAGAAAGACTCAAGTAGGCAGTGTGGATGCTCTCCCAGAAGGAGGGTCGGACTGATGGCTTCTCCAGCCTGGGCAAGTCTCTGCATCCTTCCGAAGGCCTACCATTCACATAAGGACCATGCAGCCCAGTGGGGAGCAAGCAGACGGAGGGCACGGCTGGTGTGAGATCTGCAGGATACCAGCAGGTGACCTGAGAATGCCTCTTACTCACCCAGCATCCATTTACTTTAGTCTTCTCTTACAGTACAAAGTCCCAAAATAAAGTTTTGGGGAGAGGCTCTTTTGTTTGCCCCTTTGCCCAACAGGTCTCCCCCTCTTTTCATGCTTCCAAATCCCTAACAACCTCCACACTCAATAAGGAAGAGCCCAAGATCTTCACTGCACTCTGAACAGCAGGAGGGTGTGTGTGTATGTGTGAGTGTGTGGGTCTGTGTGCTTACGCATGTGTGGGAAAGCCTATGTGTTTATGTGGTTTAACAAAGTCTATCTATACGCTGGGCATGCAGAGCTCTGAGAAGAAGAGTCAGTTTTCACAATGTATTTTCGCATTGTATTTCACAATTTTCATATGCCTCCTGAGACATTAAACAAGACACTGGGACTTCCCAGGGCGGTACAGTGGTTGACTTCACCTTCCAATGCAGGAGTATGGTTTCAGTCCCTGGTTGGAGAGTTAGGATCCCACATGACTTGTGGCCAAAAAACCAGAACACAAACAACAGGAGCAATATTGTAAAAAATTTTTTAAATGGTCCACATTTAAAAAAAAGTATTTTATAAAAGGCCCCTATTCTTTCTTTCCAAAATTCAAAACTAAGGACATGAGTTGAACGAACTCAATTAATTCAGACCTAGAGCCATGGAAGGAAAAATCAGTCCTTGGAAGAAAAATTGCTCCGAAGTCAAAAGAGTTCTGGACCAACACACCTATGCTGGCCCTAAATTAACAGAAAGGATGAGGATGTGAGCTAGGGGCAGGGATCCAACTGTTTATCTTTTATTGGAGCTGATTTGAATTGGACTTCTGTGGCTCCCATCAGGAAGAATTCTGATCACATCATCTCTTTACAAAACATCAGCAAGTGAACAGTACTGTTAATTATATTTCACAGGTGCAGAAACAAAAGTGCAGAAAAGTGATTAACTATCCCTAACATATACCATGACCTGATTTCATGGTTTGCACGTCAAGGGTCCCTATGCTCTGCTGTTTGGACTATGCTTTTCCTCTCCATCTCCAAGGTCATGTATTTTTTCCAGAATATAGTGGAGGACTTGCCCCCTTTCTTCTCCCACCACAGATAGATCCAGGTCCCACCTGGTCAGAACCCACTGAGTGAAAAAAATGTAGCTGAAAATACCACGCCTGAAAGCGGTATTGTTAGGGATTAATTCCACAGAACATTAATAGGAGTCACACAAAAGCAGATTCTGGAGTCAATTTGTTTGGGAAATTCTGAGTTAAACACTATTAAAGTGTTTGGAGGGGCTTCCCTAGTGGTTCAGATGGTTAAGAATCTGCCTGCAATGCAGGAGACCTGGGTTCGATCCCTGGGTCAGGAAGATCCCCTGGAGAAGGAAATGGCAACCCACTCCAGTATTCTTGCTTGGAGAATTCCATGGATAGCAGAGCCTAGGCGGCTACAGTCCATGGGGTTGCAAAGAGTCAGACACGACTGAGTGACTAGCACCTCCACTTTTTTCAAACAGCTCAGAAATGGATTTTAGCATCAGACTGAAACATGTTTGAGTCCTAGCTTGGGTGCCTATTAGCTTTGTGACTCTGTGCAAACTATTTAAGCTTTTTGTGACTCAGTTTCTTCACCCACACGATAGAAATGATGCTAGTACCTGCCATTGTCAGCCAGGATTCAGTGCAAGAAACAGAGAACACTGCAAGTATTTTAAGTGGCAAAGGATTCAGTACAGGAAATTAAGAGCTTACAGAAATCCCTGTAAAGACTAGAGGAGAAAATTCTCGCCTGGACCTCCAGGAGTGATGCCTAGAAAAAAAAAGGGGGAAATAGAACTGACTACCTCTACCGTGATTAGGAACGTGGAGAGTCATAAGGCCTTTCTTAAAATACCATGGTAGGTACCGTTCAGGGTTCAGGAAGCCACCAACACTATTATGGACTGGCCCGACCATTAAAAAGTCAGTCTAGTTCTTGCCTGGAGAATCCCAGGGACAGGGGAGCCTGGTGGGCTGCCGCCTATGGGGTCGCACAGAGCCGGACACGACTGAAGCGACTTAGCAGCAGCAGCAGCAGCAGCAGTCACTGTCTCCACCAGAACCGCCTCTCTGTACCCAAGACGGCATCTGGTCCCCATGACCACACCCACTGGACCCGAAAAATACCCAACCCTCCGGAACTCACTCCGTCGCTTCTTCTTTCCCAGTCTTACCGTAGGACATCTTGCTAGTGGAACTGTTTTCTCAGCTGGAATCCCACGTGCAAGAGAGAGTGGACCATGGCATGTCAGGGCTCCAGCCTCTGCCTTTCAGAGAGATGCACAAGCTGAATGGGACAGCAATGCTCTCAGCACAAGTTCATGCCCCTGAAGCACAGTGAGGCCAAACAAACTGAAGGTCAGAGTTTGGAGCAGAGAACGGCTTATTGCAGGGCCATGCAAGGAGACAGGTGGCCCATGCCCTAAAAATCCCCAGGCTCCCCAAAGGGTTTTGGCAGAGCGCTTTTAAAAGCCAGGCTGGCGGGGAGGAGAGTGTGCAGGGTCTGTGAGCAACCCGTGCCCAGTTCTCTGATTGGCGGGTGGTGAGGGAACAGGGCGGTGTCCCACGGGTTAGCATTATCAGTTCTTAGGCTCCAGGAGGCCTGGGTCTGTGAGGCCTGGGCCATGGTCATCAAGTAGTTAATATCTTCTGTTTGGTGATGGGTTTGCACATCTGCAAAACAACTCAGGAAACGTGCATCAGATGCTACTATCTAGGTACTTCAGACAGCAGCTGAAGAAGAGGGTGTGGAGGAAGGCTGACTCTGCTGACCCGCCACCCCTCCAAGGCCTCACGGGGTCTTGCTCCGTTGGAGTCCCAGGTGCCAACTGACTACATCCAGCTCTCCATGCTGTGTGTCATTATGAGATTGAATGAGATAAAGTACAATATGCATCCAATAGTGCCTGAAACATAGAACCACAAACGGCTGTTGTTAAGTTTCTATTGTTGTCATCTGCAGCAAGACTTCTCAGAAGCTTTATTATGTTGACATGCAAGGTTTTCTTCCCTGATGGTAAAAATAGTAGGAAGACTATATCTTCTATTTTCTTTTTTCAGCCCAGAGAAACATTTTAGATTCAATTACAGCACTTGTATATACCCTATGCCTGTCACTTTTGTGTTATTTTCACCTCTCTTTAAAACTTTCTATCTTTATATTTATTTGGTCCCTTTTAATTCTTCTTTATGTCTCAGCTTACAGTAAATAGGTTCTGGAAAGGTAGTTAAAATTCTTTATGGTGTTCAGCCTGGTATAAATAAACACATCTATTAGGTGAGTTGATAAATCACTTGGGCATCAAGGGCATGACTTTTAACGATGGAAATCAAGAATGAAGGTGATGTTTTGGATGGGTTCCTTCCCTACATCCTTCAGAAAATTCCACGCGGTTTCCCATGGGCTTGCCCTCACCTCACACCTCAGTGCTGAATTGTCCTCTAAATATGAGAGGAGAAGCCACTGGGGAACTAAGGTACTTCCCAACTTTGCCCCCGGCCATCTCTTAGAGAGCCCTGTCCAGAGTTTTCTGGGCCACTCTTTTCCTTGTCAGGCAGAGAAGGTCTTTATTTCTGCTTTGACTTTGGTGAAAAACCTTAGGGTCTTTTCCTGAGCTGACAAAACGGCCAAGTCCTTGTTTTGAGATTATCCAAACTGATCCAGCGAGACCGAAACCCCTGCCTGGCTGACGCTCCAGACAGCTGAGGGTTTTGATGTGCTCTTCACTGCCTCTGTCAGCCCCACCCTCACAGCAGGTGAGAATGTTCTGAAAACCCTTCAAAGCATCAGCGCTCCCTAGGTTTTCCTGCGAGGTGACATTTCCACAGACTGAGCTGGAAGAGGAAAGAGGGAGCCCATGCCGGCTCCTCCGATGCAGGGTTTCATTTCCGATCCTTCTGTCATCAGATTCCTCCATGCGCTTTCTTGATCTTGCAGCTCTGAGGCTCCATCTTCTTTGAAAATTTTTCAGCCCATATACACCCCTCCTCTATTTTTTGTACACCAATACTTTCCTCTTTATAAATAATAACAATAAGTAATATATTTCCTCTTTGTAAATAAGAATGTATAAATTAATACATTAATAAGTGCAGTAATGTAAAATTTTATTCTGGAGATTGTATTACAGGTAAAGTACTAGTTCCCAGAGTAAGAGTACTACTAGTTCCCTAGTACTAGTTCCCTGTTTATATGTGAGGATACATGGAAGAAGGCAGCAGACCATGGGCACCCGTTAGCATGATGCTAAATACTTTTCAGTGAGAATTGCTCCACACACACTACATACTTTGGATTTCTTGTCTGATTCCGGCAAGAATGCAGTCAGAAGCTATCATGATCATGCTCCAGACGAAGAAACTGAGCCTTCATAACCGGTAAAGAACTTCCCCAAAGTCAAACACGTAATTAAAGGTCAGGTCGATCCGGCCTTATTGGAATCTTGGGCATTTCTTTTAAAGGGTGGTGTGGTGTCATTTGCTGCAGGCATTTTTATCTGGACCCTATAGGAGGAAAAGACCATCCTCATAAAGTTTGCATTTGAGTTGAAAGCCAGAAGAACAAGACACAACACAGATCCCAAACAAATCATAGCAGAAAAATATCCAGGTGCTAAATGGGCTTGTGAGGAGGCTTCACACGGGGAGAGAGGCCCACACAAAGACCACCAAAGGAAGCTAGAAAGAATTTTCCAACCAGTCAAATACTCAGGTCTCCTCTGTCATGGAGACTGTCATGGAAGAGGCAGCAAGCAATGATGGCAGAAAAGCAGGTGGAAGTCAGATTTGGAGGGCCTCGAATGAGACCCCTGGGAAGGTAGAACTTTGACCAAAGCGCATTCATGAAAGGTCTCTGAGTGGGAAGGGCTAGGGCTGATGGAAGAAGAGCCACAAGACATGCCATGATTATGCTGCTTCAGGTGTTAGGCCAGAAATAGGACTCAACCCCATTGAAAGAAATGTTCCAATTGACTAAGTCAGAGGAAACTGACCGATCTTTTTCTAACCACAAAAAAACATGGTGCTTACACAGACTTAGAGAATGAACTTATAGTTGCCGGGAGGGAGGGAAGGAAGGGGGCAAGGGATAGCAAGGGAGTTTGGGATGGACATGTACACTCTGCTATATTGGAAATGGACAACAAGCGAGGCCCTGCTGTAGAGCGCAGGGAACTCTGCTCAAAGTCACGTGGCAGCCAGGATGGGAGGGGAGTTTCAGGGAGAATGGATACATGTATATGGATGGCTGGGTCCCTTTGCCGTCCACCAGAAACTAACATGACATTGTTAATCAGCTATACTCCCACACAAAATAAAAAGTTAAAAAAGAAAATCACGTTGCTTGAATGGAACTCATGAGAGAGTACTGCCTTCCATTTATGGACTTAAAGCAAAGATGGGCCCCCTCATAGAATTTGCCTTCATCCCCCAAATCAGCTCAAGTTCCCCTCCTCTAAAATTCTACAGCTCTCAAAAAGTGAAACGAATCAATCTTCCCCAAGAATTGTATATGGAAAATATGACATTATCTTGCATTGAAGATGAGCTTCACGAGTTTCCTGCTTTTATCTTTCATTAGCAATGGAAGATTTCCAAGAATTTCATAAATAATTGCACACGTGTTCTCATAGATCATTCAGATGTATTTCTTCCCCCTCATCAGTCACTTCTCTTTCCTGACGCTCATCTTTCTTCCACTTGAAAATGGTGTTCCACTCCAGCATTGATTTCATATCTATGACGAAAAGCATACAAATTCAGGGTCACTGAAGACCTGTCTGCGTGTCTCCGGCACAGTGGAGCCCCAGTTCAGTGGGACAGCGCATGGGGGGAATGGAGGGTGAGTTACCTCTCAGGCCATGAAAATGAATTTAAATCTGGCTTCACTGGGGAGTTGTCTGTTTAGAGGTTTAATCTTCCCAGAAAAGCCTGATGCATTGTGCTATGGTTTGGTTTCTGCGACTGTTCCTATGCAATTTTCTTATTACGGTTTATGAAGACGTAGACTTTAAGCTAGATGAGGGTGGGACCTTGTCTGGGTTGCTCACAGCTGTATCCTATGCAATGGACAGTGCTTGTCACTAGACAACACCCAACAAATAGATGTTGAGAGAATGAACAAGAGAGGCTGAGTGGGGTCAGGAAGGACACATTTGACTCAGCCACATAGAACCAGGAGTCTTACTCATTCTCTTGTGTTTGGGGTTGGGAGTGTAGCATGGGGAAGCAGGGGCAGTACCAGGATTGCAACCTGAGTGGTGCATGGATATATGCTTCATTTCACTGTTTAACAAGCTGCACTGAGTCCATTTCATGATATGGTTTAAATAAGGAACCCCATGCAGTATCTGGTATACAGTCAAGCCTGAGTGATTGTCAGCAAATTAAGTTAAGGTCATCTGATGAGTTTGATTTTAGTTAAAGTAAATTGATGAATTTGCGGGGGGGGAGTATTTTTATCTTCCTATGTTGACAAATTCCTATATGTTCCCTTATGGATTAATGACAGAAACAGATGGCTTGCACTGACAATTACAGTCAAGACTTTGGTGTCCAGAGAGGTAGACTAGACCCCTTCCTAACTGTTACAGAGTGAATGTTTCTGTGGACTTCCCAGGGGGTACTAGTGGTATGGATCCTGTCTGCCAACACAGGAGACGTGGGTCCAAGCCCTGGGTCAGGAAGATCCCCTGGAGGAGGGCATGGCTACCCACTCCAGTATTCTTACCTGGAGAGTCCCATGGACAGAGGACCCTGGTGGGCTAGAGTCCATGGGGTCACAAAGAGTAGGACATGACTGAAGTGACTGAGCACAGACGCAAAAATGTTTCTGTCCTCCCAAAATTCACATGTTGAACCTCCAGGGTGACGAAACATGGAAGTGGGGTCTTTGGGAGAGAATTGTCTTTGGGTGAAGCCCTTATGATGAGATTGTTGTAGCTGTTTAGTCACTGAATTGTAAATCAACTATACTTCAGTAAAAATTCTAAAATATGTTAAAAAACTAAAAACATAAAATAAGCATCTTAAAAAAATAAGCAATAATTTGAAATATCTGTAACTGCTCCTTGAAAAATCCAAAATGAAAGTTAGTTATTAAAGGAAGAAGAGTATTAAATAAAAGTAATATTCATAAAGAAAACAATGTGGTTTCATTTGGAAATATTTCCTCCTGGGGGACCTCCAGAGGCTTGTGAAACTGAGAAACTCTCCCCCTTAACACTCGCCAATTTTCTTCTTCCTAATTTATCTGGTGACCTCTGCTCTTGACATGCAGGGCCTAGAAGGCTTGTGTCTCTATTCTTCTTGATGTCTCGATTTTGCTGGAGCTGACTTCTTAGCCTTTTACTGACGACTATTTCCACCCCTTAATTATCTTCCCTTCCCCTCAGTCAATCCATTAGTTCTCTCGTGAATACTTCTACATTGTGGATATTTCTCCTCTCCTATAGGATCTCTGAAGGCTGAAAGTGGACGTAGTTCTTGCCAGCAATTAGCCTCCTGAGGCTTCTAAGTCTTTGAATCAATTAACTCCACGAGGTGGAGAGTACTCAAACTTCGCATCACTCATGCTTGGGAGGTTTCCAGAACTTCTCATCAATGAATCCCAGGAGCATCCTAATCACCCTGGCTGTTTTGGCCTGTCCATATTGTTCTAGCTGAACAAGAATTGGCTGGAATTTCAGACCATCTTTGCTCTCCCTGAACCACCCTGGAATGTTACCTTGTGCATTTTAAAGACACTCATTTGTACAAATGAGCCTGTTTACAAAACAGAGCTAGAGTCACAGATGTAGAAAACAAACATATGGTTACCAAGAGGGAAAGGGAGAGGAGATAAACTGGGAGGTTGGGATTGACATATACAAACTACTCTATATTTGTTGTTGTTCAGTCGCTCAGTTGCGTCTGACACCCAGCTTCCCTGTCCTTTTCAATCTCCTGGAGTTTGCTCAAACTCATGTCCATTGAGTCGATGATGCATCCAACCATCTCATCCCCTGCCTCCTCCTTCTCCTCCTGCCTTCAATCTTTCTCAGCATCAGGGTCTTTTCCAATGAGTCAGCTCTTCGCATCAGGTGGCCAAAGTATTGGAGCTTCAGCTTCAGCATCAGCCCTTCCAATGAATATTCAGAATTGATTTCCTTTAGGATTGACTGGTTTGATCTCCTTGCAGTCCAAGGGACTCTCAAGAGCCTTCTCCAGCTATATATAAAACAGATAACTAATAAGAACCCAGTATATAGTTCAAGGAACTCTATTCAATACTCTGTAATGACCTAAATGGGAAAAGGATCTAAAACAGAGTGGATACAGGTATATATTTATGCATCTGACTTGTTTTGCTTGACAGCAGAAAATAATACAGCATTGTAAATCAACTACACTCCAATTAAAAAATTAACTTAAAAAATAAAGACACACATCCAGTGGCGTCCACTATAGTCTGTGTAAATGTATTCACTTACGCCTGTGCTCATCCCTTCACTCACTCAAGTCTTCTCCACCGGTCTGTGGATCCACAGGAGCAAGAACCACCTCCCTCTCATCATTGAGCCTGCATTGTGGGGCTCACAGAGGAGCCCCCTGATCTCTGAGGAAGGAGGAATGATTGCACTGAGGGTCTTGCAGCCAGAGCCTGTCCCCTCCAGGTTTTCCTTCTTTCACTGAGTCACTTGGGAGCAGCCACCCAAACATAATGTGATTAGGCTGGAGTCTCTAGGCCAAGGGAGAGAGAGAAATAAAATGATGAATCAACAACTTTAATAGACTTCTAGGCACCCACCCAATGTGTTCATTAATGAGAGAAACCGACCCTGCAAGTGAGGATGCTGTTCCCAGAAGCCAGAGCCCCACCAACAGGAAGAAGAGCCCAGGGCACTGGCCATGAAGAGGTGGCCCAGGCTGGTAAAGGCAGGGCTGCTGGAAGCCAAATGGTGCAAGAGATGCCCAGGGTGACTGTCCTGCCCCCAGCGGCCAGAGAAACTGGAGACGCCATGTGCCTGCCCACTGCCCCTCGGGGACCTTCCTGGAAGCAGTTGCTGTCAGGAGAGGCAGCTGGAGCAGAGATCCGGGAGGACTAGGGAGAGACACAGGGCAGGGAGAAGGATGCCAGAAAGATGAGACAGCAGTGCAAAGCTCAGGGCTGGGAGAGATCTTTTTTTTTTTTTCTTTTTTGCTGGGGTTGTTTGTATTAGAGACACTTGTCACTAGTAACTCTAAAGTCATTTTGAAGACTTACTGAGCCATGTGTGGAAATAGGTGCCCCCAGTTTTGATTCTCTTTTCCTTTATTTCATCCTCCTTACCCAACTAACCCTGGGAGCAGGATCCATAACCCCAACTTAATGTCTCACTTTGTATGTTGCTTAATTCAGTGAGCACCTCACCTTGTCTTGTCCCAGGAGTCCCACATTTCCAGTGGGGAGGGTCACAGTTGCTGTGCCTACCCAGGTGATCATACACAGAAGGACACTGCTGTTTACCGTGTCTCTAGGTCACTCAATATCATCAAATTCCTAAAATTACCCTAGAAGATGGACGTGGCTATTCCAAAACAAAGAAAACTGCCATTCACAGATAAAGACACCAAAGCTCACCTAAGTTAGAAAATGACTAAGACTTCAGCATGTGTAACTTCATGAGGATTTTTAAAAGCCAACTCCTTAATAACACATATACACTACTGTATATAAAGGAGTAAACAACAAGGGCCCCTATGTAACACAGAGGGCTGTACTCAATATCTTGTTATAACCTATAATGAAAAAGAATCTGAAAATGAATATATACATTTATATGTATATCTAACTGAATCACCTTGCTGGGAACTTGAAACCAACACAACATTGTAAATTAACTATACTTCAATTTTTAAAAATACTAAAACAAAACCAGCTCTTTACAATGAAAGAAATCAGCTCTACAGACTTGCCTGGTGATCCAGTGGTTAAGAATCTGCCTGCTAATACAGAGGACCAGGTTTGATCCCTGGTGCAAGAAGATTCCACATGCCATGGATAACTAAGCTTGTGTGCCACAACTACTGAACCCAAGCTCTAGAGCCCATGCTCCACCACAAGAGAAGTCCCTGCAATGAGAAGCCCACACATCACGACTAGACAAAGCCCATGCATAGCCAAAAATAAATAAATGAATATTTTTAAAAATACCTCTATAACTCCCAGTTCCTATAAAATGAAGTCAAGGACTGTCACCATGAATCTCAAACCCCTAGCTTCTATTTACCTTTCAGCATTTTCAGTTCACCTTGCCCACTGATTGCTTGAATTGTTTGCCATATTATCTGATCACTGAATCTTTCTCCCTTCCTAAACACACCCCTGCACTTTTGCACTCCTATGTGTTGTTGTTGTTGTTGTTTTTAATGCTATATTTCTACCTGGAATGTCTAGCCTAACTCTTAACTTCTCATCTTTCAAGGCCACTCAACATCAGTGAGAGCAATGCTTCTGAAAGTGTGATCTACCTGAATCCAGCTGGGAGGTTTCAAAACTGTGAAGGTGCTAAGATTGCTCTCCTGACTTAATTAGCCAGATTTCTGGAAGTGAGATTTGGGGATCTATGTTGTAAACATGTTCCCCTGGTGACTATTATGTTCAACACAATTAGGAACCTGACTTCCATAGACTCTAAGTTCCCAGGAGGTGTGTTCCCTCCTACACCTATGTCTGGCATGGAGGCTGACCTACAGAAGACTATAAAGACCCACAGAAGACCCATAAAGACTTGGGGAAGCCATCACACTGAGCAGTCAGAGTTCATTAGGCACAAATGGATTTAAGTACAATTGTCAGATGGATAGAATAATGTGTCATGGGTGGATAAATGGAATTAACTGCCCAGTACTCTACCCCTACCTACCTCTTTGTCTAAGAATGTGTCACTAACATTCCATGCCTGAGTAGCAATAGCCATGCCCATCTCATGGTCCCAACACATCCTTGATTGGGTCACAGGAGCTGTCTGCCTCCTGCAGTGGTCTTTGAGCTCATGGAAGACATAGAACATGTGCCTTATTCTTCTATTAATCCCAACACTTAACAGAGGTCCTGGCTCAGAGTTATTGCTCCATAAATATTCAGTGATTGAAAACCTATTAACTGAATACAAGACCATATAACACAAGAGGAAGGATCTGGGTGCAGGCCGACCAGACACAGGCAGTTTGATAGGAACAAGAATCCTAAGGTCTGTCGTTTCCTACATTTGGTGAAAGGAAAGCACCTCCTTTTCTGCCCAGTACTCAGGGAGAGGAGCAGAGGGAGACTCCATCTGGGGAAGGGAGGACAGGAGGGAACAGATTTAAGAGGATGCTGTCCCTAAAGTGCTGGCAGAGGGTGCTGTGGGCAGTGTTCAGTTCTGCAGGCCAGCCCCCGCAGGGAGCTGTGCTCAGAAGAAGGGGAATTCAAGGGCTTTAGAAGGCCGGATGTTGTAATGGAAAATGAGGGCATGAACTCTGGAATCATACAAACCTAGGCAAAAATTCCAGCTACTCTGCTCACCAGCTTTATATTTTCTCATCTGTAAAAGTAAACCCAAAACAGAGAAGAGGGCAGAAAAGGAGATGGAGAAAGATAGACCCTGCTAATGCTATCTGGTATCCTAGATCCAGCTGTGAAGCTGAATAATAAGCCAAGCTGGGGGATGGTTCAGAATCAAGATTATTACAGAGTAGGTACAAGCTGCCTCTC
Organism: Capra hircus; assembly: GCF_001704415.2. Lineage (NCBI taxonomy): Eukaryota > Metazoa > Chordata > Mammalia > Artiodactyla > Bovidae > Capra > Capra hircus. The sequence continues at coordinate 75,169,668 of NC_030821.1, read as the reverse complement.
CTGGGACTGTCTTGAACACTTGTGCTGGTGCCTTTGCCTCCAGTCATCCTTGTCCCTGATCCTATTCATGGAGGTGGAGAAGAGCCAGATGTATTTTAAAGGCCAGGGACACTAACACCAGCAGGTGACAGGAGCATCTCAATTACGCTGCCTGAGCCATGAGAGATCTAGAAAATTTCTAAGCATTTCTATAGTGAAACTTTCAAGAGCAACTCCCAGAAAAGAAGTCATCGTAAAAGCATCATGCTGTCGAATCAGCAGCAGTGCCTACCATTAATCGAGTTCTGATTTTCAATACAGGCAGAAATAAAATGAGAGTCTGACTGTGATGCTCTTTTATGGAACCTGCCCAGAGGGGAATGTAGAAGGGAAAGGTGCTGCTAGCCAAGGAACCCAAACGGGCTATTCTCCAGAATTCTACAAACACGGACTTCCTGTGATTTTTACCAGTCTGCACCATAAGACCGTGTGCCCAATGGTCTACAGCAGGGGGGCATCAGTAGAGACTGAAAACCCAGAGTTTCTCTCCTTTAATTCTCTACCAATGTACCTTATAATTTTCTTTCATTATACTTACCATGATTTGAAATTATGCAGTTACTTATTTCTTATCAGTTTTGGGGGTGGGGTAGGGTGATGGGTCTCAACCTTGCCTACACAGAATTATTACTTGGGGATCTTTGGAAAGCACTAATTCCTGGATCCCCCTCCATCCCCCAGATGCAGGAGACCTGGGATAAGACCAGGAGCTTTTAAATCTCCACCAGGAGATTCCAGTGCACAGCCAAGTACACCAGATTTGGAAATAAGTTTCATGAAAGCAAGGACTAAGTCTAGTATATTTAGAGCTCTATCTTCAGCATCGAGCCAGAACTAAGCACTGAATCCTTAATGAATATTTGCTGAATGAATGAGTGAATGAGTCAGCCCCCCTCTTCTGTGTTCACATAGCATCTGACTTTCATCTCCCCATCTCAGTACCTAAGAAAGTGCCTGCCACATAGTTGGTGCCTGTATTAAATGTTTTGCTCCAGGGAAGAATAAATTTAAATCTCACTTTCTTCATCTGTAAAATGGGGATGTTCTTTGCTTCCATGCAGACAGTGCAGCTGGTGCTTTGTGAACTTTCAGCTCAGTGAGACATAAAGGCTTTTCTACCTGTTGGCAGAAACTTTGATGTTATGAGAACAGCATGGTGCAAATCAGAAACCTTAGTCTGCACCAGAGCAGAGGCAGCAATAAATGCCTCCTGCTTAGGTCAGATTTAAAAACCATCTGTTGGGGTTAATCTCTCCTCTTGCTATTTTTTGTTGGTATGGCTGTGCTAGCTGCCACATTTTACCACACTTGTTTTTTAATCACTCAGCTTTTTGCAGGTCATAAAAACAAAAAACAGGATCATTCAAGAGGTGCATGGATCTACTCTATTATCAGAATCCTGAGTCCTCTGTCTTTACAAAGGCAAGGAGCCGAAATGGAGGGGACAAGGAGACCAATATCAGAACATATCCGCCATCTTTCTGTCTTGCCTTTCTTCTTTGGCTCGGCCACTAGAGCATCTAGTCAGGTTACCATGGTTACTATTAATACAGATGATGGGCAAAGGGTCTGGAGGAATTGTCTGGAAGGTGTGCCTATATCTTCTGAAATATCCCTAGACGGATAAATGTCTCCTCCGACTCAACTGAGACTGTCTCCTTAATGCATCCAAAAGGAAAAAAAACTGCCTCCAGGTGTTTTCTTTCAAATTTAAATTTTTTTTCATCAATGTCATACACACACGTGGTTTAAAATGTCAAAATCACTAGAAGACTTACAGTCAAATCAGAAGTTGACTTCCCTGTGTCTCCCTACTCTAAAAAGCAAGCAATTTTCACTTTTTCAGCTGTATACTCTGCACTTCCCACCATATTAGATTTTCATTCAAAATGCTAGCTATTACTATGATTCTTGATTTCTTGATTTTTGACATTATCGAAATCTATTCTATAAAAATGCAAGTCAGCACCTACAAGTGTCCCCTACATACACCCTCCACTTTTATTCTCCCTCTCTCCCATCATCAACGTATTTTGTTAAATCCAGTGTTTATTACGATGATGTAAATATGTTCATGACTAAGCTAAATCTAAGGATGCCATTTTTTTTCCTTATACAGCTTTTTATTTTTTGAAGGAGTAATTCATTGCTTCATTTTCAGTTGTTGGCACTGAGAACCTGCTTAGTTACTTTTCCATGTTCCAAATTTTTAAAAAAAAATTTTTTTTAATTTATTTGTTTGTGCTGGGAACTTTGGCTGCAACCTGTGAGCCCTTAGATGTGGTTTGTGGAATCTAGTTCCCTGACCAGGGATCGAACCTGGGACCCCTGTATTGGGCATGCAAAGTCTTAGCCACTGGACCAACCAGGGAAGTCCCTCCATGTTCCAAATTTTCTAAAAAAAAAAAATTTATGGACACTTTAAATAATTTTTCTTCACAAATGAGCACTCCATAAATCTCTTTAATTAATTTATTAATATTTCCTGGAGAGACACTTCTGAGCTGGCTGAACTTCTGCCCACAGCACAGCTGCCACACTGCCTCAGCTGCTTCAGCTCACTTGGGCGTGGACCTTCTGTTCTGGATCCTGTAACTTCTTTCTTGATATGCTCCCATTCTATAAAAAGCTAACTTGAAAGTAAAAACGTTGAGGATATGCATATTTGAAAGCATATTCATCCTAATTTCCTAACCTCATGTTTAATTGGAAGAGCAAGAGAATTTTAGGTTAAAGACCTAGATTGTGAAGAATTGAGTTTTGAAAGCATTGGTCCATTTTCTCCTGGCTTTCAATGTTATGATTAAGACTATTGCCCATACACCCTGTCTTTTTCATGCGACCTGCTTTCTCTCCCTCTCTCATCTCTCCCCACGTCCTCCTCCCTCTCCCTCCTCCTTCCCTGTCTGTGGCCCTTCTTCTTTTTCCTCACTGCCTATCATGCATGTGCTTTTAGGATTTTTTTCTTTAATCTCATCTGGAGTTTCACGTAAAATTTTTGTTAAGTCTGCTTTGGATCTTCGGGTGGACCCTTACAGTTTGGAAACTGAAGTTTCTTCCATCTTGGGAAATATTCTTACGGTACTTTTTAAAATCTTCATTTTAGGCTAATTGTAGATTCACATGCATTCATAAGAAAGAATATAGAGATACTGTTTACCCTTTAACCACTTTCCTCCAGGGGTGATATCTTACAAAATTACAGTACTGTAGTACAATGGCCTTCCCATGTGGCTCAGTGGCAAAGAATCTGCCTGCCATGCAGGAGACATGGATTTGAGAGCTGGGTCTGAAAGAGCCTCTGGAGGAGGAAATGGCAACCCACTCCAGGATTCTTGTCTGGGAAATCCCATGGTCAGAGGAGCCTGGCAGGCTATAGTCCACGGGGTCAAAAATTGTCAGATACGACTGAGTGACTGAGCGCACACACACACACAGTAATACAGTCAGGATATTAACAGTGATGCAGAAATGAGGGCCACAAAGATCCTTCATATGGCCCTTTTATAAGCTGCCTCCACTTCCCTCTGTCCCCTACCCCCTTGTTAATCACGTTACCATCATATTATTCCCCATTTATATAACTGATTTATCAAGAAGGGTATGTAAGTGGAATCACATGATGTGTAACCTTTTAATACTGGCTTTTCTCTCTCAGCATAATCCTCTGGAGATTCATTCAGGTTATTTCAAGGCACTTACCCTCTCAAAGGTTCAGTTCCTCATTGGTAAACACAGGACGACATTGCATTTGCATAGAAGCTCTGTGACATAAGTGAAACAGTGGATATGAAGTGCACGTGTGGTATTTGGCACAAAGGAAGAGGAAATTTTAATGACAGTGTCACTATTGTGTTGTGTGGGGTTTTTTTCCAGCCAGATGTAATTGCATTTTCTTGGCACATTTTTTTGCTAAAGAATTGGCTTGTCTGAGCTGCTGGCCAGTGTGTTAGATCAAGAAATTAATGCATCATCTGCTTCCAGTTCCTTGGATCTCAGGGAAAGAGATAAAATGCCAGTGGATGAGGTCAGGAGAGCTTCAGAAAATCCTAAATGTGTGCTTCCCCAGGTTCTGAACTCAAAAGTTCTCTGGAAGACTCCAGGCATCTCCACGTCCTCCAGGGAAAGAAAGGACTCCATGAGCCCAAGGTGCCACCACAGCCTCTAGCAAGGAGGCCAGGAGAGCAAGGAGGTCTGTCCTCCCAGAGTCCTGGGCTATTTTAGGTTTAATATTTAGAGAGATACTTGCTATGCCTTTGATGTTTGTGAAGGCATTTCCCATACTCTTGTAGCCTGAGGCCATCACAAAGTTCAAAGGATGGAGTCGATTTATTGACTCAGACATCAGGAGGGTCTTTATATTCAGCTCCAGATATTCATTTTTAAGGGAAAAATGAAATGTTTTGCTTTTTAACCAGGATAAAGTAGAAGCTGTGCAGATTTCTGAGACCTTGGGGTTTGGCGATGAAGTGAAAGCAGTTCTTGGAATGTTTAACTACTTCCACATCCTCATGTGGTTATGTGGAGTAACCACAGAAGTGCGAGGAAGGCCACCAGACCCATGAGTGTCTGCCTGGATGTCTGAGTTTCTGCCACTTGAAAATGCCCCCTATGGAAAGACAATATGGTTCTGGAGACAAAGCACGTGAATCAAAGACAGAGGGATGAATTTCATCCCTGCAGCTTGCTGGCTGTGTCCGCTGGGCCTCCTGGGTCTGGTTTCCTCACCTGGAAAACAGAGAGTGATGACGATACTCGCACACGGAACTGCCTTATGTGCGTATGAAAGTGCGTATTAAAGCATTTTGGGAATGACGGGAAAGCAATTCAGCTATTTGTTAGCCGGCTGTTAGAATGTTATCCTTGATATTAACAGCAGTTCTGAAAAGAGCAGGGTTCTCATTATTCCTCTTTCACAGAAAAGAAAACCGAGGCCCACAGAGCTAATTAACCCATTCTTTGTAACCCTGCTAGATCTTGTGGGTTTTCCTGCTGCCAATGTTACTGATAATTCTCATAATTTCTGAGAATTACCCATAAGATACAAATGTCACCATTCTAGTTACCTTGATTTTTTTTTTTTCAGCCCTTACCTCTCTGACTTAAACTCATTTTTCTCAACTTTTATGGATAATAGAACTAAAAGAATCATATAAAATCACTTCTGCATCTACTATGAAAGTACCATTTAATGTATTGTTTATTATGTCATTAAAAGACTCATATACTGTATCAGGTAATAAATTCCTTTTAGAATGTCATGTCAGGAAATAAATTTTTACTGCTTTAATAACTGATATCCTTTCTTCTAACAGATAATAAGAGCATTTCAATCTATCATATTTTCTCTTTTGTCTCTGCCACTGAAAAGTATCTAAACCACATAGATATGCTGTTGATACTGTGTATAAAATAGATAACTAATGAGAATCTACTGTATAGCTCCGGAAACTCTACTCATTGCTTTGTGGTGACCTAAAGAGATAGGAAATACAAAAGAGAGGGGATATATGTAGACATATAGCTGATTTACTTTGCAATACAGTAGAAACAAATACAGCATTGTTAAGTAACTAACCCCAATAAAAATTAATTTAAAAAAAAGATGGCATTTAAGCCCCAAATTATAGCTGCCATTTTCAGTCACATTTTTCTGTAAAAATCTTCCTATGCAAATAAAAATGTGTCTTTTCTCTTGCTAAAAGAAGTAAATAAATAAAAATTTTCAATAAAATATTTTAAAATTACAAACAAAACCAAAATAGTGTCTACTGCTGCTGCTGCTGCTAAGTCGCTTCAGTCGTGTCCAACTCTGTGCGACCCCATAGACGGCAGCCCACCAGGCTCCCCCGTCCCTGGGATTCTCCAGGCAAGAACACTGGAGTGGGTTGCCATTTCCTTCTCCAATGCATGAAAGTGAAAAGTGAAAGGTAAGTTGCTCAGTCATGTCTGACTCCCAGCAACCCCATGAACTGCAGCCCACCAGTCTCCTCCATCCATGGGATTTTCCAGGCAAGAGTACTGGAGTGGGTTGCCATTGCCTTCTCCAAAACAATATCTAAACCAAATTAAATCTACATTTTTTTCATATTTACTCATTAAATTTTTTTGTTCACTAACCAAGTATTTAATCTGATAAATGCATACCTTCTGTCCTAGGCATTGTGCTGAGGGCTAAGATTACAGCAGTGAAAGGTATATATATATATATATACATGTATATATATATAAATTTATTCTCTCTTAGAGCTTGTATTTTGCAGAGAATATACATCAATAATATTAACAATAAACATATATAGTATATAAATACTAATAAATACTATTCAGAAATAGTGGGGAAAATATATACATATTAGAAGAATATATTAATAATGGGAAATATATTTGTGGGAATAAATATGCACACATATATTATCTATGTGTATATATAATATACATGTACAGTATGTATACATATATTACATTTATATAAATTTTTTCTCTCAGAGCTTGTATTTTGTGGAGACTATACATCAATAATGAACATATATAATACATAAAATACTGATCAATACTACCCAGAAAAAGTGCAGAGAACAGAAAAAAGTCTTCAGAATGGAGGAGGGGAGGTGATAGGTTGCCATTTTAACAGGGTGTCAGGAAAGTTTTCATAAAAGCAGTGATACTTCTCCCATTGCCAACTATATCCTAGCCAGTTTAGATCAGACCAAACTTCTCCTAAAAGACAGCAGAAAAAAAACAGATAATTATTTTTAAAGTATTCTGTTTGAAGGAATTAGCGACCTACTTAGCTTGAACGGCTACGATTCGAGAGAGAAGAGAATTACAGAAAAGTGAGCCCCACATTCTGTCTCTGCTTGAGATATTTACTCATTAGTAAATGATGACCAAGAGGCAAAGAAACCAAGAAAAAACTGTGCTGAGAGTTCAGTCATATCAAGGGCTAGAGAGAAAATATTGTAATTCAAAACATGCCGAGGAGGAGGGCCATAGTATATACCACAGGTTTTCAGTTGAGGCCACTGAAGTTCTGCTCCCTGGGAATAGGCATACTGGAAATTTGCCAGCTTCTGCAAAGACTGAAGACACTGCTTCTACTCAGCTCAGTATCAGATTGGTTTAAGTGAAAGTGAAAGTGAAGTGGCTCAGTCGTGTCCGACTCTATGGGACCGCATGGACAGTAGCCTACCAGGCTCCGAAATCCATGGGATTTTCCAGGCAAGAATACTGGAGTGGGCTGCCATTTCCTTCTCCAGGGGATCTTCCCAACTCAGGGATCGAACATGAGTCTTCTGCATTGCAGACAGACGCTTTACCATCTGAGCCACTAGAGTGATCCTATAGCCACTATCCTATCCTATCAGATTGGTTTACTACCATCTTAATCCCTAAGTACTTGAAAGAGGAAGATAATTTCCTCCCAGAGTCTCATGAAAGTTCTTGAATTTTTTTGCATATAATAGCTGGAATTCAGTGAAATTTACCAGGCATATTAGGAGATAGAACCAAAAGCACTAAAAAAAAGCAGCCAATAGTAACAGACCCCAAAAAGATCCAAAATTAAATTTTAAATAGCTGAAAATAAGTGACCAGGCAGGAAATTTGACCAGAAAACTGGAAAGTAGTTAAAAAAATAATTAAATAGAAGTTCTAATATTTAAAATATGGTATCAGGATTTAAGAACATAATATACTGATTTAACAGAAAACTAGGGAGAGAAGAACAAAGGAGTAATGAGCTACAAGACAGGTCAATAGAAAATATTCAGACTAAATGATGGTGAGACCAAAGGGTGAAAAACACAGAAAGAAAGAATAGAATACATCTGACACATGACCAAAAGATTTCACAGCAATTAAAGTCCCAGAAAGAAAGGACAGAAAAAATCAGTTAAAGACAGTATCTGAGAAGATAGTGGCTGTGGACTTTCCACCACTAATGAGCTAAGGACACAAATCAAGCCACTGATTCTTGAGCAAACACCTGAGATAGCTGAGGGTAGACTCATGAAGGTATCTAGGGAAAGTATACTCTGGGCATAGGACGTAGCAAGTACAAACCTAGATGAAGCCAAAGAGGTGAAGATCAGGTACAGTCGAACCCTTTAACATATTTCGCTTTTATTTAATATGATATATATATATATAAGTCACTCAGTCGTGTCTGACTCTGTGACCCCATGGACTGCAGCCTGCCATGCTCCTCTGTCCATTGGATTTTCCAGGCAAAGGTACTGGAGTGGGTTGCCATTTCCTTCTCCAGGGGGTCTTCCTGACCCAGGGATCGAACCCAGGTCTCCCACACTGCAGGCAGACACTTTACCATCTGAGCTACCAGGGAAGCCCATGGTAAACTCCCTTTCTCAAAAGAAAAAAGAAGCCATAATCTGACTTATCTCTGAAAAGTCAACTACCATGAAGAGAACAAGTTCCTTATTATTCCTCATGTTAGTTTTCTATCATTGCACAACAGCTGGCTCAAATTAAGTGGCTTAAAATAACACACCTTTATTGTCTCAAAGTTTTGTAGGTCAGAATTTCAGGCAGGCTCATTTAGGCTTTCTGCCTGGGGTCTCAGAGGGCTGAAATCAAGGCATGGGTCAGACTGAGATTTTATCCGGACACTCTAGGAATGCATTTGCTCCCAAGGCTTTTCAGATTATTGGCTGATTCAGATCCTTGTGGTTGTAGGACTGAGATACTCATTTACTTACTGGCTGACTCTCAGTTCCTAAGAGCTGAAGGCATCCCTTGCTTTTTGCCCCCTCTATCTTCAAAGTGAGGAATGGCACAGCCTATTCCCCTCCTGTTTTAACCTCTGAATGTCTCTTCTGCCATAGCAAAAGAAAACTTCCTGCTTTTAAAAGACCTAATTGATTTAGTAAGGCCACCCAATTAATATCCATATCTTGAGGTCAACTGATTTGAGACATTAATCATATATGCAAAAGCCCTTCACAACCGTACCTAAATTAATGTTTGGTTGAATAACCAGGGACTGAAACTTTGAGAGGACATCTTTAGAATTCTGCTCACATTTCTAGTTTTCAAATGAGCAAAATGAGACACAGGGAGGTTGTGACCTGTCTAATATCACATTACTAATTATAATTGCTATTGCTTTTTTGTTTCTGGCCAAAATATTAATGGACTAGGTAGGGAATGACGGCAGGAGAAAGGAATCCAGTTAGAGTTCTATTACAACTATTCAGGCCAAAGATGAATGTGGTGTCACTGAGCGTAGTAATAGTAGAGTTTATAAGGAGCAATTAGTTCTGGATAGATATTGAATATGTAGTAAATAAGAGCTGATGATGGATTGGATTTGGAATCTGAAAGGAGGTGCCAAGATGACTCCAAGATTTTTGGTCTGAACAAAAAGAAGGACTTTTAGTGAGAATGTATTTACTAAGTTTGGGAAGTCTGCAGGATGAACAGGTTTGTTGGGGGAAGATCTGGTTTTAGACATGTTAAATTAAGATGTCTCAGGCATTCAAATGAGATGTCTAGTAGTGTATAAATTTGGAGTTCAGGGGATGTTGTCAGTGGGTAGATGATATTTAAAACTCTGAGACTAGACAAAATCACAAAAGGAATATAAGTATCATTAAGGAAGAAAAGAGCTCCAGAAACTGAGCCCAGGATATTCAATATTTAAAGGTCAGGAAAAGAAAAGGAACTCCCAAAAGGTAATAAAGAAGGAGCAGCCACTTATGTAAGCGGAAATTCAAGAAAGTATGGTGAGTCAGAAAGAGAAAAACAAATATTGCATATTAATGCATCTTTATGGAATCTAGAAAAATGGGACTGGTGAACCTATTTGCAGGGAAGGAATGGAGACGCAAATGTAGATAATGGGCTTGTGGACACAGCAGGGGAAGGAGAGGGTGGGATGAACTGAGAAAGCAGCACGACCTTTATACACTGTCGTGTGTGAAATAGAAAGCTAGTGGGAAGCTACCATTCACTGTAACACAGGGAGCCCAGCCTGGCACTCTGTGATGACCTAGAGGGATGGGGGGAGGCGAGAGGGCTCACCAGGAAGAGGACATGCATATAATTGTGACCAATCCATGTTGTTGTACAGCAGAAACAAACACAACATTGTAAAGCAATTTTCCTCCAATTAAAAATTTTAAAAAAAGAAAGTATGGTTTCCCAGAAGCCAACTTAAAGTATTTTACTAAAGGAGTGGGAAGTCATTTGGGTGAAAAGATGCTGAAAGGTAAAATAAGATGAGAACTCAGAACTATCCATCTTATTTAACAACACAGAGATTATTGGAAATCTTAAAAAAAATTTTTTTAATGGCTGAGTAATACTCCATTGTGTATATGTACCACAGCTTTCTTATCCATTCATCTGCTGATGGACATCTAGGTTGCTTCCATGTCCTGGCTATTATAAACAGTGCTGAGATGAACATTGGGGTACACGTGTCTCTTTCAGTTCTGGTTTCCTCAGTGTGTATGTCCAGCAGTGGGATTTCTGCATCATAAGGCAGTTCTATTTCCAGTTTTTTAAAGAATCTCCACACTGTTCTCCATAGTGGCTATACTAGTTTGCATCCCCACCAACACTGGAACGACCCAGAGGGATGGTACGGGGAGGGAGGAGGGAGGGAGGTTCAGGATGGGGAACATGTGTATACCTGTGGCAGATTCATGATGACGTATGGCAAAAGCAATACAATATTGTAAAGTAATTAACTTCCAATTAAAATAAATAAATTTATATTATTTTTTTTTAATATAGGGATGAGGGTACAAGCCTTACTGGAGTAAGTTCCAAGAAATAATGGAGAGAGATACTTTGGTGAACGTGAATACAGACATCTCCTCTTCATTGATTTGTTGTTAAAAAACAAAAACAATCAGAGAATTTAGGCCTAAGATATATAAAAGCTGGAAAGAGCATCACTTCAATCCTAACAACAAGGATAAGTGGGATAACATACAAAATTATGGCTTTCTTGAACCCATCAGACAGCTGAGGTCACAGGACTAACAAGTGACGTGAAATTCAAGGAAAGACAGACCTGGAAACCCAGCTCACCTGTGGCAGACCGCAGAAGACAGAGATGCTGGGCCCACTGCATGGGTGCTAAGTCTCTTTAGTCGCGTCTGACTCTTTGCAACCTTCTGGACCGCAGCCCACCAGGCTCCTTGTTCCATGGGATTCTCCAGGCGTGAATACTGGAATGGGTTGCCATGCCTTCCTCCAGGAGATCTTCCCAATCCAGGAATCGAACCCATGTCTCCAGCATCTCCTGCATTGGCAGGCGGGTTCTTCACCACTAGCACCACCTGGAAACTCAGGCACCATACAGGCAGCTAAAAGAGCCAACAAACTGCTCAAGGCTGGATGTGGGCTAGTATGAGAGTGGAAAACCCAAAAGTGGAACTGCTGGATCAAGTGCAGCTCTGTGCAGTTCTGTTTTTAATTTTTTGAGGAACTCTCCATACTGTTTTCCATAGTGGCTTCACCAATTTACATTCCCACGAACAGTGCACAAGGGTTCCCTTCTCTCCACATCCTTTCCAGCACTAGTTATTTGTTGTCTTTTTGGTAAGTCATTCTGACAGATGTCAGGTGGTATCTCATTGTGCTTTTGATTTGCATTTTCCTGATAATTAAGAAGGTTGAGCATCTTTGCAAGCGCCTGTTGGCCATTTGTCTGTCTTCTTTAGAAAAACATCTATTCAAATGCTCTGCCTATTTTGTAATCTGATTTTGATTTTTTGCTATTAAGTTGTCTGGGTCTTTCATACATTTTGGACATTAACACCTTATCATATATATAATTTTCATTATTTTCTCCTATTCAGTAGGTTTTTCTCCCCTATCCAGTATCCGATCTCATTACTGTCTAAGAAACTTTCATTTTAAACCATCTCAAATTTTTTGCCGAAGGAGGAAAATTGGAATACATAAATATATTATTTTTCAGTTTAACGACTCTCACTTCAAGTTCTGGTAAAACTTAGCATGGATAAGGTAATTTGGTAAAGGAGAGAGAGGAACCAGATTTCGAAAGCAAGTTACTCCCTCAGAATGTAGACTCATTCGGTAGGTGGAAGGGAGGCATGCATTACAGGATCCTGGACAACCAGGAAGAAGTTTAAAATCTCCAGGTTCCTATTCAGCAAACAGCCATTGGGTTTCTGCCATCCTGCCAGATGCAATAAACTAGCACAGACCTTGCTCACTGGGTAAGGAATTTAACAGCAAAAAACTGCCCTGAAAGGGACAAAATCTCTCTTTACCTATTTGTTAGCTGAAAAATTGGGGCAAACGTACATGCTTTCCTACCTCGCAAGGCCTTTCTGAATATCATTTGACAATATAAAAAGCAAAGCCTTGCACAGAAATTAGATATTTTATGGGATTAAATGCCAGCTAAATCTACTTCCAACCCTGACTCCTTGGTTTCCATGACTATATGAGAATAGGTGATCAGACTGAAAACAGCCTTTGTATATGAGTATGATTTTCAGGTTATCTGGAGAGGATCAACAATCCCTTCACTCAGATCTTCCTGTGGGCTGACTACAATTTCTCATTTATGTGTCAACTCAAATGCCAACCCCTTAGAGAGGCTTTCCTGAATTACCCAGTCTAAAATATCCCCCACCCCAACCATTTTTATCTTCATAAAAATTTATCTCTATATAAATGCCACATTTGTAACTGTTTCTTTATTTATGCCTGTATACCTCTCCTGTTATAAAGACAGCTCCAGGGCCTTCCTTGGTGGTCTGGTGGATAAGACTCTGAACTCCAAATGCAGGGGGAACAGGTTCGATCCCTGGTCAGGGAACTAGATCCACATGCTATAACCAAGAGTTCACATGCTGCAACTAAAGATCCTGCATGCTGCAATTAACACCAGAGAAGCCAAATAAAAAAAAGTAGATAAGTATTTTTTTAAAAAAGAGAAGAAGAACGAACGAAAACTCCATGCAAGCAGGACATTTGTCTGCCTTCCTCACCTCAGTGAGTGAATAAATGAATGAGAAAATGAATTAAAAGACAGAGCATAGGCTTTGGAGTAAGACCCACCTATATTCAAACCTGGATAAACCTGGGGGAGTTAACTGAACTTCCATTAGCCCCAGTTTCCTTATTGGGAAATGCAAATAATAATTCTTCCCTGAGGGTTATTGCAAAGATGAAAACAAGTGCAATCAGGATGTGTAAAATATCTGATATTCTTAACAAATAACAGCTCCAGCTTCAATTATGAGGAGATACCCAGTTAGCCAAAGGAAAGGAAATCAAAAAGGAGCTTCAGTCACGCATTCTCATCTGGCAGCAGGCTCGCAGTGGTTCCGAACGAGCCCATGGGACTGTGGGGTTCCGTAGAGCAGCTCTGCTGCAGCCAGCTGTCTCACCCGCTCCCTGCCCCTTCCTTTCTGTGAGTGACTGAGACTCCACCTGTGGGCCTTCCTGCCTGTTGCATGTCTCGGTATGCCCAGACTGCTGGACCATTCTCCTCCTCCTCCTTCCCCTCACCTGTTCCCCACTCCTGCCAGGCAGGGGGGCTCATCTTACAGCCTCTTTATTAAAGACCCGCACCATCCATTGTAGTAACCGCTGCTCAGGTGTCACTGGTGAGCACCTGAAATGTAGCCAGTGCCACTAATGAATCACATTTTTTTGTTTTAATTAATTTAAATAGAAATTATAAAAGTGATATTAATTCAGCTGTTGGAAAATTTGTAAGGATGTTTCAAATAACCCAGGTTGTGAATCCACTCTTTCTACAGCAAGTTCCAGGAAATTTAAGTAAAACTCAAGTTATTCCAATGAAAACTTGAGTCCAAAGAGAGATATGCTAAATGTGTTAAAATACACACATTTCAAAGGCTTAGTCTAAAAAGAGAATATAGAGCTTCTGGGCTGGTGAACACGTGGAGATTCAGGGAGAGTGACGCACTCAGAGGTTGGAGAGCATCAAAGCTCCCTGCCCTGCCCCCATACACTGGCCAGTGAATCTCTTCTATCTGCTGTTCCCAAGTTATATCTTTTACAGTACATCAGTCATCTAGTACGAAAAATGTTTCTCTGAGTTTGGTGACCCGCTCTAGCAAATTAATCCAACATAAGGGGTTGTTGGAACCTCGACTCTACAGCCGCGCCATCGGAAGCACAGGTAACAATTCTGGACTTGCTGTTAGTATCCAATGTGGGGGCTAGGGAGGGGCGACAGTCTTGCAGGACTAAACCCTTAATCTGGGGGATCTGATGCTATCTCCCGGTAGGCAGTGTCAGAATTGAGTTGAATTGTAAAACATTCAGCTGGAGTCAGAACTGCTTGGTGTTGGAGGAGGGGAGTGGAGGCTGTACACCTTGTATTTAAAATCATGAACATTGTAATCGCAAAATGTGAGAACACTTTACCACATAGAATGGTTGAGATAAGTCTGGCATATCCATATAATGAAGGGCTCTGAAGCTGCAATTAAGAATAAGAAATCCTTTGGAATTCCCTGGTGGGCCAGTGGTTAGGACTTTGAGCTTTCACAGCTGTGGGCCCAGGTTTAATCCCTGGTCAGGGGAACTAAGATCCCGCGAGCTGAGTAGCATGGCCAAAAAAACAAAAAAGAATGAAAAATCTTTGTGTTCCAATATGGAGAGATTTCCAGGACGTACGTTAAAGTCAAAATTAGCCAAGTGCCAAAGATTATCTATAGTGTGGACCCTTCCAATAGGAAAGGGAGGAATTTCTTTTTTTTTAATTTCTACAGTGTTGTGCAGACTTCTGACATAGAGCAAGGCAAATCAGCCACGATTAAACAAACATCCCCTCCCTCCCTATTTTCTCTCCCCTCCCCGATCCCATCCCTCCAGGTCATTCTTTAAAAGCGTATCTGCTCATTTTTGAAAAAGGATAGGATGAGGACAGGAAAAACTAACCAGAAACTACTAAGGGAATGGACCAAAACAGAGTATAAAGACTGCTGGACTAGGAGCTGAGTAGTAGGGAGTGGGGAGGAGGCAGACACTTCTGTCTGTCTACCTCTTAGTACAGCTTACGACTTATAGGAGCATGCCAGATAACAAAAATCAACCACAAT
This sequence comes from Capra hircus, assembly GCF_001704415.2. Lineage (NCBI taxonomy): Eukaryota > Metazoa > Chordata > Mammalia > Artiodactyla > Bovidae > Capra > Capra hircus. Next base: position 75,154,546 of record NC_030821.1, on the reverse strand, counting down.
GGAGATACCTCTCCCAAAAAAAGGGAATGTAAAATATCTTAAAATGAATTTTGCCTGTTTCTTTGTACTTTTAAAAATATGGCTGTTAGAAATTTTTAAATTATAACTATGACTTGCCCTTCATGCCTATTGGGCAGCTCTACTGTCTGTAACAAGATCCTGAAAAGCTGAAGCTTGTCTTATGCATATGTGTTGCCCCCGTGCCCAGCTGAGAGAGAAGCTGGTACAGAGAAGGGGCTCCAGGGAGGATCCCTGTAAATTTCTCCAAGCCCCAAGGGCCAGGCCAGCCTTCTTAGAGTTTCCAGAATCCTCTAGTGGCATTCAATCTTCCCTGGAATAATGCAAGCTCAGGGCTTGCCATCCGGCAGCACACTACCTGGAAGGCACTGCTATTTATAGCTGATGCCATCCGTAGGAAGTAATAGTCCCTCAGAATTCTCAGAAGGGTTTGCCTCTCGATTAGAGCCCAGCCAGATTGGGAAAGAGAAGACCAATTTGTGAGTATTTTTAGGCCATCCAATGTACAGTCAGGAGTGCTGAAATTCAGATCTAGTCTCCCCCAGGAGGCTGAGCACAGCTGCAAAGTCAAAAGTGGGCTTTTGCATGAGGAAAACTAATTAGCTTCCCTGTAAACAGTCTCCATGGAGAAAGTCAGTGCTTGGGTCTGTCTGAGGGAAAGAGAGATGTCCTGGGTGCTGAGGAGGGTTCCCCAGAAGTTGACATAAGCAGTTTCTTGCAAGTTTGGTGGGAGCTGCTTGGGGATTAGATTTCCATCTCATTATCTTATTCTCTCATTGGTCATTTATGAACTTTGCTTAGTGCTGATTGAGAAAATTATGAAAAAGAAAAAAAAAAGGTTGTTTGAGACCGCCCCCTACCAAAAAACAATTTGGAACTCTTTTGGTTCTGAGGAATGTATCTGTAATCTTGGGTCTCCATGCAAAGACCCAGAGATAGGTAGCCTCTGGTCTCTTCCTTTTCACCCAAATTCTGTCCAGTGAATTTCAGTGAAAGAAACAACTTGGCAGGAAGTCCTTCCCTCTGACCCGGGATGGGCAGCCTTTCCCATTGACTGGATTCACTGAGAACCACAGACGGTGGACAAGCACTGAACACAAGTCTGGAGACTGCGGCACTAATTAACTGTTCTTGGGCACAAAGACCTTGTTACCATATCTGGAGCAAGCAACAATATTAAGAATCAGTGGAATGTCCTGGCCCCTCTGACAACATCATAAGGGTGCTCACATCTCATCTTTCAAACTGCCTAACTCACGTGCTCATGTGTGGGCACCCACACGTTCACATACTATAGTATTTTTTATAGAGCACTTTGTGGTTGGGTCTTCCTCCTTCTCTTTCTTCTTTTAAATCAATTTTTATTGAAGTATATAATTACTATACAATGTTAGTTTCTGCTATGCAACAAAATGAATCAGCTATAAATCCCCTCTTTTCTGGATTTCTTCGCCATTTAGGTCACCACAGAGCATTGAGTAGAGTTCCCTATACTATACAGTGGGTTCTCATTAATTATCTGTTTTGGACATTGTATCAGCAGTTTGCATGTGTCCATCCCCATCTTCCAGTTCATCCCACCTCCCTCCTTGGTATCCACACATGTTTGTTTCCTCTGTCTGTGTCTCATTTCTGCTTTGTAAATAAGGTCATCTCTACCATTTTTCTAGATTCCACATATATGCATTAATATACCATATTTGTTTTTGTCTTTTAAAGCACTTTATAGCTTGTATAAACTTATCATAGAACTGATCATTATAACATCATTCAGTTCAGTTCAGTTCAGTCACTCAGTCATGTCCGACTCTTTGCAGTTCCCTGGACTGCAGCATACCAGGCTTTCCTGTCCATCATTAACTCCCGGAGTTTGCACAAGCTCATGTCCACTGAGTCGGTAATGCCATCCAGCCATCTCATCCTCTGTCATTCCCTTCTCCTCCTGCCTTCAATCTTTCCCAGCATCAGGGTCTTTTCCAACAAGTCAGTTCTTCAGCATCAGTCCTTGCAATGAATATTCAGGGTTAATTTCCTTTAGGATTGACTTGTTTGATCTCCTTGCAATTGAGGAACTCTCAAAAATCTTTTCCAATACCACAGTTCAAATGCATCAATCAAATCATGTCAATATAAGGCAAAACCACTACAATATTGTAAAGTAATTAGCCTCTAATTAAAATGAATAAATTTATATTTTAAAAAATCTATCTGCTATTATTATTCCTATTCTCAGAAGAAGAAACAGGCTTAGAAAGGTTCCTTGATTTGTCTGAGTCACAGAAAGACAGTGGCAAGGAGGACTAAATGCATGTCATCCAACACCTAAGCTTGGCATTACTTCCTTATATAACACTCTATCTTCAATAGTCATTCAACAAAGACCTTTTCAGTGACTATTAACAACTGTGTATCTGCCATGTGCTATGTGTTTTCCACGCATTAGTTTATTTATTGCTCAAACAGTTATATGAAATATGTAAACCTCAGGAAAGTTCATCAGACTTCCAGTAAATGACAGTGGATTGAAATAAGCTTGTATTTTTCTCCATGCTAGTATTCCACTGAAATAGTGATGAATAACATTTTTGAAAGGTCAGCTATGAGCCAGCTTATTAATACACGTCAAATTTTCCTTTCTTTACCTGGATTACCTCATTTAAGGCTCACAAAATCCTACAAGGAAAGTCTTTTTATTATTATTGCTTTACAGATTAAAAAATTGAGGCAGAGAGATGCTAACTAGTTTGCTTAAAGATTTACAGTTAAAAAGTAGTGGCACTTTCTGAACATGGCATCTTCAGACTCTGTTCTCTCAATTTCTACAATTGTACAGAAGTAAAAAATATTTAAACTCACAATGAAGATAGTACTTGCAGAAAATCCTTTCGCAGTCAAGGAATTTCATTCAAGTCCCAGGAAATGGCATGAAGAAAGGTGACTGGTGGCCCAGAATGGATGGAGACTCAGCTTTGTGCATTAGCAGAGTGACATGTTTGTGAAAAACCGATATCCTGTAAGACAAAACTCTGGAGAAGCCCATGGAAGTGGTAGATGAGACCACTAGGAGGTTGAAACCAAGGTTCACCAAGATAAGGGGCTGGAACCAGAGACACTAGCTAGAAAACTGGGCTCGGAATAGTTTCCCTCCCTCCCCAGCCACACCCTCTGTGCGCAGAGCACTGCCATCCAGGTGTGTAACCTGCCTTCCCGACCTCACACCTCCCCTTCAGGCAGAACATCTGGTTGTTCTTTTTAATTGAAGATTTTGAGTGATCCCTCCCCCCAAAGGATCCCTAGTTGAGAATTTAGGATTCTCCGAGCATAACAGCTAAAAATATAAAGAGCTTTAAAAAAAATAGGAAAGGAAACAGACACCGCTCCATGGCCTAATATTTTACTAACAGGTTATCACATTTTAAAGCATGATGATAAAGAAAAATCTCTAAAAGCTTCCACAAGAAAGGTTCTCATTTTAAGATGGCAGAGTAAATCCATTTCAGCCATCTTCTCCTTCCAAAATTTTCCCCCAATAACAATAAGAAGTAGAAAAAAATCAATGCATTTCTTCTTCAAAGAAACTAAGAGACATCTTAACACACTATATGAGAAGATGGACTATAGACGGAGAAAAACAAATGACTTAGCAGAGAGAACATGTCAACCCTAAGTGCCTGTAAAGAGAGGAATCAACCCAATTTACCCCTCCAGGAACAGAGAAAGGCTTGAAAACTAACAGGACCACGTATCAAAAGAGGCTCAAATGAGAAGGATAGTGTGGGCAGCTAAACACAGAAAAGTGGAAAGTTCCAACATTAACAATTTAGACCCATGGGTCCCTGTCCCAACCCCTATCTTACCCTCTAATACACCAAGGGTTTTTTTTTTTTTTTTTTTTTTCTCCTTGAGGCTATACTCTGCTGAAAATAGGTTAAAATAAATTCTTGTATATATAAATGAGATGGGGTTGGTGAGCAGCCCCTTGATTTGAGGATCATTGCATGACACAGTGGGAAAGTACCCAAGTACCTGCCTGAAGGCGCAGGAGATTCAAGAGACTCAGGTTTGATCCCTGGGTTGGGAAGATCCCCTGGAGGAGGCCATGGCAACTCACTCCAGTATTCCTGCCTGGAGAATCTCATGGACAGAGGAGCCTGGCAGGCTGCAGTCCACGGGTTTGCAAAGAGTCGGACACCACTGAAACACACAGAGCACAGAGCCCAACAGAAACACAAACCTAAAAAGCAGGAAAAGACTCACAAATCTCAAATGAAAACTGTCCTCTGGCTTCTACTGGCCTTCTTTGGAGATCACCAGTGCACTCAGGGTCTGCATCTGGATTTAAACACCTTAATTATAAAGATGAACAGACAATTAATTCAAAAAAATCAGGGAAAACGTCCTACTTAATAAAAGAAATCTGAACAAAGAGGCAACAGAATTAATGTAGAGAGCATGAAAAACTTCAAAGAAAATGTAACTACTATGCTCAGAGAAATAGGGGGCAATATTATAATCTATAAAGCAAGAAAAATGCAATCACAAAAAAGTACATTCAGAGAATAAGTTAGAATTCCTGGAAATTAAAAATATGATGACTCAGTTTTTTAAAAAAAGATTCAAAAAAAGTACTTTACAATAAAGTCAAGAAAGTTTTCCAGGAAGCAGAATAAAAAGACAAGTGGGGGTTGGGGGAGAAAGGAAAAATAAGAAAATTAAAAGATTAATCAAAGAGGTTGAACATCCTAATGATAAGAGTTTGCAGAGAGATCAGAGAAAATAGGATATTATCATAGAAAAACATGCAAGAACATTTCCTGGAATGGAGATACAAAAATTCTCCCTGAGTCATAAGTAAAAAAAGATATAAGTCCAAGGTCCTAAACTAAAGTTCTCTTCAGTCGTTTACTCGTGTCCGACTCTTTGTGACCCCATGGACTGCAGCATGCCAGGCTTCCCTGTCCATCACCAACTCCCAGAGCTTGCTCAGACCTATGTCCATCGAGTCAATGATGCCATCCAACCATCTCATCCTGTCGTCCCCTTCTCCTCCTGACCTCAATCTTTCCCAGCATCAGGGTCTTTTCCAATGAGTCTGCTGAAGCTGAAACTCCAGTACTTTGGCCACCTGATGTGAAAAACAAACTAAAGTATATATCACTGTAGAACTTTAGAACAAAAGAATATCCTAAATGCTCCTCAATTTTTCTCTTCAATTACCAGTTGTATTTTTTTACTTGCAATTCTGTTATCCCTTTGATAACAGCAGTCCTTTACTTTTTACCCTTGACTTGGAATTATTAGCTCACTAAAAAACATTTTTGAATTTCATTTTATAAGAATCTATGAATATATATATTTTCTCTGTATCTTTTAATCTATGTCCTGTCAGTTTTTAGATGTCTTAACTTCTCTTTTCCTATGGTATATTTCCTTTAACTTATGTATTATGTAGCTTCTCATTTTTAATATTCCAATAGAAGTTGATTCTTAGAAGCTTCTTTATTATTAATTTCTAATTTAATCATACTGTGAACAGATAATACACATTAAATTATATTAAAAATATGGGACTATGAATGCCATTAGACTTCTTCGTAGGAACATAAGGGAGCTAAGAAAATGGAGCAATTACCTTCAAAATTCTGAGGGAAAATAATTTAGACACTACCCAGATTATAAATCAATGTAGTGTTAGTCACTCAGTTGTGTCCGACTCTTTGCGACCCCACGGACTGCAGCCCACCAAGCTCCTCTGTCCATTGAATTCTCCAGGCAAGAATACTGGAGCAGGTTGCCATTTCCTTCTCCATGGGATCTTCCCGACCCAAGGATCAAACCCTGGTCTCCTGAACTGTGGGTGGATTCTTTACCATCTGAGCCACCAGGGAATCAATGTGAGAAAAGAAATGTTTTAACATGTCAAGTCTCAAAAATTCAATTCCTGCTCACTTACCCTTTCTCAGGAAGTTACTAGAGGAGATGTTCCAATTCAGCAGGGAGGCAAATCAAGGAATGGAAAACCCACTGCAGGCGAGTGGGGAAGGGAACCCTGAGGATGATGGTGGGTGGATTTCTAGCATACAGCCAAGGATCAGTTTAGAGAGCAATGGGTCCCCGATAGAATCAGGAGGATGGAGGCGCCAAGAGGCTGCAAGAGAAAAAATAGAATATATAGAGTATTTGATGGGTTTGATAACGTGGAAAATTAACGCAGCTTTACATAATTTAATAGAGCTGTTATAGGGTGTGAGAAAACAGTCAAATGAGAAGAGCAAATGCATCAATAGTGTCTACTCTTTTCCAGGCACTGTTCCAATTATTTTACATATGTGAACTAAGTAAATAGAAAAACAGGTAATTATTAACTCCAGGAAAAGCTAAAATCTTTGTTAAAAAATAAGAGTCATAATTGTGCATCACTAGGCTCAGCAGTGGGCAGTGTATATAATTATAACAATAAAGCCATTTAAGGACTTCTCTGATGGTCCAGTGGGTAAGAATCCACATGCTCTGGGGCGACCAAGCCCACGTGCCACAGCTACTGAGCCCTCAGGCTGCAGCTGCTGAACCCCGTGAGCCTAGAGCCCAGGCTCCATGGCAAGAGCAGCCACTGCAGAGAAGCCCGCACACCACAGCAAAGATTAGCCTTCACTCACCAAAGCTAGAAAAAAGCAACAGCAGCACTGAAGACCCAGCACAGCCAAAGATAAAAATAAATAAAATTTTAAAGAATAAATAAAGCCACCTCACATACATTTGGATTTTTTTAATGTGATATGACTATTTTGAGAGAATAAACTAGAAAAGGTTAAAAAAAAACCCCACAATTTCTCACTTATTACCATTAGAGAAAATCCATAAAATATTCCCAAAATTTACTCCTGTATGACCCCAGCAGCAGCATGACCCCATCTTCAGTTATCTAATTACATTTGCAGTAATTTCATTCCCAAATAAGGTCACATTCTGAGTCTCCAGGGACTAGAATTTAAATATTAATATATCTTTGGGGAAGGGAACACAATTCAATGAGGGCTTCCCCAGAATCTGCGTGCAATGCAGGATCCACAGGAGATACAGGTGAGTTGGGAAGATCCCCTGGAGGAGGAAATGGCAACCCACTCCAGTGTTCTTGCAAGGAACATCCCATGGACAGACAAGCCTGGCGGGCTACAGTCCATGGGGTCACAAAGAGGTGGACGTGACTGAAGTGACTTAGCACTCATGTGCACACAATTCAAGGCATAATTGTCTCCCAGAAAAGGGATAATCATCAGAATAGTGGTGGGTGTCTTGTGAGTAACACCGAATGCTACAGAACCAGGGAGTACGTCCTAAATACTGAAGTTAAGCCTCTTCCAATCCTAACTAACCCGACTAGGAAATAAGTGTATCTTCACATATTCAAGGGCTCTGAAAATTTGTCTACCTTATGGGATGTAAAGAAGAATGTGTTGGTTTTGCCATACATCAACATGAATCCGCCACAGGCATCCAGGATGGTAGCCATGCCACACAGAAGGGAACCTGAATCACCCTAATAAGGATGGTTATGATTTTATTAATAATTAAAATGCTTAGAGGAACTTCCCTGGTAGTCCAGTGGTTGAGACTTCATCTTCCAATGCAGGGGGTCTGAGTTCAATTCCTGGTCAGGGAGTTCGGATCCCACGTCTCACAGCCAGGGAACCAAAATGTAAGACAGAAGTGATGCTGTAACAGTCAATAAAGACTATTTAAAATGCTTAATAGAATATTTGATTAGCTGGAGCTCTTGGGACAAAGATGAAGAAAAAGTATGAATATAAAGGAGATTTTGCAATAAGGAAAAAAAAAAAGAATGGTAACCAGAAGCTTTACAGAAAAAGAAAGAAGACACAAAAGCTATCCAAGAAAGAAAATAAAATCATAGTGTATCATCTGGTTCTAGAGCAAACTTCAAATTGCCTTAATACTGAATGTAAACTTTACTAAAAAATTAAACTCATATTGTGATATAAATCTGTCAAGAAAATTAGCAAATATATGAAAGAATTAAACCCTACTTAATTTTACCTATATAACAACAAATGCTAAGTGTGTAAAGCCAAAAAAAGCAATATAAGAAATTATATTTAGAAATATGGAGATAACTACCAAAAGAAACAGTTCAAAGAGTTAAAAAGAATGGCTCCTAAGAAGCAGGACAGAAGTGGGGCAAGCAGGTGATGGCTGCTCTTTTCATTACAAAAATGTTTTATTCTATTTAATTTTTAAAGCCCTGTGTCCTATTCAAATTACTAGAAAGGGTCCAGGCCATTCACAGACAACTACACAATCAGTAAGTATAGTCAGTACTGGGATTTGGGGAATACTTTCTTGCTTAAGTCTGACTCTTCTCAATATACCTTGCTGCCCAGGATAATAGACTCTGTGACTTACCCTCAGGACACAGAGGTGAATAAAACTGTGCCTGCCCTAAAGTGCCTCCCAGTCTGAATGGGAGGATGGAAACAAGATATTAAAAAGTGACGCATGTGTGCATGCTCAGTCATGTCCGACTCTTTGTGACCCTATGGAGTGTAGCCTGCCAGGCTCCTCTGTCCATGGGATTTTCCAAGCAAAAATACTGGAGTGGGTTGCCATTTCCTTCTCCAGGGGATCTTCCCAACCTAGGAATCAAACCTGCATCTCACAACGCCTGCATTGCCGGCAGATTTTTTACCACTGAGCCACTGGGGAAGCCCAAAAGTGATGCAAGAAAGACCAAATGAGAGATATGTACAAAGCACTAGAATTTGATAAGGAAAGAACCTTGAATATGGCTTTGAAGGCTGCATGATCTTACCAGGACCTATTGTCCAGGGTGGGTGGGCAGATCTGCAAAACCAAGAAAATAAATTCCAGTCTCCTAAGATTATTTACCCCCAAAAGATCCTTTGGAGATTGGTACAGGTAATTCTGCAGTTTCAGCTTCTTGGTAAATAGAAAGATGAAGAGTCCATAGCCTGGAGCACAGTGGAATCTGAGGTGTAAGCTATAGCCTAGACTTAACAGTGCCCTGAGATTTCCCGTATTGGATGTGAAGACACACTGGTAATGAACATGTCATGAAACAGATGGAGGTGAGTTTTCTGAGCCAGGCTGCTCCCACGCTGGGCTGGAGGAGGACAGGTCTGCTTTCCCGGGAGTAAGTTAGCAAGAAGAAGGGATGGAGCCACAAACCCACGGCACATAAATTCAGAAGGGCAAGCAAAGGCTGGCAGAATGATGGATAATTCTCTGCATTCAGGGTGCATATTCTGAAGCCAAAAAGCAACCATTATGGTAGAGGGGAAAAAAAAAAAAGGTGGCGGGGGGCGGAGGGGAGGAGGGAGAATATGAAACTCTGGGGAAGAATGTGAACAAATAGAAACAGGTCAATGAAAGAGTATTGATATAATCCAGTAGACCAAGAACTAAGATGGCAAATAGATTTATCCCATCCCAAAGTTTACCAAGTGGTCTGCTTTGCCTGGAACAAAGGCTTGAGAAGGATTTTAAAGGTGGAAAGAGATCTGTGATGGATCAGTGATACCTGTAGCTGGCAGCAAAGGAGGAAGAGATGGCCCATTGCTTTATATTCCCCATCCTGGTTTTAAAGATTCTCAGCAGATGGATTCACTCCTTTCCAGGGATCAGCATTCTAAAGTCTTAGGAAGTGTGAATGTTAAGACACAGGAAACAAAGGACTCTTGAATTTCTTTTCACAAGGCCATGGTGTGTTACCTTCACAAAATGAAGAACTCTAATGCAAGTGAGAGTTTTCATTTAAAAACAAAACTAAGGAACCTCATTGTTACCATTCCGGCTAATTTCCCTCCAGTCTTTTCAAATTTATTTATTTTTAATTGGAGGATAATTACAATATTGCATTGGTTTCTGCCATACATCAACATGAATCAGTCATAGGCATACATATGTCCCCTCCCTCTTGAACCTCCCCCCTCACTCCATTCAGTTTTACATATATGAATACACTCAAACATGGGACTACTTTTGATGAGAAAGTTGTAGAGCACAGGGTGTTTGTTTCATAGTTTGGATTTAGTAAGTCTCACTCCACTTGAGGATTTTTCTTTTATTTGTATCCCATCAAATTCATAAAGACCTACTGAAGCTAAAGCTTTATGTTGACAGGACCAATCTATTAAAAGTGCCCACGAGGAGACTGAACTGCCCTCTAACTCAGAACTTTGGGCCAATTAAACACTTCTTTATAGACAAAATGGATACTTTTCAACCAAAGTTCCCTGAGAAATAAGCTCTGGAACCAACACTTCCCTATACCTCCCCCTCCAGAGCACACACACACACACACACACACACACACACACACACACACACACACACACTGCAAACTGTTACAAACTGACAAATCATTAAAATCAGTTTATGGTTAATTGGGAGATTTGATAATTTACTAAAATTATCCTTCAGCAAACTGATCAACTATCAAGCTGGGTTGCAGTGAATGGATTTTTCATCGAGTTGAACTAGAATACCCTTTCAACATTTTGGAATTTAGGGTGGATGTGACCATTTTGCAGAAGGAGCCAGGAGGCTTCTAAACACCTAAACTCTTGTCCCATTAGAAATGACAAGCTAAAGAAGCCTGTTGGCTTGAAATGGGATGGTCCCAGCCAACATCTTCTGATGGGTAAGGACACTGAGGACCCCCAAAAAGACACTCACTCTGGGGATTAGAGCAGAGAAGACTGGACTTAGTGTCTTGACTTGGTGGCTCAGTTGGTAAAGAATCTGCCTGCAATGAAGGAGACATGGGTTCAACCCCTGGGTCAGGAAGATCCCCTGGAGAAGGGCATGGCAACCCACCCCAGTATTCTTGCCTGGAGAATTCCATGGACAGAGGAGCCTGGCAGGCTACAGTCCTTGGGGTCACAAAGAGTCCGACATGACTGAGAGACTCACACACACACAGTGTCCTGCGCAGAGCCCAGAGAGGGGAGATGGGAGTCAGGGCTGATTCTGGGGACCTTGATAAGGAGCTATGGACTTTCTGAGAAGTATGGAGGATCTCATGCTTAATATATTTGCCAAAATAAGGAAATGTGTCTGCACCCCAGCTGGTGACACAAGCCAAACTCTTCCCATGAAGAATGGAGCCTACATGAAGGGTTGTCCTGCAGGACATGCTGTGAGTGATAGATGAACAGATAACAGATGCTCATTGGGTGTCTACTGTTTTGTTTTGGAAACACAAATAGAAATGATAACTCACCCCCCACACTTTGTGTTTATTGAAGAGAGAAGATGAGACAGGTGAAATAAAGAATACAATGAGATCCTTGGTATTCAGGAAAAAATGACTTGGTAGCAGAATGATAATACCCCTGCTGATACCTGTCAAAGTTTATTTAGCCCTTTGTAAACAGCCTTCACAATTGTCATCACATCTATTTGCACTGTACCCACCTGCCCTATGATTTACTTAATATATACTTTGAAAAGTGAAAAACATTAGTTGCTCAGTCGTGTCTGACTCTTTGTAACCCCATGGAGTGTAGCCTGCCAGGCTCCTCTGTCCATGGAATTCTCCAGGCAAGAATACCAGAGCGGGTTGCCATTCCTTTCTCCAATAACTGAGATATATCATTTGTATCTCTTTGCTTCAAATTCATTTCCAATGGAAAATTGCCTAAATTGGTCAATAGAATCAATTTAGTTATTACATGTTTTTTCATCCAATGATATCAATTTACTTAGAAATTCTGAGGGGGAAGAAAAGGCAAATGATGTCTGGAATGATAAGCTGGCAATGAGAAAGTACAGTTAGAGATGGTATATCTAATCATATACCTATAGACAAGTACTGTCTGTAAGAAAGCTTTAAAAGATATGTTTTACTGTTGTTATCATTTCTTTCTTTTTCTTCTCTTAACATGTATTTTAATTGACTCACTTTTCTTTTTCCATTGACAATCTTCTTATAAAAGAAATTCTATACTACGGGTTTACTATTTTTCTAATACATTAAATGTAAAATGTCCATTTATGTAGCACCGAAAATCATCTCACTCCATGATAGCTGGCTGGGCAGGGATCCCCAAGTGCCTTGCAGCCATTTCTGTCCCAGTTAGGACAGAGGTAAAGGGGGTGCAGAGGGGATGCGGGAGTTTTTTCTCAAGCTCTGACCACCCTACTCCGGTGCCCCCTCCAGAGTCTGTCAGCACACGCTATCACAGAGCTAGTTCCCTGTGATGGGTCCTGTGATGGGTTGGCCCAGAACCACCACCCAAGAGCAGAAGGGTTGGTCTCGCCCCTCCAGTGGCTTCCTAGACACTTCCTCCCTGTTGCTCAGAACTCACCTCTGGGAAGACAATGATCTGAGGAGATGAAGCCAGAAGTCCTCTGTGTCCCAGCTGGACAGGGAAGGAGCAGAGAGGGGACCCCACGATCCTTTGAGGTCTTTCCCCACGCCATGCTTCGTCACACTCAGATGCCATCATAGGTGTAGGACATCATACTGGGCAATATTAGTGGCAGCCTCTGGGGTGGATTGTAGGGTTCTTCATTTGGGTTCTCCCAGAACCAAGACCGGGCTTCCCTGGTGGCTCAGTGGTAAAGAATCTGCCTGCCAATGCAGGAGACTCAGGAGGTGTGGGTTCCATCCCTGGGTCAGGAATATCCACTGGAGGAGGAAATGGCAACCCACTCCAGTATGCTTGCCTGGGAAATCCCATGGACAGGGGAGCCTGGTGGGGTACAGTCCATGGGGCCACAAAGAGTCAGACACTACTTAGTGACTAAAGAGCAACAGAGCCAAGACGGGAAGCAAGGGTTTCAGATGACAAAGTGCACACTTGGCCAGAGCCTCACAGCTCATCTAGGCTGGTCTGGAAACTATGTGTTTCCACGCCCTCATGCTGCGTGGCTGTTTCCTAGAGTTCCCAGAGCATATTTCTCATAATAACTTTGCAAACCATTACAGGAGGGACAAACGTGAGTTCTATTCAGCTGCTTATACTTTACTGTGAAGTGGCTTTGAATCCATCTTGAAGATCACTATTGCCATACAGGTATATGCACAGGTATATAGCAGGGCTGGAAGAGGAGGGAGCAGGAGGTGGGGAGGAGGAGAGAGAACCAAGGAAAAGGGCACAAGGAAGGTGTCAACACACAGGGACTCTCTGAAGGGGACTGGGGTTGAGACCACCTACCGCCTCCACCCTTCTTTCTCTGATGTCCAAAAAAACACATATTGACCATTTACAGTGTGCTAAACCCTGTGCGAAGGGCCCAACCGTGTGGTAGGAGATAAGGGGAAAATTTAAGTTCAGAATATCTCAGACTCAAGCAGTTGATAAAGACAAGCATTATGAATTAGCAAATTCACCAGTTTTCTACAACAGCTCAAGAACTTTCATAAACAAGAAAGATTAAGCTGACCAAGTCCCATGCTCTCATACTAAGGGTCCTGAGGTATATTTCTAGAAGGAATCCCGTTTCCTGCCAGTACGTGAACACAAGCATTTCATAGCTCCGGTCTGAAGCTAAAGGGTCTTTTTTTTCCCCTATATATATACTTTAAAAGAAATAACAGATCATTTTCCACTGGTGCACAGACATCTGAAGAAAGGAAAAAGTCAGGAAGACATTCTTAACTGGAGACAAAAGCAAGTGGTCCTATCCCCCACCCCCATCATTTCCCCATATTTTCTTTTTCTTGCTTTACTTCACCTGGAAATGGAACAGGAAAAGCTCTTTTCTTTTTTTTAAACCATCTTGCCTCTAAAAATGTCATCTCCCTCATTTCATTTTTCTCCCAACTCTCTTTTAGTTCACCACCTGGCTATCAGGAGAAAAAATGGAGATTTGTTGGAGGATTTTGGAAAAGCAGCGGTACAGTGGGTGAATGATGAGCAGCTCTGGACAAGGAGCCACTCCAGCCAGGCTCTGCCCTTCAGACTGTGCAAGTGACTCAGTTTTCAGGCCCTCACTTTTCTCATCTATAAAATGATGAAATGAATCTTCACCTTCAGAGTCTGGCAAATCTCCCTTATCCAACCTCTTCTGCATGCCTTGTTTGCAATTGTGAACACAGAACCACTTATAGGGCTTCCACGAAAAGGTGTTGAATGAAAAGCAAGCATGTCAAGCATGTCTTTGAACATGTAATAGGAAGGTCTGATGCCAAAAGGAGAGATTTAAAAGGCTCAGGAAGTAGTGAAGTGCAGACAGTGACTGACCACTGTGTGAGTCTGAACAAAGTTGGCCGCAGTTAGCCTGGCATAACTAGTGATGGTTTCACGGCTATTGTTATTTCTCCCCTTCTCCGAAAATAAGCTTAAATTTGATTGATATTTATAAACACAACCACTCTGAAGCGTGTAAAGTTCATTAGGTCATGGGATGGTTTCACTTTTGGCATCTAGGGCTCCTTGGGATCCACGGATGGAGGAGGCTACTGAGTCAACTGTTCAGAGCAGACAACCTTTGCTAATCAGGGTGGAGGCTGGGAGCAGGTGAGAGGGGAGAAAACCTAAAATAAGCACAGAGGCCTGATATTAGTTTTTAAGACAGGACGGAGAAACGCCAGGGCATGACCTAATTTGACCCTTGTAGGGAGAGAAAGAAGGGATATTGAGAGGGGACTCATGGGTTCTGGTCTCAGACCAGCTTGGGTGCAAATCCTGTCCTGCTGACTAGCAAATTGTGTGACCCTGACTAATGCATTCAACTTTCCACTCTGGTCCTCAACGTTCTCATCTGTTCATTGGGGATGATGATATTCACATCATTATTATTCTTATGGTAACAAAAGTGCTTAAACCACAGTAAGTCACCAATTTCCTTTTTTGACGGTTACCATGGAAGGAAGAAGTGTCCTCATTCCAGAGCAGACACTGCCAGGGCTGGGGACTCAGAGGTGCCAGAGCAGATGTTTAAGAAGTCAAGTCTCCCACCCTAGAGACCCCTCCCCAGCCAGGCCCAGCTAGAGATTCTATATGCCTAGGGACTCCACTGCAACACTGTCAGTGTTCTTCACTAGCTAAGCCGTGTCTGACTCTTTGTGACCCCACGGACTGCAGCACACCAGGCTTCCCTGTTCTTCACTATCTCCCAGAGCTTCCTCATACTCGTGTCCACTGAGTCGGTGATGCCATCCAACCATCTCATCCTCTGTCGTCTTTTGGCTTCCTCTGTCTCCTTTTACCATCAGTCCTTCCGAGCATCAGGGTCTTTTCCCACAAGTCGGCTCTTCGCATGAGGTGGCCAAAGTATCAGAGCTGCCACTCCAGCATTAGTCCTTCCAATGAGTATTCAGGGTTGATTTCCACTGTAACATGCACTCACCCGATTCAAACACTCAACGTTGTTAGGACCCATTAGGGCTGCTTGACAGAAATCCTCCCATTATTCCCCATAAAATGTCACCCACCTGTCGGCAAGCAGGCCTTCAGTCCCCACCTGCCTTTGAAGGAGCCAGGAACCAGGTGTCAGAATCTACAGATGCTCCCTCTTTGGGTGAGTTGATTGTTTTTTTCTTTGTTGAATTAGAGGCAATTGGATTCTTCCAGATAGCAGAAAGAATAGATGGAGGGTGAAGGTGAAATCATAAAGGAGGAAGAGATGGTAGGTAAAGAGAACAGGAGGAAGGACCCTCACGACGAATAATGATAAATCATTGTTATATTAATTGGTAATTTCTGGGCCATGTTCTGTGCTAGGCACCTGAAACTCACACACTTCGAACAGAGCTTCCACCCATGATTAAGAATGACCTTTGGTGGTTTCCTAAGCAATCAGGATTCAGCAGCCTAATGACCTGGGTCACGGCCCCTTGCTCTTCAGTGGCCACCCCATCTTGGGCACTTGGACCCTCTATCTCTACACCGTGGACCCACATGACCCTGTGCAGTTCCCAAGTAGTACCACCCCTCTCCAGACAGCCTTAGGGTGGCCCCTGCTCTCTGTTAACAGTAACTTTCATCCTCAACCCTCTGCCTGGTCCCATGTTTCTGCTGCTGCTGCTAAGTTGCTTCAGTCAGGTCTGACTCTGTGCAACCCCATAGACAGCAGCCCACCAGGCTCCCCCATCCCTGGGATTCTCCAGGCAAGAATACTGGAGTGGGTTGCCATTTCCTTCTCCTATGCATGAAAGTGAAAAGTCAAAGTGAAGTCGCTCAGTTGTATCCAACTCCTAGCAACCCCATGGACTGCAGCCTACCAGGCTCCTCTGTCCATGGGATTTTCCAGGCAAGAGTACTGGAGTGGGTTGCCATTGCCTTCTCCACCTGGTCCTATACCTATACCTAAAACCTAAAGGCAATCAGTCCTGAATATGCATTGGAAAGACTGATGCTGAAGCTGAAACTCCAATACTTTGGCCACCTGATGCCAAGAACTGACTCATTGGAAAAGATACTGATGATGGGAAAGATTGAAGGCAGGAGGAGAAGGGGATGACAGAGGATAAGATGGTTGGATGGCATCACCTACTCCATGGACATGAGTTTGGGCAAGCTCTGGGAGTTGGTGATGAACAGGAAGCCTGGCGTGCTGCAGTCCATGGCGTCGCAAAGATTCAGACACGACTGAGCGACTGAACTGAACTGAACTGATACACAACACGATGTCTTTACCAGGCCAGTATCCTCCTGATTTTCAGTTCTCTCTTGGAACACCACTTCCTCCATGAAGCCTTCCATTACACCCCATGATAGATCTGTGCTCTGCCCCTCACTGGATGTGTCTCACTGTTGAGTTGATCTCCACTCTCATTTGACTCCATCAGCAGACAATGAGCTCTTTGAGGTCTGGCTGTTGCATGGGGTTTGTCTTAGTGTGGGTTCCCTGCAGACAGCCTGAGATCAAGTCTCAGGTGCAGGCAGTGTGTTTCGGAGATGATTCTGGGAAGGAGAAGCACGGGATCAGAGAGGATGGGCTAAAGATTGGGAAAAGCCAGTACCAGTACTGGGGTGCATTTCAAGGTCGTTGCTGTGGGAACGGAGGCTCTCCTGGATGGGTTCAGGACTTTTTCCAGATCCATCCCTCTGAAGGATGGGGGAGGGAGTTTTACCGACCTGTTTTTTCCTCCACTGATGCCCTGATAAAGTCATCTTTCTCAGCACCTCCCTATAGCTCCCAAGAAGCTTTCAACCCTTGGGCTGAGCGTGGGCAGCTTTCCTGAATGCAGTCGTAGCCTGCCACTCACGCTCTCGGTGTGGAATCTTCTCTCGTCTCTTTAGATGGGGCCTGTTTTGTCTCCTCTGACTTCCAGCTTACGCTCCCTCCAGGAGAGAGCTCTTCCCCGCCTTTTTCATCCAGCTCCTGCCCAACACCCTCTCAAGCTCTACCTTCTCCAAGAAGCATTCCCAGATCCCTTGGCCCAATATAGTTCTCAAGCTTGGCTGCAAACCAGAATCTCCTGGGAAGCTTTAAAAAAACAGTACTGACTTGGGGCAGGGGGTGGTCCCAGCACCAGGGATATTGGAGTAATTGATCTAGGAGGAATCCTGGACAGCGGTATTTTTTAAAAGCTCCTCAGGTGATTTTAATATGCAGCCTGGGCTGATAACAATTTGCCCGCCTCTGTTTTAATTGCACGTCCTCTGGATTTCCATGTGCATTGCATCCTGCCATACTGATCGTTCTGTCTTGTAATCTTCTGTTTATTCCTCTGACTTCTCCCTCCTCCCAGGGCTCATCAAGGGCTGCACTCTCATCTCTTTCCCCCTAAACCCCGTGCTCAGCTCACAACAGACGTGTTGAGGCTGCCGTTTCCCAAGCCGGGTAGCTTCTCTCCTCTCCCCACCCCTCCCGATGCCTCATTTTCCAGCCCCCCTGAAATGCAGCCCGTGCTTCAGGGCTGCAAGGCGCCTGGCTCTCTCAGCTGCATCTTTCTCCGACGTTTCTGCTTCTATCTTTGTTCTCACAGGCGCTGACACTCCAGCTCTCCAGCGCCCACAATCATCAGTGTTGACAGCCGCTGCTTTGCCTAAAAGCACTTCAGTGGAGTGCTGGGAAATCCCTGGAAATTGCTCCCTGGGACCCACCTCCCCACCCCCAGGCTTCCTGCCCTGTGGAGGAGGAAAGGCCTCTAGGGAGGAGCCGCTGCCGCCCCTCCTCTGGGCAGGAACCCTACAGATCTCAGAGCTGCAGGTCGCTTGCTCCAAAGAACGTTCAAATCTCTGAGTCCGTCTCGTTCCTAGTCACTGTCACTTTTGTTTCCGCATTCGATTTAATCTTCGGGGCAAGGACTGTCATCCCCACTCTACAGATTCATCAGGGTCAGCCGGAGACCCTCCTGTCTCAGCCCAGCTTCTTCCTAGCGTTGTGGCCTTAGGGTCCCTAACCTCCAGGGTTAGAATATGCACAGCAAAGAGTTTCCATCACTGTCACCACAAGCTAAACATGGGGCCCGGGGTGGAGGTGATGTGGCTCCACAGTGTGAGTGTGTGTCTTCTGTGTGCTCAGTCGTGTCTGACTCTGCGACCCCATGGACTGTAGCCTGCCAGGCTCCTCCGTCCATGGAATTTTCCAGGCACAAATACTGGAGTGGGTTACCACTTCCTCCTCCAGGGAATCATCTCGACCCAGGGATTGAACCAGTGTCTCTGGTGTCTCCTGCATTGGCAGGCGGTATTTTTTTTTTTTAACCACTGAGCCACCTGAGAAGTCCTGAAGCAATGTGGTACAGATGTGTAAGACAGCTCTCCAGGGCTGGGAGGGAAGAAGGGGAACCATGTGAGGAGAGAAGGAACAGAAACTGTCCACTCGCTGTCCTTGTGATCCAGCCTTGGGGGCACCAAGGACATGGCAGGTGTCTAATACTCACCCCTTTCCTCCTGGAGCTCTTTCGGGAAAAATGTGTTCCCTGGGGGCCCCTGGCTGCAGTCCCCTAACCTGGCTGATGTCACCTCTGGTTTGTGGCTCATTGTCCCCTTAGCCCTGACTTCCAGCTGACCAGGACACTCCCGAGCCCACGGCCAGACACTCATGGTTTGCGTCCTGCCTGCGTGCTCCTCATGGCTCTCATCCCACTCCCCCGGGCCACTCCTGCACTCCCAGATACCCAAGGCCATGCTCTCCAAATGGTGCTCTCCAAATGGAAGCCCACCCCCGCCTCACTGGTCCCGCTGAGCCCAGCAGAAGGGCACAGGATGCCCCAGTGGCTGGCACCCTCCTTCTGAAGAGAGTCTGCCTCTGTCCCTTCCATCGACCTCCCTGCAAGTCTACTCTACCCTCCCAGGGAGTGACGGGCCAGGGCCTTTAGACTGATGTGGGGGCTGTTCCTTGGCGGTTCTTCATTGTTCTTGGTTTTTTAAATCTGTGGCCTAAACATCATTTGTTCTCAATTTTGGAGATGCAGCCAAAGTTCAGGTAACAAGAAAAATGCCGTTTAAGTTCCCATTGGCTGAGCCATGATTTTTATTGTTCTGAGCACAGTGAATCCCCCCACTCGAATTGTGGGACCCTCAGCGCCTGTCCTTTCTGTGAGCTCTGCCCCAGTCGAGCCTGGTCTGTGCTGTGGAGGGCTGGCCTGTGCTCGCAGGCAACCAGAACACCTCTGTTCAGTGAACAAAGGGATGAGCATCTTAAATAATGCTGTTCACTGAGCAATCAGGTACCAGGTCTCACTTACATGGAAGGCGTGGCCTACAGGGGCAGTAGAGTATGAAAATAAATGGATATTACACTATATCCAAAAGTGATATGTAACAATAATAGACACAATTGTTTAACAGGAAAACATCAATTGACCTAGTCCACCTGCTCCAGTTTACATACTGATGTATTCAGTCTTCACGATGAATGAGAGGGTCACCATGTTCCCATCTTACAGATGAAGAAAGTGAGGCACACCAGGCTGCAGTGTGAGCTAAGGATTCTAGACATTATAAAAACCAAGACTTAAGGTTTCTAAGAGAAGTTCAGATATGGGCGAGATGGCCTCTCTTGAAAATGTGCAGTATGGTTTTCCTGGAAGAGGTGCTATGACACGTGAGCCTTAAAGAGTGTGACTCCCATTGGTGGACGTGGGAGAGAAAGACGGGCCAGGTGGACCAGCGAAAAGCCAGGTGTCCTGCTATCGAAGGAAGGACAGCAGATGGCACATGCTCCAGAACCAGCCAGGAATTCTGTACTGACCAGATGTGAGGGGTATATGGTCTAAAAGGGATTTGGAGCTTGGTGTCCTTATGCAAGCAGCCACTAACGATGCGGAGTGACCAGACCAGAGGTTAATCTGACAGGGTGCCTCTCCTGAACTGACAGTGACTGGACAAGGCAAACTCAGGGCCAGCTCACTGAATAGCAAGAGTTGAAAGAAAATCACTGTTATAACTGCACTCTGCAGAACAGACCAAGAAAACAGATGTCACTGTGATAACTGCACCTTGCACATTGGACCAAGCTCTCTGAGAGAACACACGGGTAATACCCAATTGCCTCTCCCAGAAAACATCACCTGGTCACGCGTAGCAGGAGGTTCATTCTGAACAACTGAGTGAATAGGGGAATGAACAAACCAGGAAGTGACCTCTTCCTTCCCAGAGTGCGAACTTCAGCTCAGCACTGCTGGAGGGATGAAGGAGGGCTGAGAGTCCTTGTCAGAGAAGCATGGATGGATGGAAAGATGCTTGGTTGTGCGCAGAAGTGGGGAGAAGAGACGTACTTGAGTGTGAGCTCTCTTCTCTCTCTCGGTAAATGTCATTTAATCACTCAGTCATAACCCAATTGTGTCCGACTTATTGCCACCCATGGACTGTAGCCTGCCAGGCTCCTCTGGCCATGGGATTTTCCAGGCAAGAATACTGGAGTACAAGTAGTCATTTCCCTCTCCGGGGCATCTTCCCAACCCAGGGATGGAACCTGCCTCTCCTGCATTGCAGGCGGATTCTTTACCCCTGAGCCACCAGGGAAGCCCCTCTGGGCCATAGTTTCCCCATCTATCCAGCTGTTGGTAGCAGAAGGATTGCACCAGATGACCTCCAGGTTCCCTCTTGGTTCTGCTATTCTGGGAGTTGAAGAGAACCCAATGCCCTGCTCTCCACCCCTGCTGCTACATTTTGATGCTCAGTGGGGCAGGAAGAGTGAAGACTCCACGGCAGCCAGCACCCCACAGGTCAGCACCTGTCCCCAAAGGCAGCCAGGCCTGGTTATTCTGGGCCGGCTTCACGGCCCCAGCCTCCCTCCCTTCTCCTGTCCCAGGCTTTTGTGAAAGCCCCTAAAGAGCCCGTGCTCTTACGTATTTTAGAAATCTCACCTAATAGGGGCTCATGGAGTATAAATTAACCCCGAGGAGCAGAACTGCATTAATCCCTGCGGTGATTATGCATTAGCCAAAGACATTTCTTTGCCTATTTTAAGCAGCTGAACCCAGACTGTCTGGGGTGCTTTTCCACTTTGTCTCTGTTGCCAGCCATTCATTCATTTAGAACATCTCACTTTATAATACATCCCCTTCACTCCTCACCCACCCACCCACCCTTCCCAGCTGTGGGGGTCGAGGAGGCCACAGTGCAGTGGCAGCCCGCACCCCCCCACCCCCCGCCCACCTCAGGCCAGTCTGTCTCCGTCCACATGACCTTGGTCAAGATACTTCACTTCCCTGGGTTCTGGCTGCTTGACTTTACCCAGTGACAATAAGGGTAACCTTCCAGGATGTTTCTGAGTTGAAGAATTCACATTTGGGACTTGCCTGGTGGGTCAGTGGTTAAGAATCCACCTTCCAGTGCAGGGGCCAGTGGTTTGATCCCTGGTCCAGGAAGGTTCCACGTGCCGCGGGGCGGCTAAGCCCACGTGCCACAGCTATGAAGCCTGCGTGCCCTCGAGCCCATGCTCCACAACGAGAGAAGCCACCACAACAAGAAACCTTCACGAGGCAACTGGAGAGTAGCCCCCACTTGCCAAAGCTAGAGAGAGCCTGCACGCAGCAGCGAAGGCCCAGCACAGCCAACAAGCAAACAAGTGAAATAACGAATCCACATTCGTAGAGCTCTGCAGGCACGGTAGGCCCTCACCCCTCTTAGTCCTCTCCCCTCCCTTTCATCATCACCTTGCCTGTGTTAATATGACCAGAGCTGAGGGTGGCTGGTTAAGAAAATCGCGTGGAATGAGAAAGATCCAAAAAAAGTTTCAGCTTCAGGTTCATGCTCCGGGGCTGAAAATAGACCTAATTAGTATTCTGAAGGCATTAATGAGGTCTTCAAAATCAAGTACAGCAAGAATTTTACTGTCCATTCACCAGAGGTGTGTAGTACCTCGCTGGGGACTTTCTGGGAAAGAAACCAAGGTGTGACTACGCACACTGCCTGCTGCCGCTTCGAGCTTGAGTCATCCTGGTTTCCAAGTTAGAAATTTTCATTGAAGACTGGTCTTGCAAGCAGGCAGGACCTTTCTCCTGAGAAGTTCAGAAACACTGCGGAACTTCTGGGGACAGCATCTTATGAGGAATGGGCTCACCTGGGCCCCTGCTCCCTGGGGGAGTGGATCCCATTTCCCACGGCAACCTCAGAGCGCCAGGGGCACAAAGACACCATTTTGTGGCCTGGCCCCCCTCCCTCAGCACCTGACACAACCACAACTCACACTCACAGCCCTCTGCTGCTCACCACAGCCTCTTTGCAGATTTTTATCTTCTGTGGAAATTGCAACAGTTCTGAAGGGCGGGCTGAACAAGAGGAACATCGTGCCTGCTGGACAATTGAAGACAGAATTAGGACAGACCCCCCTGAAATCACAAAAGCAGAGGCAACTCCCTGCACCACCTCCGACAGCAACGGTCACGTGCGGTCTTGGATTGTCCTCCACCTACATCATCACCTTCATGATACTGGGAGCCCCTTGAAGATGTCCATCTTTGGTGCTATGCTTTTTTCTTTTAAGGTCTTTAAATTAAATTAAATTTTTTTTTTTTGGCCGTGCTGGGTCTTTGCTGCTGCGTGTGGGCTTTCTCTAGCTGCAGCAAACAGGGGCTTCTCTTGTTGCAGAGCACAGGCTCCAGAATGCGTGGGCTTCAGTAGCTGTGGCTCACAGGCTCCAGAGCACAGGCTCAGAAGTTGTGGCGGGCAGGCTTAACAGTTTCTCGCCTAGACCAGGGATCGAACCTGTGTCCCCTGCATTGGCAGGCAGATTCTTACCTACTGTACCTTCAGAGAGATCCTGGTGCAACGTTTACCGAGAAGACTCTTAAGTATCAATGCATGCTTAAACCAGTGGATAGAGCTGAAAGATTATTATCACAATTAAAATTTGTTTACCCAATGATACACTCCTTTCATTTTAAACCACATATCTCTGTGAGATATTTTTTCTAGGAAGACAGGATTAAAATCAAATATAGAACCAGAATTTGGGGGTTTTTTTCATAGTATCATTTTCTTTATTTTCATTAATACTATAAAATAAACCAAGCTAGATAGAGCCAGAATTTTGAGTTGTTATATAAGAAAGTACTCAAACATTTTTTTGAAAGTAATAAAGCATATTTATAACACTGCTCTTATTAAACATATTGCTATACTACCAAAAAAAAAAAAGAAAGAAAGAAATTATATACACCTGATGTGAAGAGCCAACTCATTGGAAAAGACCTGGTGCTGGGAAAGACTGAAGGCAGGAGGAGAAGGGGGCGACAGAGGATGAGATGGTGGATGGCATCACTGACTCGATGGACATGAGTTTGAGCAAGCTCCAGTTCAGCCTAGCGTGGGTCCTTGATCTGGTCCCTCGGGAGCACAATTGCCCCAGTTAAACAGCACTGGTTGAACTTACAGCAGGTACCAGGATATAGAGATGAGCAGGACAATGGCTCCCCCAGGACCCTTGGTCTAGGGACACAGACGTGAGGACCACCATCTATCAGGCAGGTTTGTGAGCGAGGAGGGCAGCTGGCACTGGGCGATCTGCTTATCAGACACAGAGCTTTGCCTGGACCACAGGGGACGGCGGGTCAGGAGCACAGTTAGGAGTGTCCACGGTCTCAGTGAGACAGCACTGAGCCAGGCAGTCCTGGTGCAAATGTACGGCGGGGACCGGCTAGATAGAGATGCTGAGGCAGAGTGGACAGCACTGAGGGGCGACAGGCTGGAGGATGCTGGAGACCAGCTGAACGGGGCCTGACCAGGGCCGAGGAGCAGAGAGAGGGGCCGAGGCTGTAACTGCACAGTGTCCCTGGGGCCTCGCCAGTGCCGTAGACCGGAGACACTCCAGGTCCCGCTCCACCGTGCCAGCCGAGACTCAGAAGCCCAGGCACCTGCAGAAGCTTTCCCCCTCTCACTCTTCTGCTCCTTCTCTCCCCTCCCTTGCTCCACAAGCCTCTCTAAAAAGGAGGGAAGAGGAAGCCCAAGTTCTTCTTGGCTCCCATGGGGCTGACGCCTGGGGCGCCCCCTGCTCTCCGTCCTCCCACCAGGAGGTTCACAGAGCCTCCTCCAGCTGAAGGGTGTGGGGGCCCCCGAGCGGGACTCTGTGACTCACACTGAACAGATAATGAGCTCTGGTGACAAGCGACCCAGCGTCAGCGGGAGAAGAGCCACCTCTCCCAGGGCAAGGGCTTGGGCCCGCAGGGCTCATCCGTGGGAGGGAGGCTGAGCGAGAGTGACAGATCCCGGGCCTCAGCCTCTCATCACACCCCTGTCCCACCACCCCCGCCAGGGAAGTCTTGCTCTTTTAAGTGTGCATTTTGCAGTTAAGACAGTTAAAGCAGGAGGGTCCCCCGGAGGCTTGAAACTGGAGGCTCCATCTTTGACTTGGGCTGTCTCACTTTACTTGAAGCTCAAGCGCTAGCCCTATCTCCACACGTACATCAAAATATGTTTTCTCTGCCCACTTGATCACTGATCCTTTTAGCTCAGTCAACCCATTCATACCGCAGAGCCTGTCTGACCACTAAAAGTCAGCCATGAATAACCGCATGAGTTCCAGTCATTACAGCAGAAGTGAGTGGCATATACTCTAAAAGCAGTGCCCTTGTAGCTGTGTGGTTTAAAATGCCACATTGTGGGAATTCCCTGGCAGTCCAGTGGTTAAGACTCTGCATTCCAATGTAGGTGGTGCAGATTCCCAGGCCTAGATGGGGAGCTAAGATCTCACATGCCTTGTGGCCAAAAAAAAAAACAAAACAAAACAGATGTATTGTTGTAACAAATTCAATGAAGATTTTAAAGATGGTCTGCATTATTAAAAAATATCTTCTAAAAATACCATGCTGTTAAGACTGTGATGTTGGTATGACCCTGGTGATGAAAAGATGATGGACTAAGTAAGAGAAGAGCAAGACCCTGATGCAGAAGAGAGAATGCAGCCACGAGACAGCACCCGTTTTACCTGCCCTGAAATATCCCTGTGTCAATAATGAGGTCTGGGCCCTGGCAGGGAGGCGTGGTGCTTGCAAGCTGGATGCACAAGGGCTCAGCAATGGAGCTACCTGCAGGAGAGAAACCGGAAGGAGACAGTGCAGAAGCTCTATGCGGGCAGAACAGGGCCAGTTACCATCCCCCAAGTCCAAAGAGGCAAAGAGGGGGAGAAGTTACCAGAATCCCAAGAGTAGCTGCCTGGAGAGGGTCTCCCAACAGGGCCTGAGGTTCTCAGTAAGAGTGCAAAGCTGATAAGAAGAATGGGTGCCCAGTTCACCAACCTCCCTCCCTCCACGCTACCTGGACTCCCTACTGGCCAAACTCAACCAGACATCCAAAGGCAGGGGAGCCTACTAAAGGAGTTCATGCAGTCACCCTCCAGCTCTTCCCAGAATGCTTGGTGTCTGAACCTCACTGTGTAGCAGTTGCAGACAGACGAAGCGGGTAAGGAATGGATGGAGGGCATGGAGAAGGGCAGTGAGTCCTTACCACTATACTCCAGCCAGGTCCTTAGGGATGAGGAAATAATGTCAGCCTCTCCAGTGGAGACTTCGTGGAGGCCTTCCCAGCATCCAGCTTCCCCATCCTCTTTTATGACAATTCCAAGGAAGCTGACTCCAGCTCCAGGTGTGGAGGAAGATACCAGCTAGGCTAAACCAATCAGAATACCCCTTCCCCACTGGAAACAAGCATTTGACTTAAGTCCAGTTTGACTCCATGACTTTTCCTTGCAATACTGGGAAACGACAATCTTGCTTTCCTGCTGATTGTAAACAAGGAAGACTGGAAGCCCTAAGATGTCGGGGCAGCCACTGGGGTCATGAGGAGAGTCAGCATAAGGATGGAGCAGACACCATCAAAGGCAGGATGGAGAGACAAAGTGAAACCAAGCACTTGGCAACATCACTGAGCTATTGAACAGGCCTCTCAGACATAGGCCTGCCTCTGTGCTTTTCAGCTAAATAAAACACATTTCTGAGTTGGATTTTTTTTTTTCATTACAACCAAAAATTCATTACACCTGGGCTTCCCAGGTGGCACTAGTGGTAAAGAATCCATCTGCCAGTGCAGGAAATGAAAGAGACCTGGGCTTTATCCCTGGGTTGGGAAGATCCCCTGGATAAGGGCATGGCAACCCACTCCAGTATTCTTGCCTGGAGAATCCCATGGAGAGAGGAGCCTGGTGGGCTATAGTCCTTAAGATTGCAAAGAGTCAGACACGACTGAAGTGACTTGTGACTTCAGTCGTGTCCAACTCTGCGTGACCCCAGAGATGGCAGCCCACCAGGCTCCCCCATCCCTGGGATTCTCCAAGCAAGAACACTGGAGTGGGTTGCC
This sequence comes from Capra hircus, assembly GCF_001704415.2. Classification (NCBI taxonomy): domain Eukaryota; kingdom Metazoa; phylum Chordata; class Mammalia; order Artiodactyla; family Bovidae; genus Capra; species Capra hircus. Next base: position 75,127,850 of record NC_030821.1, on the reverse strand, counting down.
ATTTCCTTCTCCAATGCATGAAAGTGAAAAGTGAAAGTGAAGCCGCTCAGTCGTGTCCGACTCTTAGCGACCCCATGGACTGCAGCCTACCAGGCTCCTCCATCCATGGGATTTTCCAGGCAAGAGTACTGGAGTGGGGTGCCATTGCCTTCTCCGACTTAGCCCACATGTACAACCAAAAATGCTTCAGTTGATACACCCTCCAAGAGTTAAACAACCCCACTACATCTTAGGAGGCCCACTAGTAGGAAGGATTAGAGGGAAGGATCTACTAATCTAGGAATCTCCTCTCTAGGGAAGGCCCAGTAGAGGGAAGGATCCATTAGTGGTTTTATACTATGCAGGAATATTCTAACTGTAAGAAGCCACAAGCTTCTGGCAGAGCACACTCACAGTTCTCATTGAAAAATGTATTCCTCTTTGTAATTGGGTGTTTTGGTATCTTGTTTGACATAACTCATGTGTGTGTGTGTGTATGTGTGTGTGTGTTTGGTTCATGTCAGTCTATCATTGAAATTTTTCTCTGCTATGCTCAGAAATTCTTTTAATTTAATGTTTAGTTTAAGAACCTTCAAAAGATGTTGCTGGAGTTAAATCTAAGAAGGATTGTCACCCATGAAGCCTTCTGATGGGCAGCCACCTACCTTCCTCCTGGCACCACCACCACCAACCGAGCCCCTTCTGCCCACTGGACTGAACAACGGGAGGGGTGGCATGGGCATGAGTGATAAGACTCCTAGGATTCAAATCACAAGCTTTCCAACCCAGGTATCCTAAGAGACTTCAAGAAAGGGGACGCCATTGAGCAACCTGGGCATCTATGGCTTAAACTCATGGTGGTGATACCTTCCAACCAACCCTGACATGGTTATCATAAAGTACCCTCATGACACAGCAGAATACCTTGATGGCAGGTGATGATCTAAATCCATGTCAAAACTTGACCATGCCAGACAGAAAAAAGCCACAAGCTGATGCCAGGAGAGCCTGGACCTTGAGCAGAGACAAAAGGAGGGGATCCTAGGCCTTTTCCTTTACTGATTAAGCAAATTTTATTTTTGAACACCTTTGATATGCAAGGATCTATACCAGATGTGAAGAGCTGACTCATTGGAAAAGACCCTGATGCTGGGAAAGATCAAAGGCAGGAGAAGGGGATGACAGAGGATGAGATGGTTGGATGGCATCACCGACTCGATGGACATGAGTTTGAGCAGGCTCCAGGAGTTGGTGATGGACAGGGAAGCCTGGCGTGCTTAAGTCCATGAGATCACAAAGAGTTGGACATGGCTGAGCAACTGAACTGACTGATCCATACCAGAAAAAGAATTAGCCATTGCTTCATTCCACAAACATTTCTTGAGCACACACTTGCCAGGTGCAGTGCAGAAAAATAAATGTGAATAAGCCTGGAATTTAGTCCATTCCACTGTCCTCATAGCTCAGTGTTTCTGAATGTGTGAGACTTACCATGAGTGGATACACGTGATTTTAATTGTTTTTAGTTCTACAGAGAGAATTCTTGTTCTTGCACGGGTAAGATATTAAATAACTGGCTTCTGTAGTGTGAAAACCATTCTCTTCTCATTTTTTTCCCAACTCCTCTTATTACTTTGAGAATAAAGTCTAAGTGTGTTACCATATGTTGTTAACATCTAAAAACTTTCCAATTTCCTTCTCTTCTAACAGAAAGAGAGACAAGAAAGAAACAAAACAAAACAGAGACAGAGAAAATTTGCCTTAGGTCCAGAACCTTCAAAAATAAAATATCCAGGGAAAATTTAACACCATTCTTTTGTTATCCCTGGTTTTACTTTTTATGATAACCTTTTTAAGTAACAATGGTTTTTAAAGAAAAGTGACAAGTAAATAAATAAGTAAATAAGTAAAAAAAATAAGACAGCTGTCAAATAAGTATGGTGAAATTATGAAGTGGGGTATAAATGATGGAGTTATAAATAAGAACATGGTATTGTGTTACTTTTTAACCAAGTTTTTCATTTTTCTCTCCTTAAGATGCTTTACCATCTGTGCGGATTCTACAGCCCTACTTTGATGAAGTCAAGAGTCATCGTGTGACTCCAGCCAATGAAATCTGAGCCAAGTAACACGTGTCATTCACAGGAAGAAACTTGAAGAGCCATTACGTCATTTGCCATGTCTTCTTTCCCTCTCCTGTGGACAAGCACTATCACCCTGAAGCCTGCGCGTTTGTCTAGGTCTGAATTGAGGATGGCGAGAAGCAGAGCTGCAACCACGCCATGCTGAGTACCGAGCATGAGTGAGAAATAAGTGTTTGTTCTTGGAAGCCACTGAGTCTTGGGTGATGCTTGTTAATGCAGCTTATCTTAGCCTATCCTGACTGATTAAAAAAGGCCACAGGAGCATCTGACAGAGAGGCAGAAGAGTCTACCCTCACTCCTCAGGGGAAGAAAAACTCAAAATTTTATCCTGAATGCAGGATGTCCCATGAAAACACATAGGTATCCCCAGTGGGACAGACTCAGGTGTCTATTTAGGAGCAGCACTGTCAGAAGGCAACCCCTTCTGATGAGCCTTCTGCCTGAGTAACATGAAATCAATTTTATTGGTGAAAGTGAAGTTGCTCAGTCATATCCGACTCTTTGCGACCCCATGGACTGTAGCCTACCAGGCTCCTCAGTCCATGGAATTTTCCAGGCAAGAGTACTGGAGTGGGTTGCCATTTCCTTCTCCAAGGGATCTTCCCAACCCAGGGATTGAACCCGGTCTCCCACATTGCAGGCAGACACTTTACCATCTGAGCCACCATGGAAGCCCAAATATTTCTTTGAGCCCCTTTTTTTGGCAGGCGGGGGCAAGAATACTGGAGTGGGTTGCCATTCCCTTCTCCAGGAGCTCTTCCCGACCCAGGGATTGAATGGTCTTGAAGTCTTTAGAATGAGAGAAAAATGGGAAATTAATTACATACGCTAAACACACTGTATGCCAGAGGCAACGTGCCAGACACTTTATATCCTTTCTCCCACTGGATCTTTGTGGGTTTTTTTAAAGCAACTTTTTATTGGAGTATAGCCAATGAACAATGTTGTGATAATTTCAGGTGAACAGCAAAGGGACTCAGCCTTACATATACATGTATACTGAAGAGTGGATATTCTATCCATTTTATAGATAAAAAATGAAGGCTCAGGCTTCCCTAGTGGCTCAGTGGTGAAGAATCCGCCTGACAATGCAAGATAGACGGGTTCAATCTCTGGTCTGGGAAGATCACAGCTGCCGCAGAGCAGCTAAGCCAGTGCACCACCAATATGGAGCCTGTGCCAAGAGCCCAGGAGCCACAACTAACGAGCCTCTGTGTCATGACTACTGAAGCCCACATGCCCTAGAGCCCATGCTCCGCAAAAAGAGACCACCACGATGAGACGCTTTCACACCGCAATGAAGAGAAATCCCCACTCACCGCAGCTGGAGAAAAGCTCACGCAGGAATGAAGCTGCAGCACAGCCAAAAATAAATAAGTAGCATTATATCAAAACATGAAGGCTCTGCCGCACAGAGTCATCCAGCCAGTAACTGGTGCAGCTGGAACTTGAACCCAGAGCCTCTTGAGTTATAGTCCCTTTGTGGCTTCTCTACACAACCGTGGCAAGATAGGGGCTGGAAGAACGCCTCCAGCTACATGCATTTTCATCACATCCTATGTTGATACTTATTGGAAATGCGGAATATGAAGGCTTCAGTTAATGATATTAGATTCATCCCCACATTCATCATCTTTTCTGCGACTGCAGCATCCAAATTGAATCTGGGATGGAGGTAGCAGAATTTATCAGGACTGGAATAATTCAATGAATGTGGCAGCGGGGTTTCTCAATAGTCTGCTGGCTGCATGTCACAGTGATTGGGGAGTATTCAACCACCCTTCTCAAGCTGGGAATTAAAGCTTTTTAACCATGATTATATGGCCTAACATTCAGCTAAACCCAGTGAAACGACACTCAAATAGCTATTAATCATGAGCAGTGCTCCCAGAAGCCCTCCCACCTTTTCTCCTTCCCTTCCCTCCTCCTTCTGGGTTTCCCTACCTCTCAGCCTCCATTCTTAACCTGGAAATAAGTATAGTCTTCAATCCACTCACTACTGAGGTAGCTAAAAGAAGCAGAAGAGTAAAAAAGAAAAGGCAGAGGAGGGGAAAGAAATGATAAGGGGAAACGTGTGAGGGAAGAAAATGGAGATAATTGATCTCTTGCTGTCTGTTAGGTCCAGCCTCTCATAGAACTCTCAGAGCAATCTAGCAAGATCACCCCAACACCACTACCAATCAGTGATGATCTTTCTGGGCCCACTTTTCTAGGATCAGGAAGACATAAAAGACATTTCAGGAAGTAATAAGTTGATCTCTTGGCCCGGAATGGCCAAGAGAAAGTTGTGCTGAGTGACAAACTGTCAGGCGTAATCTCCTTGAAGGCAAACCAGGGTTTTCCATTCCTTCTCTATGACTTAACTACCTAGTACATATGTTGTCTTTATAAGAATAATTCTGCATGCTAAGTCGCTTCAGTCGTGCCTGACTCTTTGCAACCCACTGGACTGTAGCCCACCAGGCTTCTCCGTCCATGGGATTTCCCAGGCAAGAATACTGGAGTGAGTTGCCATTTCTCTCTCCAGCAATTCTTCTACCTATGCTTAAATGCCAGTAATCTTCAGATTCAGTTAATCTGTTTAGTTAATTAATGTAATTAGCATTCATTTAGTAAGCATTGATTGAGTGTCTAGTGTATATCAGGCACTTTTGTAGGCATGAAGAATAGAGCAGTGTGCAAAGAAATAAGAATCCCTGCCCTTCTAGAGCTTACATTCCAGTGAGAGGAGACAGACATTAAACAAAATAATATGTAAAACATGTACTACTGTGTTGACCCCAAAATTGGTTTGTTTGTTTGCCTTTTTATGGAAAACGAAATGAACTTTTGGACCAGCCCAGTATTTAAGGATGTGTGAGGTGTTATGGAGAAAAATAAAGTCATGAAAGGAACTTCAGAATGTTGGAAGGAGGTGGGATGCAATTTTAAATTGAACACTCAAAGGCTTTACTGAAGATATGACAGCTGAACAATAATTTAAAGGAAGTGAAAGAGGCAGTCATGAGAAAATCTGAAACAACAGCAGAGATTTGGAAGCTAGCTATGCTGTTCCCACATTTTGGAATTTGTTTCTTCTTCATCATCTACAGTGACCCTCTCACAATTTGGGCCCCGAGTCCCCCTAGCCTTTTTATTTCAATAGCTGCTTTTGGGGCAGGGTGAAGGGGGTTAAAGAAGAAATTGTAATGAAAGTTTAAAAACAGCATTACCAACAATTGCTTAGTACAACTCCATTGAACATGGAAAATTCATCAAGGAAGACAATATCAGTTCAGTTCAGATCAGTTGCTCAGTCATGTCCGACCCTTTGTGACCCCATGAATCACAGCAGGCCAGGCCTCCCTGTCCATCACCAACTCCCAGAGTTTACTTAAACTCATATCCATCAAGTCGGTAATGCCATCCAGCCATCTTATCCTCTGTCATCCCCTTCTCCTCCTGCCTCCAATCCCTCCCAGCATCAGGGTCTTTTCCAGTGAGTCAACTCTTCACATGAGGTGGCCAGAGTATTGGAGTTTCAGCTTTAGCATCAGTCCCTCCAATGAACACCCAGGACTGATCTCCTTTAGAATGGACTGGTTGGATCTCCTTGCAGTCCAAGGGACTCTCAAGAGTCTTCTCCAACACCACAGTTCAAAAGCATCAATTCTTTGGTGCTCAGCTTTCTTCACAATCCAACTCTCACATCCATACATGACTACTGGAAAAACCATAGCCTTGACTAGATGGACCTTTGCTGACAAAGTAATGTCTCTGCTTTTGAATATGCTATCTAGGTTGGTCATAACTTTCCTTCCAAGGAGTAAATGTCTTTTAATTTCATGGCTGCACTCACCATCTGCAGTGATTTTGGAGTCCCCAAAAATAAAGTCTCACACTGTTTCCACTGTTTCCCCATCTATTTGCCATGAAGTGCTGGGACCAGATGCTATGATCTTAGTTTTCTGAATGTTGAGTTTTAAGCCAACTTTTTCACTCTCCTCTTCCACTTTCATCAAGAAGCTCTTTAGTTCCTCTTCACTTTCTGCCATAAGGGTGGTGTCATCTGCATATCTGAGATTATTGATATTTCTCCTGGCAATCTTGATTCCAGCTTGTGCTTCTTCCAGTCCAGCGTTTCTCATGATGTACTCTGCATATGAGTTAAATAAGCAGGGTTACATTATACAGCTTTGACATACTCCTTTTCCTATTTGAAACCAGTCTGTTGTTCCATGTCCAGTTCTAACTGTTGCTTCCTGACCTGGATACAGGTTTCTCAAGAGGCAGGTCAGGTGGTCTGGTATTCCCATCTCTTTCAGAATTTTCCACAGTTTATTGTGATCCACACAGTCAAAGGCTTTGGCAGAGTCAATAAAGCAGAAATAGATGTTTTTCTGGAACTCTCTTGCTTTTTCCATGATCCAGCGGATGTTGGCAATTTGATCTCTGGTTCCTCTGCCTTTTCTAAAACCAGCTTGAACATCTGGAAGTTCATGGTTCATGTATTACTAAAGCCTGGCCTGGAGAATTGATCATGACTTTACTAGTGCGTGAGATGAATGCAATTGTGCAGTAGTTTGAGCATTCTTTGGCATTGCCTTTCTTGGGATTGGAATGAAAACTGACCTTTTCCAGTCCTGTGGCCACTGCTGAGTTTTCCAAATTTGCTGGCATATTGAGTGCAGCACTTTCAAAGCATCATCTTTTAGGATTTGAAATAGCTCAACTGGGATTTCATCACCTCCACTAGCTTTGTTCATAGTGATGTTTATATGCTGCTGCTGCTGCTGCTGCTAAGTCACTTCAGTCATGTCCAACTCTGTGGAACCCCAGAGACGGCAGCCCACCAGGCTCCCCCATCCCTGGGATTCTCCAGACAAGAACAGTGGAGTGGGTTGCCATTTCCTTCTCCAATGCATGAAAGTGAAAAGTGAAAGTGAAGTCGCTCAGTTGTGTCTGACTCTTAGCGACCCCATGGACCGCAGCCTACCAGGCTCTTCCATCCATGGGATTTTCCAGGCAAGAGTACTGAAGTGGGGTGCCATTGCCTTCTCTGAGTGATGTTTATATACTCGATCATAAACTGATTTTCAGTAAACTTTAAAGGATGATAAACAAACACATATATGCTTTAACTACAACTACAGTAAATTTAAAGACTTCCCCAGTGGTTCATCAGTAAAGAATCCGCTTGCCAATTCAGGAAATGCAGGTTCAGTCCCTGGGTCAGGAAGATCCCCTGGAGGAGGAAATGGCAACCCACTCCAATATTCTTATCTGGAAAATCCCAAGGACAGAGGAACCTGGCTGGCTACGGTTTGTGGGGTCACAAAGAGCCAGACACGACTGAGCACACACGTACATCCAACATTAAATAAAATCTATAGTAATAAGATATTATTATTACCAGCTTTAACTGGGCTCTGTCTCGAGTCCAGTCCCCTGAGTTAGTCAGGATAGGAGAGGCTCTGCTGCAACAAGGGATAAGCCTTGGAAAGTCAGTGACTTGGTGCAGTAAATAAGCATTCTCACTTGAACCATCATCCGACACAAATCAGGCTGACTTCTTCCACCTTTTGTCTGCACCCTCTGAAACATGTGGCTTCCACGCTCTTCACAGAGAGGAAGACATGGAGGATTTTAGAACGGTAAGGCTTAGAAGTATCTTACAAATCTCTGCCCATATCCATTTGGCCATTCTGTGGCACTGACCTAATTTCACAGAAGGCTAGGAAATGTAGAGCAGTTCATGAATATTTGATATGCGCAGCATTCTCTGCCACACATCCTCCCATCCTTCTGGTCTTTCTAAAGCATAAATATCACCAGGTCCCTCTCGTGTTCATAACCCCCACCCCGTCACAGTTGTCTGATACAATCAGTAGCTCTTCCATCAATTTTCCCTCCTTTTTCCACTAGCCTTTTGGGCAGGAGGCTTTGTTTCTCTACACTAAGGAATTAAAAATTCAGTAATCTTTCCAGTACTCTTTTCCCTTGTAAACAAACATTCTTGCCTTGCTCATCTCTATCCTCTCTCCTTCAGCCCATACAACCATTACCAAACAATAAATATTTTTAATGTGTTTAGTGAACATTCTAAAAAAATTGATTCTCAGATATTGCCCAGGAATTTGGGTTTTAAAACATATAGATGGTGGGTTTTCACCACATTTTGAAGCAAGATATAAGACAGCCATTAATACCTTCTTTAAAGAAGAAGAAATCAAGACTCAGAAAACTCATATGGAGAGTATGCCAAAGTCTAGGTTCAAGTGCAGACTTGTTTGTCTCAAAAACTAGTGTTTCTTTAAATAAGTTGAGAGGACTTCCCTGGAAGTCTAGTGGTTGAGATTCCACACCTCCAACGTAGGGGGCACAGGTTCGATCCCTGATGAGAGAAATAAAATTTCACATGCCACGTGGTGGGGCCAAAATAAATAAATAGAGTATACAAGAAATAGATAAATGAATATAAAGCATACATTTAAATAAATAAATAAATTCAGGAATGATATTATAACCTTCTATGGGAATAGGGATTTAAGGGCAATTATAGGATTATGAAAGTCACTCAGTCATGTCCGACTCTTTGCGAGCCCATGGAATTAGTCCATAGAATTCTCCAGGCCAGAATATGGAGTGGGTAGACTTTCCCTTCTCCAGACAACCTTCCCAACCCAGGAATCGAACCCAGGTCTCCCACATTGCAGGGAGTTTCTTTATCAGCTGAGCCACAAGCGGAGCCCTTTTCATTCCAATCCCAAAGAAAGGTAATGCCAAAGAATGCTCAAACTACCACACTATGGCACAATTGCACTCATCTCACACACTAGTAATACTCAAAATTCTCCAAGCCAGGCTTCGACAGTATGTAAACGATGAACTTCCATATGTTCAAGCTGCATTTAGAAAAGGCAGAGGAACCAGAGATCAAATTGCCAACATCTGTTGGATTATCAAAAAAAAAAAAAAAACAAAACAAGAAAGTTTGAGAAAGCCATCTACTTCTGCTTTATTGACTATGCCAAAGCCTTTGACTGTGTGGATCACAACACACTGTGGAAAATTCTTCAAGAAATGGGAATACCAGACCACCTGACATGCCTCTTGAGACACCTGTATGCAGGTCAGGAAGCAACAGTTAGAACTGGACATGGAACAACAGACTGGTTCCAAATAGGGAAAGGAGTGCATCAAGGCTGTATATTGTCACCCTGCTTATTTAACTTATATGCAGAGTACATCATGAGAAACACTGGACTGGATGAAGCACAAGCTGGAATCAGATTGCTGGTAGAGATATCAGTAACCTCAGATATGCAGATGACCCCACCCTTATGTCAGAAAGTGAAGAAGAACTAAAGAGCCTCTTGATGAAAGTGAAAGAGGAGAGTGAAATGTTGGCTTAAAACTCAACATTCAGAAAACTAAGATCATAGCATTCGGTTCCGTCACTTCATGGGAAATAGATGGGGAAACAGTGGCTGACTTTATTTTTGGGGCTCCAAAATCACTGCAGATGGTGAGTGCAGCCATGAAATTAAAAGACACTTACTCCTTGGGAGGAAAGTTATGACCAACATAGACAACGTATTAAAAAGCAGAGACATTACTTTGCCAACAAAGATCCATCTACTCAAGGCTATGGTTTTTCTAGTAGTCATGTATGGATGTGAGAGTTGGATTATCAAGAAAGCTGAATGCCAAAGAACTGATGCTTTTGAACTGCAGTGTTGGGGAAGACTCTTGAGAGTCCTTTCGACTGCAAGGAGATCCAACCAGTCCATCCTAAAGGAAATCAGTCCTGAATATTCATCGGAAGGACTGATGCTGAAGCTGAAACTCCAATCCTTTGGCCACCTGATGTGAAGAGCTGACTCATTGGAAAAGACCCTGATGCTGGGAAAGATTGAAGGCAGGAGGAGAAGGGAACAGCCAAGGATGAGATGGTTGGATGGCATCACCAACTCGATGGACAGGAGTTTGAGTAAACTCCAGGAGTTGGTGATGGACAGGGAAGCCTGGCGTGCTGCAGTCCATGGGGTCACGAAGAGTCAGACACAACTGAGAAACTGAACTGAACCCATAGGATTATGATGGCCTGTGAGTTAATCCATTTTCCTTTCCATGTCTCCTCAGGCTATGGTGGCTTCTATCATTTCAAAAACTCCCAACCTTTGCTCATGTCTCAGTGACATGTTGGGGGCAGCTATCATACAGTAAAGAGAGGAGCTGAACAACTCTCCACTGACTACTAGTTCAATTGGGAGAAAGATTTTTACTCTGAAGTTTTCAGATCTAATACCTATGTCAAGGGTCATTTTTTAACTATTTGTTTATGTATCTATCTTCCCTAGTAGACTGTGAGCTCCTCCATGGCAAGAGTCAAGTCTTATTCATTGCTTCATCCATGGCATAATTGTATTTGAAATGAGTCTGTTCCTTCTTATAAAGGGTCTATGGCAAAAAGAATGGAAAAGAGCTCTTGATCCATGGATTCCCAAGACCAATCTGAGATTCTGACCCTAGAGATAGAACTCATAATCTATGTCTTCCTTCAACACTATGCCAAACACAATGTCAGGCTTGAAGGTGAAAAATAAACCACATCCTTGAGGCTTCCCTGGTAGCTCAGATAGTAAAGAATTCGTCTGCAATGCAGGACACCTTCATTCCATCCCTGGGTCAGAAAGATTCCCTGGAGAAGGAAATGGCAACCCACTCCAGTATTCTTGCCTGGAGAATTCCAAGGTCAGACAAGCCTGGTGGGCTACAGTCCATGGGGTTGCAAAGAGTTGGACACAGCTGAATGGCTAGCACTTTCACTTTCTGTTCTCAAAAAGCTCCTGTTTGGATCCAGTGACGCCCTAAATGGCCAACAAGAGGCCAACGACTACATTTCTTCCCTCCATGGCCTTATTCCCAGATCCTTTCATTCACATTTGTATATGCTCTTGCACCTGATACTCCAGAAAGCAGGAATCTATGTCCACATAAACTCAAATATGACCATTGTAAGCATTAATTTTTTGATTCGGGGAACCTGGGTCCCTTCCACTATAGTGTCACTTTCAACAATCTAGTACCATAATCTCAGTTTCTCCATAGGCAAAAAAAAAAAGAATTAGACTGAAGAAAATTAGACTTCTTCCAACTCCAAAATTCTGTGCAGACCCGTTGAGTGCTGTGCAGAGGCCACCTTATTAATTCAAACCTAGAAAAGAAATTCTCCAAGTATAGAGTTATTTATCATTCGCAGGAAGAGCTGAGCAGAACTCAAGCTGTTCAAGTTCCCTTCTCCTTGGCCAAGCACGATTTCCTCACAAAAGTTTTGGGTGGGATTTTTTAAGCTTCCAACGAGACTCTAAAGACTTTTTGGACATTGATCTGTACTTTTATACCATATGGTTGGAATTTAGTAGGAAGAAGTCAAGAACAGACAGAATGCACTGCTTGTGCCAAGAACCCAGTAATTTAGAAAGTTCCAAGAAAATGGATGATTTAAAAATACCAAAAAAAAAAAAAAATTGGAGCAGAATGGGTATATCCAAACAGGCCGGAGGAGAATGAATGTTCTGGAAGTCTGATGTATCAGATTATCTGCAAAATGAACCAGCCCAAAACTTGGTGACTTAAATCAACGACCACTTATTTAGCTCTTTATTCCATGGGCCAGGGTATCTAGATGGTTTTTACATTTGTAGTTTGACTCTCTCTTATCTGCAGGATTTGTTTGTTTGTTTTAAGATTGATTGATGTATGGTTGTGTTGGGTCTTCACTGCTGCTTGCAGGATTTCTCCAGTTGTGGTGAGTGAGGGCTATTCTGTAGATAGGATGCACAGGCTTCTCACTGAAGTGACTTCTCTCGTTGCCAAGCACAGGCTGCAGGCACATAAGCTTCAGCTCACAGGTTCTAGGATGCTGGCTCAGTAGTTGTGATGCACAGGCTTTGTTGTCCCATGGCATGTGGAATCTTCCTAGACCAGGAGTCGAACCTTTATCCCCTGCATTGGCAGGTAGATTCTTTACCACTGAACCACCAGGGAAGCCCTCATCTGCAGGGGTCTGGCTGAAATGGCTCCTTTTAGCTCCACATAGCCTGTCATGAACCATCACTCAGGACTCTTCAGATGCTGGAATCTCAAAACAGTGAATGCCAATGATCACTTTTCAAGTCTCATGCCCATCAGCCAAAGAAGTCATATGGCCACTCCAGACTCAAAGGGTGAAAAAATACCATACTTTATGGTTGGAAGAACTAAAAACAAGTCAAGTAAATTTAAAGACACAGAGAGGGGACATGTTGTGGCCAGTTTTACAATCTACCACAGATTTACCAGTTTTACCACCTAGTTACAGGAAAATTGGTTTAAATTCACTGGGATTTCACTTTGAAAAGTGAATATTGGAGGCAGGAGAAGATAAATAAGGGTTTGGCAAAAGATGACCACTACTTTCAAAGACTTGAAGAAATCTCACAGGTAAGAAGAATAGGTTCATACAGAACTATTATGGTTAATGGCACGAATCACATAATGCAAATGGAAAAACATTTGAACAATCAGAGCTTGCCATATAGGTAATAAGGAAGGGATCTGACATCGAGCAGCTACCGTGAACCAGAAAATGTATCTAATGTTCTCAAAAATGCATTTCCTTCCATATTTTAGAGATGAAGTGAAACCTCAGAGGGCTTAAGTGACTTTGAGGTTCACAAGCTAAGAATTGGCAGATCTAGGATTTGAACCCAAATCCCTTTGATACCAAATTCCATGCTCTTTGATATGATATCATATTGTCCTTATGATATCATATTGTCCTTTATGGATCAAAGGAACAGAGGCACACCCAGGTTCAGTACAAAAATAGATGCTTGTTGTAAGTACAGAAATGCTGGAAATTTTCTCAGAAGCATCTCTCACTCTCTTACCCACCATTTCCATTTCTAATCATTTGCCTAGATCTCTTCGCCCTCTCACCCCTAGAAATTAGGGGCCCCAAACCCCATTAAAATCTGCTGTTTTACAAATTCCAAATGCTCCCATTTGAATTCCATTACAAGAATGAGCCCTCCCTCCTGGATAGGAGGGGAGTTCAAGGGAGAATGGATGCAGGTATGGCTGAGTGCCTTTGCTGTTCACCTGAAACAACATTGTTAATCAACTATATTCCAATATAAAATAAAAAGTTTTTTTAAAAAAAGAGTGAGCCTTCCTTGTAGTGTTTGCATGTAAATAAATTTCTGGAAACCAAAATATCATAACTAGAGTTACTATTTTCTTAGCACTTTTCTTTGTGTCCCATACCTGATTCTCACCAAAAACCCACTACAAGTCAGTACAAGTATTACCATTTTACAGACAAAAATCTGAGGCTTAGAATTCAAATCCAGTCCAGTCTACACAACCAAATTCAGTATTTTTTCCACTATACTACATTCCCTCTTGAAGCAAAAGATGTTGGGAGCTTCACAGACCATGCAAAAATGGGTGGTAAAGATAGTTTTTATCAAGCAGGCTTTCCTTTATTTATATCACATTCTACCAGAGTGGGATGTATGAGAAATTTTGATCATTCACAAATGAACTAGATCTGATCATTCTTGCCATTAGTCTTAGAAGATTTTAGGAAATCCTTAAAACTTCCTTTATAAATAGAAAATTTTCCAACATATGTAAAAATAAAGCAAAAAGCATGATGAACCTCCATGTACCCTTCATTCAGTTTCAAAATTTTTCAACATATGGTCAATCACATTTCCTGGTAGATTTCTACAAGATGAATCCCAAACCTATGGTTGATAATGAGCTGCTTCTGCTTTCCCCAGATTAATAGCCAAGGGGTGTTGAAGTAAGAAAAACTCCAGCATCATTCAGGAAGATCCCCTCATTTTTAAGGAAGAAGGGTATGGTTGAGAAACAGAACTGGACTTGCTCAGAGCCATACACTGAGATAGTACAAAAGGAAGAATTAGGACCAGGGTCTCCTGGCTCCAAGCTCAGAGCTCTCCCCATTTTTCCAGCCTTCTCCAAGGCATTTGAGTGCTTGTTCAGTACTCACTCCCTTAGCAACCACTGCCACCTCCAGAGGAGAAAGAAGTCAGTGCAGCTTGGGTTTGGCCTCCATCCAACAGGCTCAATAGACTTTGTCATTCATGCCCTTCTCTGACCTTCTTACTCTTTCAAGGGTAATTAACCAGTCAAATGGGTTCCCTCTCCTGAGCCTTGGCATCCAAATAATCACAACCCCCTCCAACTACTGCTGACCAAATCACTCCTGAGAGGTCCCACTTGGTCCTCCATTGTCATGACCTTCATCAATTCAGCTCTCCTCATTCAAAAGTGAAGTGAAAGTGAAGTTACTCAATCGTGTCCGACTCTTTGTGACCCCATGAACTGTACCCTACCATGCTCCTCCGTCCATGGAATTTTCCAAGCTAGAGTACTGGAGTGGCCATTTCTTTCTCCAGAGGATCTTCCTGACCCGGGGATCGAACCCAGGTCTCCCATATTGTAGGCCAACACTTTACTGTCTGAGCCACCAAATCTGGTGTCAAATAAAGATGGCAGACTTGCATGTGGAAATAACAGAGTTCACAGATATCTCTCTGCCACTTGGTTCCAATGACATATTCCCTAGTGAGAAATGACCTCGTCCCCCTGGGTGAATGCAGAGAACTAGGGAATTAGAGCATGAACATGGCATAAAATGACGCTTCTCAAACTGGGAATTTTGGGAGATATATGGTGGCTTTCTAGGGGGTCCTAGAAACCATAGGATAAACACCTAGGTAAGAACATTCATTTCACATCAACTGCAAAGCTGGAAATTTCAGAGTGAGAATCCCATGACAAGCACTGTTATAAATGCTTTATACAGGAGAGAGCAGTCAATCCTCACTGTAACCCTGGGAGGTTACTGTAAACCTAAGAGGTAGTGTTATCTCCATGGTGAAGAAACTGAGGCACAGAGTAATTTAGTAACTTCTCAAAAGTCACACAGCTATGAAGTAGTAAAGAGTATTAAGCAAAATAATAAGGTTTAATAGATGCTGTATAAACTTTCATTTTCTATTCTATTTGTTTATTTGGGTGCATCAAGTCTTGCTTGCAGCACATGGGATCCTCTTGAGGCATGCAGGATCTTTCCTTGCCGCTCACAGACTCTCTAGTTGGGGCACACAGCCTGCAAAGCACACAGGCTCAGTAGACGGCGCATGGACTTAGTTGCCCTGCAACCTGTGGGATCTTAGTTCCCTGACCAAGAACTGAACCCAAGTACCCTGCATTGGGGGCTTCCCAGGTGGCCTAGATGGTAAAGAATCTGCCTGCAATTCAGGAGACCTAGGTTCTATCCCCGGGTCGGGAAGATTCTCTGGAGAAGGGAACAGCTACCCACTCCCCTGGCTGGAGTATTCTTGGCTGGAGAATTCTATGGACAGAGGAGCCTGATGGACTACAGTCTATGGGGTTGCAAAGAGTTGGACGCAACTGAGAGACTAACACTTTCACTTTCACTTTCTCTTGCATTGACAGGTGGATTATTAACCACTGGACCACCAGGGAAGTCCTGTGTAAACTTTAAAAAGGGGTTATCACACGTGTAGGGATATTGCTGAAGCCAAAAATTCTGAGCATTGACCGGGAGAAGTATGAACTAAGATGTAGTCAAGTCCTCAGTCTGCAGTCCTAATGGAACAGGCTGAAGGAATGGAGGAAAGTAAAAACTAAAATTAAAAAACTTATCAGCAAGAACTTCAGGGTAGGGCAGAATATTTGGAGAGTAACTTCATTTATAAAATATTTTCTGAGTCCCTCTCTCCCCATCTTAACAATGACCCTTACTGTGAAGATTATCATAACAGCTATTTTACAAATGAAGAAAACCAAGGTTCACAGGGGACACAAGACTTGCCAAGTATCTAACAAGGCATGAGGACTGATTCCAAATCCTGAGCCTTTTTTAAAAAATGTCTGGCCTCACTATACAGGATGTGAGATCTTGGTTCCCCAACAGGAATTGAACAAGCAACCCCTGTGTTGGAAGCACAGAGTCTTAGCCACTGAACCTCCAGGGAAGTCGCCCTTTTTAAAAAAATTTTCTGAATGCTGAGCCTTTTGCAGTCCATCCCAGGAGAGCTAATTTTGAATCTGAGGGTATATTCCTGTTTCTCAGCTGGGTGTCTCAGCTCTGTTCCCATGGGAGCCCCAGTGAATAGGGTGGATATGTCTTGCTTTGTGCAGAGTGGTCCTGGTTTATTACTGTGTCCTAGTATAATTAATATTAATAACAATGCCTTTTTTCACTCTCAAAAGAGTTCCTGTTTGAATGAAAAAAGAAAAAAATTATAGAGGCACCCTAAGCCTGAGCAACACTTTCCTAGTGTCTGGATTTGCAAAACAGAGCAGTAAGCTTCTGCAAACTTGCTTCATACTGGGAACATTGCTGGAGAGCTGTTTCTGAGGGGTAAGAGGCTAAATTTAGGACAACATGTGGGGAGAAAGTTTCTAGTTTATTCCTCCTACTCTCACTTCCAGCCCCACCTGACTGTAAATGTGATGGTTCTCTGAGTGGAAGATTCAGAAAGAAGAGAAATAAAAGGAGAGAAGAAAAATCAGAACTGCCCATTTGCCTTTCCCTGGCTGCGTGCCTGAATTCATGGACATTTGGGAGTTCAGATTCTCACAGTAGATCACCTGCCTCCCTCTCTATTATTAAGGTGACCCAGATTCCTCCATTCCCACCATCATTCTAAAAATCAGTGACAACTTTTCCCAAACCTTTTCTCCACCATCCATCCCTTGCTCGAGTGGAGAGTGTTAAGACAACAAGAGAGTGAACCTAGACAATTTTGAAGCCCCAGAACAGCCACGGGGTGTCTCACAGGGCAGGGCACCCAACCAGAAGCCCAGGTGGTCACTCAGGCTCAGAATTTTCCTTAGGGACAAGCAGGAGTTAATATCAGTATCTTCTCATACAGTGTCTGCAGAAGACTTTAGAGTCCAAGTTCTCTGTTCCTGTGAACACAAAGACCACACCTCCTTACTTGTTTCTGGAGGAAGGCAGGGAGAAACCCATGCTTTTCTCCCTTCTTTCTTTGAGATACGTCGGATCAAGACCAAAGTCTAGTCAAGCTGTGTTTAAAGAGCTATGTGTGTCTGACTCTTCGTGACCCCATGGACTGTAACCCACCAGGCTTCTCTGTCCATGGGATTCTCCAGACAAGAACACTGGAGTGGGTTGCCATGCCCTTCTCCAGGGGATCTTTCTGACCCAGGGACTGAACCCACATCTCCTGCATTGGCAAATGTGTCCTTTACAACTAGGTTCTTTACATCTGGGAAGCCCTAAAGAGATACAGTGGTCTCTTAACTGTTAATTGTGTTGTTGATGGTTTTATCTTTCTTAAAGATTGATTCCTACTTTTTAATTTGATAGAAATAAAGGGTTTTTGCTTTAAAAAAAAAAGAGGTATAGTTGTGCAAGACTTTGGAATCAGGTATAGTTGTGCAAGACTTTGGAATCAAGACTTTGGTCCAATGGTCGCTATAGACCCTCAGTGAGTTATTTTAAGCTCTCTTTGCCTCAGTCTCCTTGTCTACAAAGTGGAAGCAATGCCTATTTTATACAGATGTTGTAAAAAATTAGATAATGTGATTATCGCAAAGAAGCAAAAGGAGCAAATATAGGTGCTGCCCGTAAAAAATCCCCTATGAGATCCTCTCTCTCACTCTTTCCTATCTTCTCTAAATGCTCCAGGAAACCATGAAATTCTTTCATGTGACCTTCTGATTACATGGAACAGGAGTTCTACCATCTGCTCCACAGGAGCAGGAAATTAAGTGTTCACTTGTATCAAACCACGGAGAGTTCTATTGTATATATCAGCTAACTATCCTGTGAAACAAACCTCTCCTACACATTTAGTTCCCACTATGAACTGATTCATGTTCCTCAGAATTCTTATATTGAAACCCTATTCCCTAATAGGATGGTGTTAGGTCATGAGGGTGGAACCCTAATAATGGCATTAATGCCCTTCTAAGAGACACCAGAAAGCTCTCTCTCTGCCATGTGAAGAGATGGCAAAAAGATGGTGGTCCACAAACCAGGAAGGGAATTGTAGGAAATGAGTTCCTGTTGTTTAAACCAGCCCGTCTATGGTATTTTGTCATAGAAGCCCAAACTGACTGAGACAGTGGCTTGAAACAACACCATTTGTGATATCTCACAAATGAATGAGTCATTTGTGACATTTAGCTTATTCTGAATGAACTGGACTTGGTCTCAGTTGGACTCACTCACTCATCTGAGGTCAAGAGCCGTGCAAGCTGTGGGCTGGGTGGCCTGTAGTGGATTACGCTGGGACAATCCCACTTTCTGCCACGTGGTCACTCTCACTCCAGCACGGTAGCCCAGGCTGGTTCTCACGGCAGTGACAGGGGCCCACCAGACAGCGGAGAAGCACACAAGGCCTGCTGATACCTAGGCGTTGACCACCATCTCCTCTGCCATATTCCACTGACCAAAGCGAGCCCCAAGGCCAGCCATATTGATAGATGAGGAATAGAGCCATCTCTTCACGGGAGGAGAAGCAAAGTCACATTGTGAGAGGCCATGAGTGGGGGCCATCTTTACAAAGCTATAGCATAGCGACTAGTGTCAGCTTAACTAGTGCTGAACAGATGCTGATGGCCGGGCCAGAACTCCATTTCAGACCCAACAAACATCCCAATCAGAGCCCTTTCTAGAATACCATAATACTACTTTAAGGAAAACAAAAACGCCTTTGATGAAACCAATAATAACATCTGAAATCTACAAATGGATAGAAGACTGTCTGTTCTTCCCCCACCCCCCATTATCCAGAGCATCTTCAAGGATGCTGAAGAGGTGGAAGCAGCTCTATTTTGTTACTTTCCAGGATTAATTCTTCAGATGTGGAGTCACCTCCCTAATTAGTTCTAATTAGATGCATAGTTCATGTCAGGTCACAGCAAACCCAAATGTGAATAATTTAAGAAGGATTCAAAGTCAGTGACAGCAAAACCAGCTTCGTGGCTCCCTGGGTGATCACTAGCCTTCCTCCACATGGATTGCCAGGTAGCTAGCTGACTTTGAATACCAAACATGGGCTGATCTTAATAGAAAGAGGGCAGCCATCATGCATCCAATGGGCCTCGGGGAGGGACGGGGGGTAAGGAGTTGTAATTTCCTTCACTTCTGGAAGTGCTTGGCCTACACTGATGTTAAAAGTAGATTTCTCCACTTCTCCCGAATGGCAGACCTCTTTGGCAGTTTTGAGCATCCCTTGAAATTCCTTTCTTTGCCCCTTTGAGAGAATCACCGTCAGAGACCATGTGACTTAAAAAGAACTGATTAGTCATCTTGTCTAATTCTACCATATTAGAAGGGACAATTGAAGTCTCAAAAAAAGAAGGATATTTATCCAAAGCTGTAGAGCTAGTGAGCAACAGAACCAAAGCTACAACCTGTACGAAGCTATGACAGTTTAACAAAGGAAGTAGGATCTTTAGATTCAGTTTTAATTCCAGTCACAGCTCTACCGGTTATGCTGTGTGGCCTTAGGCAAATACCCAACCTCTCTGAGCCTTAGCTTGCCCATCTTTTAAAAAGGCATGGTGGGGCTTCCCTGGTGGTCCTGTCATTAAGAATCCATCTTACAATGGAGGGGACATGGGTTCGATCCCAGGATGGGGAAATAAAATCCCATGTGCTGCAGAACAAGGAAGCCCTCGCACCACAACAACCGACCTGCAAGCTGCAGCGAAAAATCCTGAGAGCCACTACTAAGACCTAAGGCAGCCAAATAAGTAAATAGATAAAAATAAAAAAGCATGGTTTACCTTCCTTGTAAGATTATTATGGTATGGAAATGAGATGCCATATATAAAGTACTTACCAGACTTCCTGGCACATAGTAGATGCTCAACAGAAGATAACTATTATGCTATAGTCACATGGCCAGTAAGGAAAAAGAGGTGGTGATAGGAAGTAGAAGCTATGGATATTTTCTAAATAACAATAAACAGGAAATGACTTTTCCTGAAATTCATTCTTGAGATGTGTCTCTTTAGCAGAATGTGAGTTCCACAGAGAGCAGAAACTTGGTCTATTTTATTCTCTGCTGTATTCCTAGAGCCTGGATGTGGAGGACAACATCCATTTGTGTAAAAGGTGGATGGATGTATTTTAGGTCGGGAGTAATGGATTGTGCAAGTGTGGTTATTTTCCTTCCAGGGAGTAGGCTAGAAACTCAAAAGATGTCATCGGTAAGGCTTCCTCCCTTACCTTCATCAAATTAACACGTAAAGAAGACAGGAAGGAACTAATAAGGACCTACCATATAGCACAGAGAGATCTACTCCATACTCGGTAACGGCCTAAATGGGAAAAGAATCTACAAAAGAGAGGATATATGTATACGGGGCTTCTCAGGTGGCTCAGTGGTAAAGAATCCACCTGCCAATGCAGGAGATCAATCCCTGGGTTGGGAAGATCCCCTGGAGAAAGAAATGGCAACCTACTCCAGTATTCTTGCCTGAAGAATCCCACGGACAGAGCAGCATGGGGTCTGAAAGAGTTGGACACTACTGAACATACATGTGTGTATGTATATTTAAACAGACTCACTTTGCCATACACCTGAAACTATTACAACATTCTAAATCAACCACACTCCAACACGAATTTTTTTAAAAAAAGAAGTCAGGTGGGGCACCTCACATCCTAAGCTTTATAGCCTCAGATCAGAGAGTCTTGGATAGGAACCCCAGTTCTGTCATCCGTGAGCACGTGATTTCAGGTGTTACTTATTTTCTTTGAGGTTCCATCTTCCATGCTTGTAATGAGGATGATAAAAGTGCATCTTTCAAAGGTCTGGTATGAGTAACACCGGGGAGCAGGAATGCTTGTTTAGCTTAGAGCTTGACACCAGGTGGGGACATCCATCAGTGGAAGCTCAACACATAAAAATAAATACAGGACCACACCACAATCTCCCTCTTGGTGGGAGGGGAGGCTAGCCCCTCCCAAGTCTCTCTGCCCCACTGTGTAGCCACATCATCACTGAGCCGCAAAACTCTAGTCTATTATGAAAAAGCCAGTGGTTATATTTATAATCCAAGTACAGAAATGGGAAGAAAACTTATCACAATGGGCACCGGTGCTGTGCCAGACAGGTTCTAATGTGTTTCGTCCCACTCTGGGATTGTGGACCTAAGAAACCACGACACTGATGGTTCTTCCTCGCTTACATTGGCCACCAGGAGGCAAATAACTCAGTTACGGACCAATTTGAATGGCTAGTTGGAACTCCTATGTTTGCAAATCTATGTTCTTTCTTTCAACCATGTGTCTGGTTTTTTTTTTTTCTTTTTTCTTTTCTTTTTTTTTTTTTTTTTTTTTTTTTTGTGGCCAAGCCATGCGGCATGTGGGGTCTTAGTTCCCCAACCAGGAATTGAACCCTCATAGCATCAGCATGAAGGTGAGAGATACACACAGAGATGTATGATGAGCATAGAGCAAACACGCAACAGTCATCAGTGCGATTGTTAGTGATATTAGTTCTTTTGGAAAAATAATAACTCAGAATGCTTCTGGAGTCATGTTTTGGCAGGCTCAACCCATCAGAAGGTTCAAAAGGGAAAGGACTCCACTGCCTCATAAATAAATGGAAGGTCACCTTTCAACATGCAGTCAGCTGGGGCTTCAGGCATCTCTTGGTCATTACAGATGCCAACTGTGAATGTTGACACCAGTGAAGTTTTGCCCTTGGCTCCCTTCACAGAGTCACTGCCAAAGATTGCTGGTGACTGGTGCATATTCCTTCCTCTGCAGGACATGTTAAATATTTGCAGCTGGTCAGCATTGGGTGGAAGACTTCAGTGGCTATATTTAACTTGTCTGTAGCAGCACTAGCAGGATGAAGCTGCCCGTGACCTTGGCTGTTCATTACCCTCAGTGATTCTCTCCTGGTGAGCCTGCCACTCCTCTTTGCCCCCTGTGCACACACAGAGCAGAGGACAGGCAGGGGGTTAGGAAGGATGGCTTTGCATCTGCGTGTAGCCTGAGGGCTCCAGAATGGCCAAGCAGTAAAGAGCTCTGCCTGGAGATGGCTTTCATTGCACACATAGGGAGTCCGGGGCCCAGAGGAACGCGCTCAAGGTCACAAAGCTAGTTGATGGAAGAAAAGGACCCAGGACCTCTGGCTGGTGGCTGTTTTTCCTTCTGCTACGCTGACCTTTGTGAGACTCTGTTTAAATGTACCCTTCAAGGCATTCTGCCTCCTCTTCATACCACTTCCCCAGTTTGCTCTGGGAAGATCATGTGGAACTGGTCACACTTCTTGGAGACAGAAAGAAAAGATATTCACCTTCACTCAAGACAGCTTATGTTGGCGAAGAATTTGAAAAAAGAATGTTGCTGTTGTTCAGTCACTCAGTTGTGTCCAAGATACTTGTATAACTGAATCACTTTGCTGTACACATGAGACTAATGCAACATTATTAATCCACTATGCATGCATGCTAAGTAGCTTCAATAGTGTCTGACTCTGTGTGAGCCCCATGGACTGTAGCCCCCCAGGCTGCTCTGTCCATGGAATTCTCCAGGCAAGACTACTGCAGTGGGTTGCCATACCCTCCTCCAGGGGATCTTCCGGACCCAAGAATTGAACCCATGTCTCTTATGTCTCCTGCGTTGGCAGGCAGCTTCTTTACCACTAGCGCCACCTGGGAAGCCCCTTAATCAACTATACTACCACACAAAATGAAAGAGAAAGAAAAGAAGGAAAGAAAGCTTATGTTCCTCACCAGCTTCACAGCAGAGCCCTCTTGCTATCGAAGCAATCCTCATGCTTGACCAGCCAAGGCCCCTGCAGCCTGGTCCCCACATCATGTGGCTGACCCAAGAGACTCACAAGGCTGACCCAAGCCCCCACCCCATGCCTTATACCACCTGCCTTGTGCCTCGTGTGCAAGGGTTCCCTGTCAACACTAAGGGAACGACACTTGACCACATGTTTCCATACTCGCTGGCTCCTCCGGCTGGGCCCCAGGAGATGAAGGCTGCAAGTCCCCAGAGTCTGCTGTAGGCTTAGGCCCACTCTGTACTCCCATGGGACTTGCTTTCCTGGTGGCTGCCACGAGAGTCAGGTAACACACCTGGCAGTATGGAAGAGCCAACTCCCATTGGCCGACCTTTGACCATTAAGAGATGGGAGACAGGAAGGAGCAAGCTCTTTTCACCCTTGGATGGACTCTCCCAAGCTTAGAGACACACAGGGTCCAGTAGGGGAAAAAAGCCAAGCAGAAAACCAAGGTCCAACATTAAGGTTGGAGACAGAGACCAAAAACTCCCTGTAGAAGGCAGAGATCAAAGATCTTCAGCAGCAAACTCAGATTTACAACAGCAGAGGGAATACGACCCACTTAAGAACCACACTCTCAACAGAAAGCAGCTTTGTGCTTGGGCTTCTGAGACTTCACCAGTGGGACAGCTTATAAGCAGGTGCAAAAGATCATGGGAGGAAAAGAAGTCATATCCTTGGAGTCAAGTGCATGTTCATCCAAAGCATGTTCATCCAGAGGGTTATATGGTTGCCATTGCTATGGTTGATTGCATTAACTAAGCAGATGAAAGTAACGCATGAATAAATAAGAAGTCATCAAGAGGAAAGAAACCCTTCTCTTAAAGGCAAGGGATGACCCCAGAGACTGAACGAGACTAAAAACTATGACAAACCTAGACAGCATATTAAAAAGCAGAGACATCGCTTTGGCAACAAAAGTCTCTAGTCAAAGCTATGGTTTTTCCAGTAGTCATGTATGGATGTGAGAGTTAGACAATAAGGAAAGCTGAGCACCAAAGAATTGATGCTTTTGAACTGTGGTGTTGGAGAAGATTCTTGAGAGTCCCTCGGACTACAAGGAGAACAAACCAGTCAATGTTTAAGGAAATCAGTCCTAAATATTCATGGGAAGGACCTTAGGCTGAAGCTGAAGCTTCAATACTTTGGCCACCTGATGCAAAGTCCTGACTCATTAGAAAAGATCCTGATGCTGAGAAAGATTGAAGACAGGAGGAGAAGGGGGTGACAGAGGATGAGATGGTTGGATGGCATCATTGACTCAATGAACTTGAGTTTGAGCAAACTCCAGTTGATGGTGAAGGACAGGGAAGCCTGGCGTGCTGCAGTCCATGGGGTCACAAAGAGTTGGACATGACTGGGTGATTGAACAACAACAAGTTATGATCTCTTTCTTGTAGCTGCTACCAGCTCCTTCGTCAGCAGGTTCTCCCTTCCCAGTGACGAGATGGCCAAAAGCATCAACATCTTCTTCCATGATCCCAGCGACATTTCAATGCACCTGTTTGGCTTCTATTGGTTCACATGTGCATGCTGTCGCTTCAGTCATGTCTGACTCTTTGTGACCCCAGGGACTGTGTCCCATCAGGCTCCTATGTCCACAGGATTCTCCAGGCAAGAATACTGGAGTGGGTTGCCATGCCCTCCTCCAGGGGATCTTCTCCTGGCTCACATACCTATTCCCAAACCTATTGGTGTGGCCCCCATGAGAGACATTTTCCTGGGGCCCAGAAAACACACAGACTAAAAGTGGATTTAGTTCCACAAACAAAAGCAACAATTTGAGGAGGAAAAAGAAGATCTCCAAGCAAAAATCAGAGCCCCTTGCAGAAAGAAAAGGATATGGACAAAGAGCTGCATTGCATAAATGTCCGCTGTCCAAAAAGCAAGATGTGAGGGTACTTCATTAGTGCCCTAGCACCTCAGCTTCCTGTGGGCAAAAAGACAATTGCAATGAAATCCTTGCCGGGCTTTTTGTGCAGTTTGAAAGAAATCACATAAAAAGCACCGAATTGTGTCTGGCGGAGAGCAGGGATCAAGAATCACATATAATCATTCCCTTTCTTTTATTAATAGATTTAGTTTCCTTTTTATGTTACAGGGATTTACTCCTCTTTCTTTCCAGAAACTTGTCAGAAATATCTTTATTAGGACACAAATGTGCCTTCTTCTGAGTAAAACAAATATGCTGTCCCCTGCCAAGTTCAGAGGCACCCAAGGTTAGCAGTGTTCTTTAGCGCGCACCGTGAAGGAGGGCCAGTCTCCGAGGCTCAGGGAATTTTCCACAGGCCTTGAAGAGCCATCCAAGTTATAAAAAGAATGTTCATGTTTAAAAATTAAATGTTTGGTTTAAATATTTAAATGTTCCATTTTTCCTCCTGCCTGGTTGTTAATTCAGTATTAAAACAGAAGAGGAGTTGATTTACAATCTCTGACATTAGCCTCTAGGGCTTTCTGAGTAGACACTCTCAATTCCTTCTTCAGAGTCATAATCATCCTCACAGTTCATCATTTTCTGAGTACCTACCAGTCATCAGGACAGAAGCCATTCATGGATTGACTATGTTTCCTTGGAAACTTAACTCTGCAAAGAGACTGGGATCCCATGTTCTACAGGTAAGGAGACTGAGGCTCAGAGAGGTTAAGTTAGTTTTTCAAGATGACCGAGTCATCCTGTGACAGAAGAGGGATATAGGATATTAATCTAGATCCCTGTGACATTAAAATGGGTATCATTTCAACCAACAGTCATAGGTCAGGAAATCAGACTCCAAACCTATCATGATTTGGGACTACCCCTGGATGGAGGAGCCTGGTGGGCTGCAGTCCATGGGGTCGCTAGGAGTCAGACACGACTGAGTGACTTCACTTTCACTTTTCGCTTTCATGCATTGGAGAAGGAAATGGCAACCCACTCCAGGGTTCTTGCCTGGAGAATCCCAGGGATGGGGGAGCCTGGTGGGCTGCCGTCCAAGGGGTCGCACAGAGTCAGACATGACTGAAGTGACTTAGCAGCATCCTTGGGTCAGGAAGATCCCCTGGAGAAGGAAATAGCTACCACTCCAGTATTCTTGCCTGGAGAATCCCATGGACAGAGAAGCCTGGCAGTCCATGGGGTCCCACAGAGTCAGACACAACTGAGCAACTAGTATTTGTACTTTCAGGCTTCTTAGGTGGCTGCTGTTGCTGCTAAGTCGCTTCAGGCATGTCTAACTCTGTGGGACCCCATAGACAGCAGCCCACCAGGCCCCTCTGTCCATGGGATTCTCCAGGCAAGAATACTGGAGTGGGTTGCCGTTTCCTTCTCCGTCTCAGGTGGCACTAGTAGTAAAGAACCTACATGTCAATGCAGGAGACATAAGAGACACGGTCTGATCCTAGGGTCATGAAGATCCCCTGGAGGAGGGCATGGTAACCCACTCCAATATTCTTGCCTGGAGAATCTCATGGACAAAGGAGCCTGGTAGGCTATGGTCCATAGCGTAGCAAAGAGTCAAACACAGCTGAAGCGACTTAGTACACACATGCATCCCTGAAATACCTACTTTGACCTCCTTGCCAGTTGCTCTAAGGGATTCACAGAAATCTGATTAGGGTCCAACAAGGCACTTGCAAAAGATGAAAGACTGCAAGATTAAAGCGAGTTCTTGTTATCAATCATTTTGGAGTAGCTCTTAAAGACACATCATCAGCAAAGTAATGAGATATTTATTGTTTCCCAGATTTACTGGCACTCTAATAAATGCCAGAATTGACATCCGTCAGTGTGGGTGGAGGATTCTGCAGAAAGATGAGTTTAAACATTCCTCTTCACATTTAGGAGGAAAACATGAGAGCAGGCTGTGGCTCATGGGATGTGTTGTTTCTGGTCAATCTGTGGGTCCTTGTCAGGGAGAAATTTCTGCCAGCTTCAGAGTTTTCAATGTCAGACCAGGAAGGAACCTGAGAGTTCTCTTCAACCAGCCATCTACTGTACAGCAAGTCAGCTGAGGACCAGACAAGGAAAGTCCCTTCCCCAAGGCCACACAGCAAGTTGGGGGTGAACGGTGAGCCCAACCCTGGACTCCTGGCTCCCTGGGCAGAACTATTTCAACTCTGCCAAAGCTTCTGGAATATGAGCTGCTTAGTGCATAAGCCTTAAACACCTCCTGTGTTTGGATGAATTTTTTGAACTGGTAGGTTTCTTCTAAGTCCTTCAAAGACAGAAGAAAATCTTTTCCAGTAAACACTGATTGACAAGAGGTTGGAAGTGGATTCTAACACAAGCCAAACAGGAGGGGTTGGGAATAAGATGGCTTAGCAGAGTAAGAACAGAGCTAGTGACTCATCCCAGGAAAGAGCAGCCCAAGAACCACCCTGTGGAACTACAGCAGCCCAGGGGGTCTCAGCGGCCCCAGGAATGCAAAGAGGAAGCGGCTGGTTACCTTGAGCACTGACGGCCACGTGCAGATGAAGGAGCCGCCCCCGAAAGTCTTCCTCAACAGGCAGCTAAAGATGGCAGATTCCACACAAACGTTCACGCAAGAATGTCCTAGACTCATGGATGTTATGGCCCTCATCTTGTATGCACACACACACCCCACACACACACATATATACACACCACACACACACATACCCCATACATAAATATACATACATGTATACCATACACACATACATATACCACATACATATACATTCACACACCCCACACATACAGATGTATATAAACCCCACACATATATACACACACACAGACATATATACACACCCCCCACACACATATATATACCCCATATATATACATACACACACACCACACATACGCACACATATATATCCCCCACATATACAGACACATACATGTACTCCATACATGTACATACATACATATACACCATACATATATATATACCACTTACATATACCACATACATATATATACACACACACCTCACACCTCACACATACACCCCACATACACATATACACACACTACACACACACACCCCACACATACATATACACCATACACACACCAAAAGGCTGCTGATGAGAAAACTATATTTGAGCCTCTAGAGCAGAATTTCTCAGTCTCAACACTCTCAACATGGGGGACCAGCCCGTTTCTACTGAGGGATCTGTCATGGCCTTGCTGGGTGTATAGCAGCACCTGATCTCTACCCGCTAGATGCTTGCACTCACACCCCTGACAACTACAACAACCAAAAGTGGTTCTTCACCAGCTGGGCTACCAGGGAAGCCCAAGAATACTGGAGTGGGTAGCCAATCCCTTCTCCAGGGGATCTTCCTGACTCAGGAATCGAAGCAGGGTCTCCTGCATTGCAGGCAGATTCTTTACCAGCTGAGCCACTAGGGAAGCCCAAAAAGTGTCTCAGAATACTCATTTCTGCTGTGAACCCCTCATCTAATAGATGATTGGGAACGTTTCATGAGTTCAGCTTTTGGATTTTCTTCAATGTTGTTTCGGTGGCATCCTTTATTTGACTGGAATAGTACTCAATGTTTGGGCTCCCAGATGGCTCAGTGATAAATCAGGAGACCTGAGTTCAATCCCTGGCTCAGGAAGATCCCCTGGGGAAGGAAATGGCAACTCACTCAGTATTCTTGCCTAGGAAAGCCAATGGACGGAGGAGCCTGGAAGTCTACAGTCCATGGGGTCACAAAGAGTTGGACACGACTTAACAACCAAACAACAATAACAAATACTCAGTGTTTATCTTCGGTTCCCCTAAAAAGGGAAGGTACATATTTTTCTAATTATAAATCAAGTTATTCCCGTGGTGAACAGTGCTTCTGAGGAGTTCAGAAGTTTCTTCCTTCTGGTCATCACTGAGTCACATCCATCCACCCAGGGCTGACACACCTTTTATTTGAAAGCAGAACCAGTGAACAGATTCAAAGATGTCCAGAGGCTGCTTTCAGACATTCCATCCTGTCCACTAAGTGAGTGAAATAAGAGGGCAGTTCTCAGAATCTCCTGAGAAAGCCTTGTAAAGATACATATTTATGAGTCCTACTCAAGGAATAAGGCCCTGTAATCTGTGTTTTAAAAAAAAAAAAAAGAGAGAGAGAGAGAGATCTTTCCAGGACATTGTGATGATTAGAAAAGGGTGGGGATTACTGTCTAAGTTGGAAATTTTTCTTCTTATTAAAAATCAAAATGGTTCTGTCCTTACTGTTCCCTGGGACTGCAGCAGAGGGTACCTTACTGGTGCATAGATTAATGTGGGCATTTTCTGCAATCATGCATGATACCCAGATGTAGTCACTCAAAGAACCACTTTATAAATACAACTTGAGAGCCAACTGTTATAAGTCCATGTCTGAACAGCTACAGCTGGTCAGTTCCCACTAACACAGCTTAGCCCGGTCAACCATTTCTCCTAACACAATGAATTATCAAGCCCTAAACCAGCGGTCCCCAACCTTTCTGGCACAAGGGATCAGTTTCAAGAAAGATAATTTTTCCATGGACTGGGGTGGGAGAGATGGTTTTGGGATGACTCAAGTGCATCACATTTTTTGTGCACTTTATTTCTATTATTATTACATCAGCTCTGCCTCAGATCATCAGGCATCAGACCCTAGAGGTTGGGGACCCCTGCCCTAAACAACAGAGAAGACATGCAGCCCTAACCATCCCCTTACTCAGGTTGTACTTAAAACTCTTCCAAACATGCCAGTCAATAGGGAACACCAATCAGGAAATCAGGATAGTTTCCAATTTTCTCTAGTCCTTGCCCTGACACTCATGAGCCGTCTGATCTTGGTCAAGTCATTTCACTTCTCTGAGTCTCAATTTCCTTGTCTGGAAAATCAAATTAGATAAGGATGGCTAAAACGAAACTCAAATGGATTATGTAACTTGCCCATGGGTAGAGTTAGTTAGAAGCAGAACCAGGGTGGCCACCCGGGTCACCTGCTCACGCTACTCCCCCTCCAGATACTCAGTGTTGCCCCATCTCACTGCACTGGGCAACTTGCCTGGGCTACAGGCCTCCTGAGACTATTTCTTTAAAAGACTGAAGAGGGGCTTCCCTGGTGGCTCAGTGGTAAAGAATCTGCCTGCCAATATAGGAGACATGGGTTCAATCCCTGTTCGGGAAAGATCCCACATGCCTTGGAGCAACTAAGCGTGTGCATCACAACAATTGAGCCTGTCCACTAGAGCCCATGCTCTGCAACAAAAGAAGCCACCACAATGAGAAGCCCATGCCCTGCAACTAGAGAGTAACCTCACGACTAGAGAAAAGCCCTTGTGGCAACAAAGACCCAGCACAGCCAATAACAGATAAATAAAATTATGTTTAAAAAAAAAAGACTGAGAAGAGCTTGAGCTATATCCATTGATGTGGTCACAGTGATTATCTCCTGCTGATCAGAAGCTCTTATAGCTGCATGTGGCTTCGAGTAACTTAGAGGACTTACATTTTAACCCCCATCTGCCCTTAACTCAAGATGAGACTTTGAGCACATCCCTTTTTTAGATATCTGTTTTCTTCATCTGTTAAATGAATGGGTTTGACTCCATGAACAATGAAGATGTAATGTGGCCATGAGCTCTTGCTATTTTTGGCAGTGGCAGCAGATGCTGTTTGTTGCTCATCCAGAAGCTGCTCTCCCTGGGGTCTCTCTTGCTAATGGGCTCACATTTTTCCTGGGATGATCACATGGCAGGCCCCAGGGATGGCCCAGGAAGACTCCCAGGATGCTTTGCCAGATGCTCACTTTCCCAGAATCCCTTGCAGCTAGAGGTAGCCATGGAATCCAGTTTTGATAAAGGAAACATGAAGTCTGAGGAGGAATTTCTGAGGAAGCTTCTGATTTCCTTGGGAAAGTGACAGAGAGGACAGCCTGCCCGCTCTGCCCTTCACCTTACATGGACATGGTCCCTGGAGCAGCTGTAGACATCTTGGGAAATCCAGAAGGCAACAAGCTTGAAGGGAAGACTCAGGATGTCAGAGGTAAAAGATGACTGAACTTAATGGTTGACCCACCTGACCAACCCCAGAGATGTCTCCTCAGGACTTCTTGCTAAACAAAAATTGTATGTCCTTTTGGTTGAAGCAACCGTTAGTTAAGGATTCTGTAAAGCTACACAAATGCAAACATGTGTTTGCTTTGCCTTGGGCTGGAATCATATCCATTGATGTGGTCATGGTGATTATCGCCTGCTGATCAGAAGCTCTTATCAGTAGCTGCATGTGCCTTTGAGTACTAATAAATGGTGAAATGAATTGCTTCATAATAAATGCAGTTTATTTGGTAGACAGAAACCTTTCTAAATGTAGAGCCCCTGAAGGAAGAAGAGAATATTAAAGAGGAATCTTTGTCATGAAAGAGAAAAAGAAGGCCACCATTACTCTGCCAGCTATTCTGTTTGTCACATGCATCTGTGTTTGAGTGCTTACTGTATGCCTAGCACTGTGCAAGGTGGCGGTGCCAAAGAACAAGACAAGCAAAGCCTTACCCTGGTAAGGTTTAAGGACAGTGGTGTGACAGGTATTCAAGAAGGGTTTGTTGTGAATATTAATAACACTTATACCTTCAAATTACACTTAAAAGTATGATAATCTGTGGAGGCACTAGATAAAACAAAGGGGGTACTTGCAAAGTGAAATAAAAATTCCATTTGATTACCAAGTTAAAAAAAAGGAATAAGAAGAAATTATAGATGAGATGTTAAGTTACAAAAGAGAAAGCAGGGTGTTGTATAGAAGCTTGAACAGTAGGAGTTGACTCATTGACAAGGTCAGGAAGGGCCTTGCTAAGGAAGCAACATTTCAGCAGACAGCTAGAAAGTAAATAAGTGTTAAGCTGGAGTGCAGAAGGGATATAAAGTTCCAGAGAGAAGGAAGACTTCCATTCACTTCTTAGCACAATCCTGTGCCATAGTTGTCCCATGGCACAGTTGGTAAAGAATCTGACTGCCAATGCAGGAAATGAAGGAGACACAGGTTCAGTCCCTAGGCTGGGAAGATCCCCTGAAGAGGACACAGCAACCCACTCCAGTATTCTTGCCTGGGGAATTCCATGGACAGAGGAACATGGCAGGCTACAGTCCATGGGGTCACAGAGAGTCAAATGTGACTGAGCGACTAACACTTTCAGTTTCATGACATGTTCAAGGTCACTGAGATTTGGGATTAGGATTTCCAACTCAGTCTAGAGCACTTTCTGCTGGAGGTGAATTGAAATACCTGGAAAAGCTTAGAAATGCTAAGGTAAGAAATGCCAAGGAGAATCCCACACTTGATGGGCATGCTGGACTCAATGTGCTGGCCACTCTAAGCAGGCTGGCAACCTCAGTGGCCATTCGGAGACATTTCCTTCCCACCAGCTCAGCTGGCAGAACAGAGAATGTGAGCTCCCCAGCCCTATCTTTATTGTTCTGAGGCATTCAGCTCTTCTTCAATCTGCTGCTTTGAAATGCAAAGACATCTGCGGGTGTGCGCTGCCAAGATGGGCCCCCCACCCCTTCCACGGGCACCTTCTCCTTGGAACAACAGGCTTTTCTGCACAGAAGGCTGCCGGCACCACCTCAACTTGTTCCCAGTGTGCTTCCTGGCTTCTCACCTCCTCAGAGGGGAGCTACCACTTCAGTTTCCCAGATTCTGGCAGTATCTTCTCGGTCTCTATCCCTGATCCAAGTCCAGACCAGGTAAGAGTCATACACATACATGCTTTAGACACATGTGAGGCTTGCAAGCCAAGATCTTGGCTAATGTGTACATCTTTGGTAGTAAATTACTTCCTCCTCTAAATGTAGTTCAGGATGATCAAAATATCTAAAGATCACCTGCAAAGACGCAGCAAGATACACCCTAACTCTTTAAAGCTTTCACCCAGAAGTGTCAGAGTCACTTTTGCACACTTTCATTGGTCAAAGCAAATCACATGATCACAAGCTCCTCCCTGCAGGAAGGGGCATCAGTTATGAATGATCAGTGCTGTATTCTATTACCTGATCCTTAGAAGGATCACCTGAGTGATCCCTTTAAGATGGCATGAAGAACACTTCAAAAGTCATTTAAGTCCATTCTGTTATTGAAGTAAACTCACTGTTGCATCCTGCGTTCAGGTGGTCAGAAAATTTTATTGGTTCCACTTTCAGGATGCATCTCCAATCTGCCCACATCTCACCAGCCCACCAGACCCCAGGTCTAGGCCACCAATGTCCCTCCAGTGGACTCCCTGTCTCTTCCTGTATCTGCCTCCCTACATGTTATTCTCCACGTTGCTTCAAAACACCAGATGGAGCGAGTCATTCTTCTGTAGCACAGCTCCCCATGGGCTCCATCTCCCTCAGAGTGGAAGCTGCTGTCTGCAGAAGGGCCTGCTGGCCCCGCGTGTCTGTCCCCATGGCCTGCCTGGCCTCGTCTCCTGACAGCCTCCTCTGTCTCAACCCCCAGCCAGGCTGGCATCCTGGCTGACCTTGAACACTCCAGACGCAGCCCTGCCAGTGCCAGGGGCTCTGTATTCATCCATTTTTCTGACCCATCTTCCCTGTGCACACCTCCTCTCTGAGCCGTTGCACACGTGCTGCCTTCTCTGTGGGGAGAGTGCCTGTCCCCCTTACTTAAAATTGAACCACTACCCCCAACCAGCCCTGCCCTGTACTCCGTGCCCTTTCTCTGCTTTATCTTTCTCCATTGCACTTGACACCATCCAACACAGACAACGTCTGTTGTGTAGTTTGTTTCCTGTCTCTGCCCATTCAGACAAAAGCTCCAGGGGGACACCGTTATTCGTCCTTTATTTTGTTCAAGGGTGTAAGAACACTTAAAATGGAACAGCTGCAGGCCCGGTTTTGTGCATGTGTGCTAAGTCGTTTCAGCCGTGTCCAGCTCTTTGCGACCCTATGGACTGTGGCCCACCAGGCTCCTCCGTCCATGGGCTTCTCCAGGCAAGGGTACTGGAGTGGGTTGCCATGCCCTCCTCCAGGGGATCTTCCTGGCCCAGGGCTGAACCGTGTCTCTTATGTCTCCTGCATCGGCAGGTGGGGTCTTTACCACCAGCACCACTGGTGCCTAGTACATATTTGTTAAATAAAGGAATTCCATGACAACCTTAAGGCTTCCCAGGTGGCACCAGTGGTAAAGAACCTGCCTGTCAATGCAGGCTAGATGTAAGAGACACAGTTCAATCCCTGGGTTGGGAAGATCTCTTGGAGGAGGGCATGGCAACCCACTCCAGTATTCTTGCCTGGAGAATCCCAAGGACAGAGGAACCTGGCAGGCTACAGTCCATGGGGTCACAGAGTCAGACACGACTGAAGCAACTTAGCACATGACAATCTTATAGCAATCACCTTAATCATGACCTTTTCTGAGCCTGAAAAGGAAGAACACTGCCTTCTCTCCAACAATGGGAACCATGGGCGTTGGAGGGAAGGGGAGCTGGGTTCAAATCCTGGCTCTGGCACTTGCTGCCTGTGAGGGTATGGGAAAGTTACCTACTACCTCTGAACCACCACATCTCTGCAAAATGAGATGTTATTTCTCA
Source organism: Capra hircus (assembly GCF_001704415.2). Classification (NCBI taxonomy): domain Eukaryota; kingdom Metazoa; phylum Chordata; class Mammalia; order Artiodactyla; family Bovidae; genus Capra; species Capra hircus. The sequence continues at coordinate 75,093,340 of NC_030821.1, read as the reverse complement.
AGACTCTTTGGAGGAATCAATGAAATAATGCGTGTGAAGCATGCCACACAGTGTCCAGCCCAGCACGCACCCTTGAGAACTGGCAGCAGCTCTTCCTAATTATTGCATGACAATGCCTAGATGCCATAGGGCTTGGCGGCTTGCTCACCAGCTCAGCCTTAGCCCTGGTGAGCTGATCTCACAGCTCTGGAAATTCAAGATTCGCCTCAACAAAGTCACAAATCATCACACGACTTGGGTCTTCAGAGACTCTGACAAACAGTCAAAATCGCAAGGTGAAGTTTCAAACACCAAGGTTTCCTGAAATATTAAATAGCATCTGAAAAAGAAGCAACGTGGTGGAAAACGACGAGAAAGACTTGGATGAGACTTGTAGAAATAGAGAACTTCAACCAGCAGGGGCCACGCAGGATGTAAATACCTGAGCCAACGCACAAATTATCAACAGAGTCCAGCGGATCTTGGACGAGTGAGGTTCACCAGGCCCACAACCCTGAGAGCGAGCACCTCCTTAAATCGTGCTCCCTAAGTGCTCGGCTTGCCTCTGGTCCCAGCCCTACAGTCCGGTAAGCAAAGAATCACGGGTGAGACGTGCTTCTCACAGCGTTCCCAGCATGATGATAAAATACAGACGCTCTGGCTGGGACTTCCCTGGTGGTCCAGAGACTAAGACTCCGCCCTCCCAATGCAAGAGTCCCAGGTTCCACCCCTGGTCAGGGAACTAGATCCCATATGCCACAACTAAGACCAGTGCAGCCACATAAATAAGAACACAATTTTTTTAAAAAGTATGTGGAATTTCTTTCCGAGATGATGGAACTACTGGAATTAAGTGGTAGTGATGATTGTATGACTTTGTGAGTCTACTAAAAAAAAAAATCACTGAATTGTACCCTGAAAAGGGCAAATTTTGTACTATAGGAATTATATCTCAATTTTAAACTTCATGTAATATGACTTTGCTTTAGGATTAATCTGTATATGTTGAAGTACTTTCCAATATTAAAGAATCTCACCAAAACCACCATGTGATTGCCACTGAAAAATATATAATTTTTTTTTTTTAAAAAAGAAGCTCCAGCTCATCTTTTCTCTGTTTTGTTGAAATCTGCACTGTTTTCAGGGTACAAAACTCGCAGGTTCCACTCCAGCTCACAGGGGTCTGAATCAGCATGACCATTCAGCTTCAGGTTGGTCACATTTGTACAACCTGTCCTCGGCCAGGGCAGACCAGACAGGGAGAGATCCTCTACCCAGCTGCTGTCCTGGGTAGGTAATATCACAGACCTTGTCTCTGGCACTCCTCTCCCACAGCAGTGGCATAGATTACACTGCAACCTGCCTCTTGCCCTCCAGTGAGCTGGCCTGGCACCCACATGCCTGGCAAAGCTGTGACTATTCTGTCATTGTGCACTGGAGTTTTCAGAGGCACGATGAGGCCATCGGATCAGCATCCATGTCAGATGGGAGGCTCATAGGAATGTGCATGGGCTTTAAGGCCAGATGTCCCCAGATTAGTAGACTGCCTCTGCTCTCACTAGCTCCAGGTTTGTAGATTATTCTGGAAGCCTCTGCTTCTTTATGAGGAAATACAGTGTTGAACACAGTTCAGGGATGTTATGAAGAACAGAAACAGGGGTATAAGAGCCTGGTACAGAGTGGACCATTGAAAAAATGTAGCATTTTTATCACCTAAAATAGCTCTTGCTTCTGTACCTTCTTCTTCGTCAGGAACTTGGACTATTGCAGTATCCACCAGGGGGAGCTCCCTGACGGTAGTCTTCCCCTTCCCATCCTTCCTCCAAGGTCACCAAAGAGATGCTCCCTAATTACTTTACAATATTGTAGTGGTTTTTGCCATACATTCACATGAATCAGCCATGGGTGTACATGTGTCCCTCATCCTGAACCCCCTCCCACCTCCCTCCCCATCCCGTCCCTCAAGGTTGTCCCAGTGCCCCGGCCCTGAACACCGTGTCTCATGCATCAAAGCTGGACTGGCGATCTATTTCAGATATGGTAATATACATGTTTCAATGCTATTCTCTCAAATCATCCCACCCTCGCTTTCTCCCACAGAGTCCAAAAGTCTGTTCTTTACATCTGTGTCTCTTTTGCTGGCTTGCATATAGGGTCATTATTACCATCTTTCTAAATTCCATATATATGTGTTATTATACTGTATTGGTGTTTTTCTTTCTGGCTTACTTCACTCTGTATAATAGGCTCCAGTTTCACCCACCTCATTAGAACTGATTCAAATGCATTCTTTTTAATAGCTGAATAATTAAAATAAATTAATTAATTTACAAAAAGAGAGAGAGATGCTACCTAAAACCTAGACACAATTATGCTACTTCCCTGCATGAATCTCCACAATAGAAAATAGAACTCACTGTGTGAGTGAATATGAAGAGGTGGACATTAACAGAGTGCAGAACCAAGGGAACCTGGTCTTCCAGATTCCTTCCAAGGACTTGCCCTCATGGGCCATGCCAGAACTTGCCACAATTCTGTCTCCTTCCATGGAGTATTTGATTCAACAAACATCCATTGAGCTCTTAGCCCCCAGGAGGCACTGGACGAAGTGCCGAGAATACAGCCATCCCCCAGATAATCTGCAGTTTTACTTTCCACGGTTTTAGTTACATGAGGTCATAAAATATCAAATGGAAAATTCCAGAAGTAAACAATTCCTAAGTTTTAAATTGCACTCCATTCTGAGTATCGTGATGAAATCTTGCACATTTCAATCCACCCCACCCCACCTGGATCCCCATCCATCAGCATCGTCTGCTCTCGACGTCCAACCATTGCCATCATCCATGATCCAGGGTCACCTGGAAAAGATGACCTTCCCTCTGACACATGGTCAGAAGGTCACAGCAGCCTCGCACTGAATCACAGTACCTATGTCAGTCACCTCACTTCCACCACGTAGGCGTTTTATCATCTCACATCATCACAAGAAGAAGGATAAATTAAAAAGAATGAAGTGATGCCGTTTGCAGCAACATGGATGGCCCTAGAGAGTGCCATACTGACTGAAGCAAGACAGAGAAGAGATACCCTATGACATTCCTTACATGTGGAATCTGAAAGGAAATGATACAAATGAAACTACTTTCAAAACAGAGTTTCACAGACTTTGCGAGCGACTTACGGTTGCCAGGGGGAAGGATTAGGGGGAGGGATAGTTAGGGAGTCTCGGATAGATATGTCCACACTGCTCTACTTAAAATGGATAACCAACAAGGACCTACTGTCTAGGACAGGGAACTCTGCTCAGTGTTACGCGAGAGCCTGGATGGGAGGGGGGTTTGGGGGAGAATGGATGCATGTGTATGTATGACTGAGCCCCTTCACTGTTCATCTGAAACTATCACAACATTGTTAATCAGCTATAGTCCAAGACAAAGTTTAAAAGCTTAAAAATAAAGAAAAGAAGAAGAGTGAGCAGAGTACTTATAAAATACTTTGAGAGACCATATTCACATAAATTTTGTTACAGTATATATTGCTATAATTGTGCTATTTTATGAATAGTGATTGCTAATCTCTCCCTGTGTCTAACATAAATTAAACTTTATCATAGGTGTGTATGTAGAGGAAAAACATAGTATTACATACAGGGTTCAGTGTTATCCCCGGTTTCAGGAATCCACTGAGGGTCTGGGAAGCATCTTCACGGGTAAGGGAGAGAGCTACTATACTGGAGTAAAGAAAGTAAATTTGCTGCCCCCCAAGTGTGAGCATGTAGAGGTCCGCAGGTGAAAGTCAAGGTGCCCCGATGCACCCCAACTGTAGCAGATGAGGAGATGGAGAAGGCGTCAATCCATGTGGCCCCCCCACATGCATACACGCTCAGTTGCTCAGTTGCATCCGACTCTGTGACCTGTGAACTGTAGCCCCTCAGTTTCCTCTGTCCATGGGATTCTCCAGGCAAGAATCCTGGAGCGGGTTGCCATTTCCTTCTTCAGGGGATCTTCCCTGGCCAAGGATCAAGCTCCCGTGTCCCGCACCTCCTTCACTGGCAGAAGGATTCTTCACCACTGCGCCTCCTGGGAATCCATAGTGGATCCACAGAGATGTTCAAAGAGCACGCTCACGGATGTGATGCTCCACGGTTGTAGGTGACATCAGCCCCCTCCTTGAGAAAACAAAAGATTCATCAGAAATGTGTCTTTCTCAAAGAAGAGGCTCGGGTTTTAACTAAAAGGAACCTATGTGGCAATCACTGAGATTCAAAGCACTTTGTTATTCAGTTGCTGAGCTGTAAAATATTTTAGGGCGTGCTGATAAGGAAGCAAGAAATGTTTTTGGCCATTTCTAAAGCTAAAGCAACAGGGAGCCCTGTTTCTATTTAAACACCTCGATCCGTGAAGGATGGATGAGCAGGTGTTCTTACACAGACAGAACAGGGCGGTCGGTGGTTCTAAATCCTTAGGTTGCTAAGAAGCCTCCATCATGTTTGCCAAAATCTCAGCTCCTCAGCACCAGCCCCCAGAGAAAGACGCAGCAGGAATGGGTTGGGCTCAGGCTTTCGACTCCCAGCAAAGTCTCCAAGGCTTTCCGAGGCTTGGTACACAGGTCACACTTGGAGAATCTCTGGAGGATGGGCAAGGTGTAGCATGACTGAAAGCAAGGACATGGGGGTCACCCTGGTGTCTTCAAGGAATGGCAAGCCGTTCCTAATGGCAGACCAGGAAGGTAACGTTTCTGCGTGTGTGTGCTAAATCGCTTCAGTCACGTTCGACTCTTTGCAACCCCATGGACTGTAGCCTTCCAGGTTTCTCTGTCCATGGGGATTCTCCAAGCAAGAGCAGTGGAGAGGGTGACCATTTCCTACTCCAGGGGATCTTCCCGACCCAGGGATTGAACCCCAGTCTGTTATGTCTCCTGCTTTGGCAGGCGGGTTCTTTACCACTAGCGCCACCTGGGAAGCCTGCTGGAGATCAAAGCTGGACAGGGTGGGGATGGGAGGGAGGAGGGGAACCAGGGCAGGTGCACACCACTGACAAAAGTGGCGTGCCACGGAAGAGGATGGAAGATACCTGCCAACTCCATGCTGAACAGCGTGCTTCCATCCGTCCAGTAACACCACACACACTGTACTTCTACAGGCCTCCTTTAAAATTTCTATTTATTTATGCATGTTTATTTTTGCCACCACTAGTTCTGATTTTTCACACACACACCGCCCCCATCATTCATTCCTCAGTACAAAGACTGAGACCCTCATGCCCCCAGCCTTTCCTCCAGCATCCTATCTTTCTGTCTCCAGCCCCATCAGCCCCTTCTAAGGCAGGGTAGGGTTCCTCCTCCAGCCACAGGAGCCCTCTCCCAGCAGAATTCTAATCCCTGATCCTGTGAGGTTTCTTGCTGGCTCTTCAGCACACACACCACCAACCCCCACCCCCGCATTGTGACAGAAATGTATGTGGTTTCTTCTAAATCAAAAGCCTCTCTCCCTTCCAGCCCTCCACAGCCCTCTTTCCCTGGATCGATGGGATTAGAAGCGGCTGATTTAATTAGTCCAGTTGCAGCTTCGCTTTATTACTTTCTCATTTACAATGAAATAATGGGGAGCAAGCCAAAGGAATTTGTCATTATCTAAGGAACGGATGAGGCTGGGGAGGATGCCAATTTCTGGACTCAGCTGCAGCCCTTGGCTCCAGGCAGCAAGGGAAGTCGCTGCCTTTCCAAGAAAATCAGGATTTGTGACAGTTTGTGGAGTCCAGCAGGCCGCTGGGACCAATAGCCCGGGACCTCCGTGTTTCTAATCATCACCCAAGGGACCAGAGTGGGAAATCTTCTGCCGCTTTCCGTGTGATGATGGACAAGTCCCTGACCTGGCTGGCTGAACCGCCAACCCATCTCATTTCATCTGGAGGATTTCTACAGCCTGTCTCTGTAGATGCCAACCGACAGGTGCCAGCTCAGCAATGCTGATTCCTCAGGTCTGAATGGGCCCCGGAGTCTGCCTCTTGAAACAATGCTAGGGTAACTCTGATGCATGCTGGCACTGAGGACTCCTCAACTGGACAGACATATACAGCCTCTGGTCCCAGTGGACACCCTGGCCTTACTGCTCACACGTACCCTCACATACATCATATGTGTTGGCTGCAGAGAAATTCTCACCGGTGCCCAAGTGCCCCATCTTTGCCCACCTCCGTATTCTACACGTGCTTCCCGCCCCCCTCCCTCCTCCAAGGATTTCTTTTTCCTCCTCTATGTCCACTTCTTTCTCCAGCTGGCAAAGTCTTTCTCCCTATAAAAGGCCAAACAAGTATTACCACCTCCATGAAGCTCACCCTGATTCTCAGACATAGAGCCTCTCACACTGACCCCCTGGGCACACAGCCCATTCTGTACAAGCCTTCATCAGCGCACACACTGAATTATATGTACTTTTGTCAAGTCTTCCCCCCCCCCCCAAACAGATAATGAGATTGGTGGAATTATATTCTGTTTATCTCAGCATACTTAAACCCCAGATAAAAGTGTCCGACACTCAGCGAGTATTCAGACTGTTCATACCACTGTATTTTAAATGAATAACCAACAAGGACCTCCTATACAGCACAGGCACCTCTGCTCAGTGTTATGTGGCAGCCTGGATGGGAGGGGAGTTTGGGAAAGAATGGATACATGTATACATATGGCTGAGTCCCTTCACTGTCCACCTGAAACTATCATAACATTGTTCATCAGCTATACTCATCATGGGCTGCAGCCCACCAGGCTCCTCCATCCATGGGATTTTCCAGGCAAGAGTACTGGAGTGGGTTGCCATTGCCTTCTCCGTATACAAAATAAAAGGTTAAGAAATGATAAACCAAATTAAAAATAGATTTTTTAAAAGAGTTTTAAAATTGTGTACCCCGGTGAGAGAATCAATCAATCAATCAATCAGTCCATAATCAATCAATTAATTTTGAGCCAAACTCATTGTCTATGAAGCCCCAGCTCTCAGCTTAAGAATGATAAAATGTACAGTTGTCTAAGTGATGTGATTTCAGAGAGATCAATAACCCACTCTCTGCCCCAAAATAGCTTCCCTCAAATCTCATTACGGTGCATGAAATTCTCACCATTAATTTATACTCATTTCATTCAGCAAATATTGATTGTGACAAGAACTGTATGAGATAAACTTGAAATTGCATCTGGACCCTGTCTAGCGCATCCATCTGAGAGAAGTGTCGGAGGAGCTACCCTTTGTATGGCGGGAAACACTTACCTGTGGAAGGTTTTCAGGAAGTTCTCTGGCTCTTGGAGAATCGGTGGCCCTGCTCTTTGAAAGGAGGAAAAGGAATGGGAGGAGAAAGAGATGCAGCGGGTAGCAGGAGATAAGGAGTTCACTTGGGGCCGTCTTGAACTGGGGAGTCTCGAGGAGGTGGCCAGTAGGTGATGGATACAAGCGGCTCACAGGAAACGTGTCCCAGATTACTGTGACTGCCACCCGGGCACGGGCAGGTCCAGAGCATGCCGTGGAGGTGATGACACGAGGAACGGATGCAGCATAAGAAGGAAAAACAACCAAATAAAAGGAAAATTTCCTAGAGCAGAGATAGGGCACCAGGCACCTGGCTGTTGTTCAGTCGCTAAGTCACGTCCGACTCTTTGCAATCCCATGAACTGCAGCACACCAGGCCTCCCTGTCCCTCACGATCTCCCAGAGTTTGCTCAAACTCATGTCCACTGAATCGGTGATGCCATCCAACCATCTCATCCTCTGCCACCCTCTTCTCCTCCAGCCTTCAATCTCTCCCAACATCAGGGTCCTTTCCAATGAGTCGGTTCTTCTCATCAGGTGACCAAAGTATTGAAGCTTCAGTTTGGTGGCTCACTGGTAAAGAATCCACCTGCGAATGCAGAAGACCCAGGTATGACCCCTCGGTTGGGAAGATCCCCTGGAGGAGGAAATGGCAACCCACTCCAGTATTCTTGCCTGGGAAATCCCACGGGCCGGGCATCCTGGGGGCTACAGTCCATGAGGCCACAAAAGAGTTGGATGCAACTTAGCGACTAAACAACCTGACGTCTAACTAAGCTCTTACACATTATCTTCATCTTGCTCAATCATCATTTGTTGATAGCAAATAAGTAAGTGAATAAATGCATTCACTCTGTCCTCTCTCTCTTCTCTGTGTTGGCATACCACTATTTGTGTTGTAAATACCACTATTTCCATTTCCTTTTTATTTACTTATTTGTACTTATTTTTTAAAGTATAGTTGATATACAGTTCTGTATTAGTTCCAGGTGTACAACAAAGTTATTCTATTATATACGTATATATATATTCTTTATATATATATTCTTTTACAGAATCTTTTCCTGCTCAGGTTATTACAGAATATTGAGCACATTTCCCTGTGTGGAAGGTCTTTATTATATTATTTCCATTTTCCTGTCAGGGAAACTAGAGATTATGGAGCAAAATGACTTAACCAGGATTACACGATAGAGGCAGAGCTCCAGTCAAACTTAGTTTTGTCTGATTTTCTCTTGCTTCTTTATCACCTTCCTTTGTGTTAACTAGATATTCTCTAACCTAATCTTTCTGAAAATCCAGCTTAGGGTTGCATTACCTCCACGTGGAAGCCCCCCCAACCCTGCCTTTAATTTAGCCCAAGTAAAAGTGGAAGTGTCAGTCGTTCAGTCATGTCCAACTCTTTGCAGGTCATGTCCAACTCTTTGGAGCCCCATGGATTGTAGCTCACCAGGCTCCTCTGTCCATGGGATTCTCCAGGCAAGAATACTGGAGTGGTTTGCCATTTCCTTCTCCAGAATCTCTCATGCCCCTGCCCAAACGGGAAGCCATTTGCTAGGTTCGCCAAACAGAAACAACTCCAGGCCACCAGTTCCTCAACGGCAGCAAGCTTGCTTTGGTCACCCCTACGTCCTCACATGGAGCCTGGCACAAAAAGGACTTTGATAAATGTCTGGAGTTTTTTAAGGGGTAAAGATTATAAGTAAACAGACAATTACAATTTTGAGTTCTGAGTGCTAAGATGGAAAAAAAACAAGGTACTGAAGAACCACAGGGAAAGATAGTTCCAATTCAGACTCAGGGTCAGGGCAGTCTACCTAGGGCTCATCAGATGACTAGGAGTTAGTCTATCAGGAAAGCGGTAATACTGTAATAGGAAGGTGGATCTACTTTGGAAGGACTCCCAAAGTAGAGAGGAAGTGCTACCCCAGAAGATCATTTTAGACCATGTGGGAAGAATCTGTGTTTTTTATTTCAACAGTTACATATTTATTTTCATGTGAACTAGAAAAAAATTATGCATATACATGTGTCCAGTACATTAAACCCATGCTTTTGCACCTATTGCAGCTAAGTTGAAACTTATATTTAAGCAACGATCTTTAAAATAAATAATAACAAGATAGTGGTACATATGGGGGCTTTCTGGGTGGTCCAGTGGTTAGGAATCCACCTGCCAATGCAGGAGACACCAGCTTGATCCCTGGTCTAGGAAAAGTCCCCGTGCCTTGGAGCATCTAAGCCCATGTGCCACTATGGAAGCCCACACTCTAGAGCCTATGCACCGTAAAAACAGAAGCCAAAGCAATGAGAAGCCTCTGCACTGCAGCTAAAGAGTGGTCCCCGCTTGCTGCAACTAGAGGAAGACCTCACACAGCATCTAAAACCCAATGCAGCCAAAAGTAAATAAAATTTTTTTTAATTTTTAAAATAATGGTATAGGTGGTATGTGAATATGGCAAAACTGTGAAGGTGATTCTTGAGCACCTGAAGTTGTGGAAGCGCTGAGCAAAGGCAGGGAGGTGTGGACAGCATGGGGCAAGTAAACGGTACAGGCAATTTAAACTGATGAAACTGGAAACTGCATGCAGGCACACTGCGGGGACGGGTCTGGGAGGGACCACATCAAACACTTGCCACATAGCTTGGGACTTCAGAGGGCTAAACACCAGGGAGAGGACCAAGTCGAGGAGGTAGTCAAGGTTCCGTCCAAGCAAATGGGACACTCAGCCCCACGCTTCACAAGTCTTAAGAAACACCTGCCAGCTCAAACAGTCAGAGGTGTGAGCCAAGTTAAACCTGCTGGGCTAATTCAGGGTAGCATTGTCTACCCTGAACAAAACTAGCTAAATGTGAGACAAAAGATTGAGTACAAAGCAGCAGATCCATGCATGAAGGGTGCAGCCATCAAAGTCGTTTTTAAAATACACAATAACGTGGGAGAAACGTTCACACATAAAGTTAAGTGAAAGATCTAGATACAAATCTGTATATACAGCAGAATATATACATACATATTCATTATAGGAAAAAAAATTGGAAGGATACATGCACACACAAACGCACACATATATATTATAAATATAACAGCGTTTAGAGTTGATGACAGGCTTACAACTTTTTAGACTTTCACATTCTCTAAGATTTCTACCACAAATAGTATTCCACTTGTTTATTTTTCTTTCATTTCTTTGACTTATTTTGTTGAGAAAAAAAAAGCTATTTTTAAAGAAAAAAAAAAAGACTTTTTAACCAAATGATGCTAAAGGAAAAGAAGAAAGCTTTTGGTCTGGAAATCAGAAGCCAAAGCAAAGTCTCTGAAAGCCAAAAAAGTAGTGATAAAGGGCGTCCACTCAAAAAAAAAAAAAAAAAAAAGGCCCACATGTTACCCACATTCCAACAGATGAGACCTAGCAGCTTGCAAGGTAGCCCAAGTCTAAAAGAGCACCACCAGGGGGAACAAACTCAGCCGTTATTCTGTTATCAAACTCCCCTGATGATGGAGTTGGCCACGAACGAGATCAAAGACAACAGCATGCTCAAGTCCACTGCAGCCATCCAAGCCAACAAGCACCAGATCAAACAAGCTGTGATGACCTTGACGGGCCAAGGGCAACCTCTCTCTCGTGACTGGATCTGATGGAGTGAAGAGGAGGACATTTGACTGTCCCAGTCTACAACGCTTTGGATGTTACCATCAAAACTGGGATCATCTAAGCTGGCTTTGTCACCTCCAAAGACAAAGAAGGAAAAAGAAGTCACGGAGGATGATTCATTGCTGCCCCGTAATAATCTCCCCGGGAAAAAGAAAAAGGAGCGGATCTTGTGACTAATTTTAAAACTCAGAGGATGTGTTCAAATCCCATTTTACAGTCACTTCCCTTTTGTCTCCTGCCAGCTAATACAAGGCACTGAGCTTTTGTTCCTTAACCCTGGGCTTAGCCTCATCAATAGCAGTGTGCCAGACTCTCTTCTGCCTCAAAACTGGTGCCATGGAAGAGGAGGGTTTCTGGTTAGGCCCCAGTGTTTGTCTTGCACAAATTAACTTTCCTGGGAGGGGGTGGGGACAGAGAGAAAATAAGAATACAATGTAAAGGAAAAAACTGTTTATACTCCAGCTAATTATTTCAATAATCTGATCCTACTTTGGCAATGGACTAAAATGGAGCTAAGGCTTGTTTTTGTATTTTTTTAATGCTGTCCTTTTTCTCTACATTCATTTTCTGGATCATAGAATCTCATGGTTGGGAGATGCCCACAAGTTCGTTGGGCTCAGTCCTTTCATTTTGCATAAAGGAAATCGAGGCTCAATGCTGGGTTGACTCAGGATTCAGTAGTATAATACAATGACAAGAATGAGGAGGAACAGCTGGGATGTAGTGAAAAATAGGATACGGTTTGAAATTAAGCAGAATTCCAATCTTTATTAGCCATGTAAGCGTCAATAAATGTCTATCACCACTGAGACTCAACTCTGCAAATATAAATAGGGATAAAATCACGCACTTGAGTGAATGTCTGGAAAATTGTGTGCTGGGCCTACTACTGGATCTCAAAACTGGCCACACATCCTACAAAGCACGTGGCACACATGTCACACATCACTGCATGTTGAGTGTGAGCTTGGGAATGGCTCTCACCATCCTCTGTTACAGACTAAGAAGCCAAGACTGCAAAGCTAGAAAGGGGCAGAGTCAATATTCACACACAATTCACAAAATCAGGTAACAGGAGCTGGTGAAAGTGAAAGTGTTAGTCGCTCAGTCGTGTCTGACTCGTTGGCGACCCCATGGACTGTAGCCCACCAGGCTCCTCTGTCCATGGGATTCTCCAGGCATGAACACTGGAGTGGGTTGTCAATCCCTTCTCCAGGGGATCTTCCCTACCCAGCAATCGAACCTGGGTCTCCCACATTGCGGGCAGGTTCTTTACCATCTGAGCTACCAGGGAAGCCCTGTTGGCCTCAATAAGTCCTATCTCATTATACTTTTAAAATCAATAGTGAAAGCGCTTCAAAAACTGCCAAGTGCTCAGAATTTAAGGAATGACCCTGTTTTCCCTAAATATCCAAAGTGGTTGGGGTCCTTAAAGTTAAAATCTCCCTGAATCAGCAGTTTCATCTCTAAGAAAGAAGGCTCTGTCTGTCAAGTGATATCTCAGGCTCATTTCAAGTGGTTTCTAAAGGTCCTTTGATTACAGCTCTGAACATCCAGATCCTCTGCTTGCCCTGGAGTAAGCACATGCAGGGCCAACGAGGTTCCATAAATGAAGTAGAAAATACAACTTTCAGAGACGCTGGATAGGAATTAGGACCCCCACCATCTTAGTATTGACTTCACTGCTTATAAACCTCTTAACCAAGGACATGCTCAACCACTATGCTCACTTTCTGCACCCATAAAACTGGGTTGTGTCGTTGTTTAGACGCTAAGTCATGGCCAATTCTTTTGCAACCCCATGGACTGTAGCCTGCCAGGCTCCTCTATCCATGGTATTCTCCAGGCAAGAATACTGGAGCTGGTTGCTGTTTCTCCAGGGAATCTTCCGACCCAGGGATCAATACCATGTCTCTTGTATTGGCAGGTTGGTTCTTTTCCACTGAGCCACCAGGGTAGCCATAAGATAGGGACTGATATTCAAATAAGGGCAACACAGTACTGTCCCATGTGTCTTGGCCAGACAATGACAAGTTTAAACGGGAAATTCAAGATTCTCTAGTCCAGGAGTCGCAAGCTCAAATGCCTACAGCTGCTGGGCAGATAATAAAATGAGTGAAACAAATTCAGAGTCAGACAGTAGGGAGAAGCGGGGATTGCAGTGAGCAAAGGATACTCATTGAGAGAACGGCTAAATTTCAGCTTTGTGTGGAAATGTGGACTCCAGAATTCTAGATTTCTCCCATTACGGAATGCAGAAATTTTATTAAAAAAATTTTTTTGGAAATATAGCTGATTTACAATGTTGTTTCAGGCATACAGTAAAGTGATTCAGTTATACACACACACACACACACACACACACACACACATATATTTCCACTCTTTTGTAGATTCTTTTCCCATACAGGTCATTACGGAGTATTGAGTACAGTTCCTTGTGCTATACAGTAGGTTTTTGTTAGTTATTTATCTACAGAAGTGTGTATATGGGGCTTCCCTGGTAACTCAGCTGGTAAAGAATCCGCCTGCAATGGGGGGATCCCTGGGTTAGGAAGGTCCCCTGGAGGAGGGCATGGCAGCCCACTCCAGTATTCTTGCCTGGAGAATCCCATGGACAGAGGAGCCTGGAGGGCTATAGCCCATGGGGTCGCACAGAGTCAGACACGACTGAGCAGCTACACACAGAACAGTGTGTAGATGTTAATCCCAGTCTCCCAATTTATCCTCCCTTTCCCTCGCTGTTATCCATAAGATTGTTCTCTACATCTGTAATTCTATTTCTGTTTTGTAATAAATTTCTTTGTGCCCTTTTTTTTAATTTCACGTATAAGTGGTATCATATGATATCTGTCCTTCTCTGACTTATGTCACTCAGTATGACCATCTCTAGGACCATCCCCCTTGCTGCAAATGGTGTTATTTCTTTCTTCTTTATGGTTGAATAATATTCTGCGGTATATATGTGTTACCGCATCTGCTTTATCCGCCCCTCTGTCAGTGCACGTTTAGACTGCTTCATGTCCTGGTTATTGTGATTAGTGCTGAGTAAACACTGGGGTGCTCATATAAAACCTAGTCTGAGTTTTAAATTCTGGAAATTAACTTGGATTATTTTAGGGACCATATAGGCCAAGCAGACATTTCTGAGGGCTAGATTAGGCCAATGGTTCACGACCCTTGAATCTAACCCATCTCCCTCCCACCCCAGCCAAGGACACGGAGCCTTATGAGGTGAATGGAGTGGCCCGTCACCAGGGCGAGAATCCACGTGTCCTGTCACCCGGTTCAGGATTCTTCCACCGCCCCTTGCTGCTTCTCCTTTCATTCCCTGGAGTGGACTGGAAAAGGAAGATACAAATTCAGCACAGAAGCAGCAAAACTCAGATCACTCATCCTCCACTCTGGCCGGGTGATTTGGCCAGAGAACAAGACAGAAAAGCGATGATTTGCTTTCTGACCATGAGGTAAGCAATGGGAGGAAAGAAACCCTGGACTCGGGTCAAGGTTCATAGCGACTTCATTCTCTTTCAGATACTGATGTATCTACATATTCATAAGGTCTCAGTCATCATTCTAATAATGTCCACCCTTGCTGCTCTGTTTCCTCGGGTGTTACCTCTTACCTGTTGAGCAGGGAATATCCCCAAAGGGCTGCCCTTCTTTCTCCCCCAGAAAGATACGCTGTTGCCAAGAGAACCAGCTTCCAAAGTCAGAACCACAGAGAGTAAAGGGCATCAGGTTACACAGTAACAGTCATGCCCCAGACCCTAATTGGATTATTAATGGTCCAAAATTCAGCTTTAAGCAATTATCTACTCCACACCCATGAAAAAATAAAGCATAAGTCATTTCTTAACTGTCCTTCCTAGCAAATGAGAGGAATAGATTCTTCTTGCTTTGTGTGAGAGAGTTTCCATTAATGAGGCAGAAAATAAATTCTTGGAGGAAAAAAAATTGCATACATCCACACAACCCACTGGTGACTTTTCTTCCATTATTAAAAGGTTTTCTAAAAAACTGAAGAAAGCTACTAATTTAAATCTCTATACATAGCCCAGTTATTTCTGTATCAGGGCTTGCAAAGGATCTGATAACAATTTTCAAATTTCCCAAATGATATCTTGTCTCCTGTGAATCACCAGACCTTCAGTCCAAGACAGCATGGATGGATAGATTTCAGACCGGCTGTGTGCCAACCCCTGTGTGGGCTCCAGACTTGAGCAGAGCTAACTGATAAGACCTCAAGGAGCCGCCTGAGGGCATCCCAGATTGTGCTAGTGGTAAAGAATCTGCCTGCCAATGCAGGGGATGCAAGAAACGTGGGTTCAATCCCTGGGTCAGGAGGATCCCCTGGAGTAGGAAATGGCAACCTGCTCCAGTATTCTTGCCTGGGAAATTCCATGAACAGTGGAGCCTGGCAGGCTACAGTCAGTGGGGCAGCAAACAGTCGGATACCGCTGAGCGTGCACATACATACATATACAAGTAGCTGTGTCCTCTGAACTCAGAGTCAAGGGGTAGAAAAGCTGACACCAAACCAGCTCTTCATGGGACAATGTAACACGTATGAGTCTGAACATCTACACCAAGTTCTGTGGAAGCAGAGGACTGAACAGCTAGCAGCACCTGGGAAACCAAGGAAGGCTGCACAGAAGAGGTGGCATTTATGGGCATTGAAGGATGAGTAGGAGTTTCCCAAAGAGGCAAGGTAGTAGGTTGTCATTATGAGCAAAGAAGACAAGTAATATATGGTTACAGTTATAATAATCCTCTGCAAGGGGGGTGGGCGGGGGCTGTGTAATTGATGATGGGTCCTCTGATGCACAGGGTGAGCTGCAGCAGCTATGAATTTCTGCAAAGTGTTTTCAATTCATTATTTCATCTGAACCTTAAAAATAGCCCAAAGCCCATGAAATCATGTCTTGGAAAAAGCCAAGCACTTGAGTGAGTACTCTGCATTTATCATTTAATTTAATCTTCCTATCAGAACTTTACAGAGGGTATCCTTCCTATCCCTATCTTGCCAACCAGAGTCCAATCAGTGGGTTATTAGTTTACCTAACCTGGGTCATAAAGCAGGAGAGATAGGATTCAGTCCAAGGCATGCACCTGCCACCCATGTGATGCAGGTGGTTAATAACTAACCACAAAAGTCCAGAGAATACAAGGCAACTTTTGAATTAGGGGCTAGATCTGGATCTCTGGCGTTCTGGCTCTCCCAACTCCAGTGTAGCCCAAGAAGACCAGTTTCCAGCAAACTCGTGCAGCTTACCATCTATGGAGAGCAGCCGTTTAGGCAAACAGATGTCAGATGGCACCAGTGGCTGCGATATTTCACATCACTGTCTTCCCCTCTCCTGCACACAGGCTGGGAATTGCATATCCGCCTGCACGGCAGCACTGGAGGAAATTCTCCTCGTCAGCATAGGAGAGACGCCTTCATACATGCACTGATACAGTCTCCCCGAGACATTTTAATTTAAGTATTTATTCCCCACCTAGGCTTCCTCCTCCCCCACCACAAACACACCACCACCACCACCCATCTCTAAATCTCTAAAAAATGAAACGTGAGCCAACTCAGAAGCAGAGAATGGATCTGAATCCCAACGTTGCATTTTATTACCATCCTGGGAGTGGAGATCCCCTGGCTGTAAATGGGATTTATCCATTCAATGTGTCTTTATTGGGGACCAGTAATGTGCCAGACACATGGAATTCATGGTCAGCAAAATGAACCTCTTCCTGCCTCATAGAATCTACAATCTAGCAAGAAGGAAAAGCAATGAAATCAACCATTGTGATCAGTTTGATAAGCATTCAGTCAGAAGAAGCAGGATTCTGAGAGCCAGGAGGGTGGTAGTTCCAGTTCTCATCCAGGTGGTTGAAAGCAGCCCTCTGTCCAGTGCCTGGGAGCATTTTGGAAGGAGCCTGATCAGAATCAGGAGGGCTTGGAAAAAGAAGAGGCTTCAGATTCAGACAAGATCAGGTGCCACCATTCACAGGACACCTGTGAGGACTTTTCCTCACCTGTAAAATGGGTCTAGGGCATCCCTGGTGGTCCAGTGGTTAAGAATCCACCTGCCAGTGCGGGGGACAGGAGTTCGATCCCTGGCTGGGAAACTAAGATCCCACATGCTGCAGAGCAACTAAGTCTGCCCTCTGCAACTGCTGAGCCCGTGTGCTCCAGAGCCCACGACTAAAGGTCCCAAGAGCCACAACTAAGACCTGATGTAGCAAAATAAAAAACTAAGTATTTTTAATAGGTCTATTAGCAAGATCCACCTCTCACATTTGTTTCCTTTTTTTGAGAACTAAATGAGATAACGTCTGTTCTAGATCTGACATAGTAGGGCTTCTTGTTGTCATTCCCGTCGTCTGGGCCCACGCAGGCAGATGACAGCACCTGCCTTGCACTGCAAGGCCTGAGCTGGGAGAGATACCAGGTCACACACCAACACTGAGTCACTCTTTCAATCAGTCCCTTACAATGAACACAAAGTAGGATGAGGACCAAAGAGGCCTGAATGAAAACATAGAAAAAATCTGGTTCCAGCCACAACCAGGGACTGACTTCCCAGCGGGTCCTGGGCCTCTCCAGTCACTTTTATGTTCACCTGCTAACAGGACAGTAGTATCCTCACCAAACATCCCGTGGTAATTAATGGTATAAAGATAGTAGTATCCACACTGAACATCCCGTGGTAATTAATGGTATAAAGACCAGAATCTGGTGAAACAAGCAAATGGCAAGCAGTGGAAAGCCATCCAGGTAGAACTGATAATGCGCTTATAACTGTCATGATTCTCATTGTTCAGAAGCTAGACCGTGCTCTTAAGTGGAGTTCATCATAAATCATGATCCGGTGTGCCCGCTTGCCTTACCATGGACGAAATAGAAAGATCATGGTCATCATAATCAGAAAGGCTGAGATTAGAATCCCATCTCAGTCACTTGCAGCTGGGGATGCGAATTAACCTCTCTGAACCTTCATGACTTCTTCTCCAAAATGGGGATGAGCAATACCTTCCCCATAGCATAGTGTTCTGAGGAGGAAAAGAGCCAATGACAAGTGCCAGAAACATCACAGGAACTCCACTGACGTGCGAATCCAGGTGAGCGATGTTAGCTTCCCTTCCTGACTCCCCAGCTTCTTCGTGATCCCATATCACTAAGTGATCCCACATAGTCAAGCCTTTCCTGATCCCCAAAGCATGCTCATCTCCAGGGAACTTGCTCTCTGAGATTCTGCCAGCATCCCGAGGGCTCTAGGCCATCAACAGCTGGCCCTCAGTCTCCTTCCTTTTCCCCTCAGCATCCTCCTTTCCCGTTTCAGGAAAAGGTTTTCCTTCTCTTGTCTCAGCCCAGCCCCTCAACCCAAACTTCAGGTCCTACCTGTCCAAACGTGTTCCCCATACCCCTCCTCCCATTCCAGCAAGGCAACGACACTCTCTGAAAAGTCCCTCTCTCTGCCGAACCAGCCTCAGAGGGTCTTTCCTTCCACCTTCTTCTAAATGCCTCCATCACAGCTCAGTGTTACCTGTTGCTAATGACAGAACCCACTTCTAGCCCCTCAGCCCAATTCCTACGGGTTTGTACCTCCAAACTGCTCCTTTATGTCTCATCCCTTGATCCTAGCCATGATGCTCGCATTCCTTTTGGCTGCAGGAAAGCACGGGCCTGCCCTGACCACTGCCCACACACAGCCATCAGTGTGGTCCTGCTCCCCTGCAAGGAGAGTCCTGACAACTCCCGTGTGTCATCTGGGGCCCTGCTCCTTCACCAAATGTCTTCCACTTGCAGCCTAAGCTTGCTGATTATTGTGCTTCTAATTACTTCACATCTAGCACACTGAGGATTTGCCTCAATTTCCCTTTGAGAGGTCACCAGGAATGCTCATCTGAATCCTGAAACCATCCTGTCTGTGGAAGATTCCGTGGGGCTGGGAGGCTGACAAGGAAACAGTCCCTCCTATCTAGAGCTGCTGGCAGCTCTGAAATCAAGAGCTGATTCAGAGGTGAACAGAGCCTGGACCAGAGCTCTGGGGTCCAGAGGAGAGTTGGCCTGTCTGAGCGTGGTAGGCAGAGCCAGGAGTAGGTATCAGAAGCCGTCTCACTGGTCTAAAACTCAGCGGTTTGGGCTGGGAACTCAGGAGCCAATTGCCAGGAGCAAGAGGCCAGACATCTAAGTGGCCAAGTGGGTCTGAACCAGCCTGCTGCCCATGTGCCTGCCTTGGTGTTGTGCTGGAGAAAGAAGCCTCATTTACGAGGTCAGACCTGGTGATCACTTCCCAAGACTCTTTCTCCTCAAACGCCACACTGCTTGATGTCACACCCACCACACTTTCCACCTGAAGCTCTCCCCTCTTCGCACCCTCCCAGCTCTCGACTTCTCCCGGTTCAGTTTCCCTGTCCTCTCTCTCTCCTCGTCTCTTACAGATTCCCTGGTGACTCAGCTGGCAAAGAATTTTCCTGCCATGCAGGAGACCCAGGTTTGATCCCTGGGTCAGGAAGATCCCCTGGAGAAGGAAGTGGCAACCCACTCTAGTATTCTTGCCTGGGAAATCCCCTGGCAGAGGACAGAGGAGGCTGGCAGGCTACAATCCATGGGATCACAAGAGTCAGACATGACTCAGCGACTAAACCACCATCTCTTCTTTCTCTATAGCTCCCTATTGTTTGTAAAATCACTAGACTAATAAGCAGAAGAGCTGGGACACAGCCTCCCAATACCCAATGGCTTTACTTGTTCTGAATCTGTCGTAGCAGAGACAACAGGCAGCTGAGAAATGAAGACCATTTACCGTTTCAAAATTCATCAAGCACTTACTGTGGGGCTGGATCTATGCTGGGTTGGGGTGGAGGGGTGTAATTCTAAGGCCCTCAAGGAGCTTCAGATGAGAAGGTGGCTGGATGGTGGGGATTTCACACCAGAGAAAAGGCTCCCCACCCTCTCTGATCTGGAGTCATTTTTAGACCAGCTAGAAGGCATCACTCCAAGGTCCTGACAAGTATGTGGTTACCCGGTAATTGTCCTCGCGTGCATTTGCACCAGAAGCTGGACTTTTCTACAGCTGCTGCATGCTGTATCTGCAAAAACCATCAGCCTCACCATCAATCCCCAAGCTTGTATGGTCTCTGAATTATTTAATGCTACATTCCAAGAGGCTGTGAATAATGGAATGCGGTGTAAATAATCTTATCTTCGTCTCTACACGCAGAGGTTGTGAAGGGGCACCTAAAGAGGTACTATTCTGCCAGAATCTTACAACACCTGTGCGTGATTAAAAACCAAACCAAATGCCCCCTAAGATAACGGCTGTTCCGTAGCAGGGGAAAGAAACGAGCAAGTGTCTCATATTTCATAGAGAGAGAGAAGCAATTATATATCAGGCTTCAGGTTCAAGTGCACTCGGATAATTACAGCACTGCTTTAGAGTTGTATGGAGGCTGACAGATCACCCGGTTCTTCCTGCCTTACAGGGACAGGCAGGGTGCCTTTCCTAATTGACAGACAAGGACGGTGATCCCCAGGGAAGTCACCTGGCTCACAAATAGAGTTACAAGGAGGAAGACGCAAGCCCAGGGTTTGGGTCTTCTGCCTTCCTTTGCAGCAGTCTCTCTTTTCCTCCTTCCCACTTGGTTATCAGGGCAGCAACCAAATGTGCCTTGTCACGTGCGATCATGTCACCCACCCACATGTCAGGCTCATCTTCACGTCAAGTGGATTTTTGTGAGTTCATAGGAAGAGATCCTTACGATTTTCATGCACCGCACTGAGTGTCAAACACTTGCCCTGTCTACTCAGCTTAATAAGCGACTAAAGTCAAGGAAGGAGAAAGATGAAGACATGAAGGGGAGGAAGGGCTTTGTTAATGACCCCACCCCCCTACCCCCAGTGCTTGGGTATGAGAGCAACAAGCTTTGTACCAAGAATCAAGAAATCTAGAAACCAGTTCTGATTCTGCCTCTACCAGCTGTACCATCTTGGAGAAGTCTTATCACTGTGAATATTCAATTTCTTTCTCAATAAAATGAGATAGACAGCAGTTGAGACCCCACAAGTTTGCAAAGCGACCAAAATGGGAACCGTGTACGGGGGTGGAAGTGTTGTCCCCATCTAGGACTGCATGTGCCTCAGATTCTAAGGATGATGCAGGAAGGTAAATACTCATCAGTATTTGGGGTAACTTGGGAGAATTTTCGATCTTTCTAGAGGTAAGGGACCAAAACAAAGGCAGAAATATGAGTCCCTCAAGCCTAGTTCTCAGGAATAGTGCATGTTAACCAAATGATTGTAACCATCCTGAATCCTCACCCACTTTCAAAATCTCCATCATAGAAACCTACCTCCCTGGACAAGGATGGAGGAGAATATGGCCAGAAATGATAGAAGCAATAAATACTCCACTGCAGTCTTCACCCTCATTTCAGAAGTGTTTATCCTCAAAGGTCTTTCTTCTCTTAAGAGCTCGAAATTTCTTGTGACAGCTATTGCCTAACCATGTGACCCTAAAAGACCATTTGAGGCACAAAGGTGTCTCAATGCACACCTTGGGTCGACCCCCATATCCATCTTAAGTGGACATCTGACCTCCAAAATCACGTGGCCATCAACTAGGAGGGAGGTGAACAGCACCTCTAAGGAAAGCAGCTTATTATAAACAGGCTCCATTTCACAAAATATAAGAAAATCCAGGATGACAGAGAGCTGAAACATCACCTAATTGGGAGAACAATTGGGAAGAACTATTAACCAGAATAGATTCACTTCCAGACACCCCGCTGCTTAAGTGTCAAGACCAGAATAACTTCCCCAAGTCTGATCGATGACTCCACTTCTTTCCCAACACTGTGAAAGAGCGTTGAGGTCGGATGATAAAAGATTATACAAAAGACGAGCCTTGTTCTACCTGCTCTCATCCTTCCTCCTCTTCTCTTTCCAGCTTTATTGTGCACTGAATTCTGATTATCTCTCTGATACTTCTGTGAGCATCCTGAAGGGAGAAAACTGTACCTCATTTTTCTTTATTTACTCAATAATTTGCTGAACGTCTCCACACAGGTGGTCCACAGACATCTTTAAATCAAAATGTCTAACAGTGAGTTCCTTACCTGCCCCTCAGATTTCTCCTTCCTTCTACCACTCTGCCTCAACGGATGGCACTGCAAACACCTTCATCACCAGGCAAGAAGGTGAGGAGCCCCCCTGGACCCCAAAACTCCTTTGTGTACTACATCCAACAGCCCTAAATCTAATTAGGTTTTGCCTTGATCTTCAATTAACTCTCTGATATTTGTCAGATTCTCTATATGTGCCTTATATTTTTCTACATAGCTCCAGGAAAATCAGGGTAGACAAAATAAACATAAAACCTGTCCTCATGGGTTCAAATCCAGCCTCCTCCCTTGGGCAAATTATTTTTGATTTATCCTTATCCTCTGTCTAAGTCAGGGTCTTCATCTGAAAAATGAAGATAGAAATCGTTTCTACTTCTGGATGGAAGGATGGATTTGTGAATGATTGAATGAAAAATTGGTATATACATTTGGTGGGATATTGTTCATCCTTAAAAAGGAAGGAAAACCTATCTTGTGCTACAGCATGGATGAATTTTGAATTATGCCAAGTGAAACAAGTCAAATAAAAAGGACAAATACTGTTGATTCCACTTTGATGAGGTTTCTAAAGGAGTCAAACCCATAGACTCAGAGACAGAATGGTGGTTGCCAGGGATTGGGGGAAGAGGGCTGTGAGAAGTCATAATTTAACGGGTAGTGTTGCAGTTTTGCAAGATAAAAAAGTTCTAGAGCATCACTATGCATATGGAATATATGTAAGACTGCTGCACTGTACACGCTAAAATTGTTTAGATGATAAGCTGTGTATTACATCTTTTTCACCTCAATTAAAAAAATTTTTAAATCAACCTACACCTTTCACTACAAGTTCCCATTTACGTCCTGTCTCTCATCTCATCCGCCATGAGCCGTGACCTCCTTAAAGGCAGGAATTGAATCTTGTTCATCTTCATGAGCCTAATATCTGGCACAATGCCCAGTGCATATTTGGTGATATTATACACACACACATGGGCTTCCCTGGTGGCTCAGACGGTAAAGAATCTACCTGCAAAGCAGGAGATCTGGGTTCAATCCCTGGGTCAGAAAGATCTCCTGGAGAAGGGAATGGCTACCAACTCCAGTGTTCTTGCCTGGAGAATTCCATGGACAGAGGAGCCTGGCGGGCTACAATTCATGGGGTCACAAAGAGTCAGATATGACTGAGTGACTAACATTTTCATTTTTCCATTTAATCATATATATGTTAAACAGATTTATATACATACATATATATATGTATATATAGAGAGAGGCAGTTTCCCAGTCTAGAAAAATGATACCAATATGAGTAGCACAGGAAAGACTCCACCAACATATCCCCCCAGGGAAGTATACCCACTTATAATTTTATTCCATTTAATAAGAGGATATGTGGGGGCTTGTTTAAACCCTTTTCTTTAAAAACAGAACACAACTGGGAGTGCTTGGAGTTCCCGCAGGAAGAGACAGCTGCCCTGCTCCGGGCTCCCTCGGGGAGCTGCCGCAGAAAGTTTGCTGCTGTCTGAGTTGCTTTCTCTTCTGAGCTGTCAGCTCGACTGCTTCTGAGGAGCCCTCGGAGAGGTGGGAGGAAGAGGAGGTGGCTTTGCCGGTGTTTAAATCAAGAAAAGGAAGTCTTAATTAGCTGGAGATGGGGCCAGCCCCACCACCTCAGGGAAGGCGCAGGAGAGAGATGGGTGGAGGTGAGGAAGGAGGAGGAAGGTCCACGCAAACATGGCATCGAGACACCAGCCCAAGGATGCTGGTGGGGGAAGAGAGAGGCCCAGCGTCTCACTCCCAGCTCCCCCAGCGCCACCCCAGGTCAGGGCCTCTCCTTGGCTGAAGCCATAGGTGGAGCCAACCCCAACCACCCTCACTCCCAGCTGGGAGGTTGGGCTTCACTACACTGCCATCCTGGCTTTGCACTGAGGCTCCACCGCTTGCCAGCTGCATGACCCAAGCTAGCCAGTGAACCTTGCAGAAACTCAGTTTCCCGTCTGAAACTGGAAATGGCAACCCCAGCCTCAAAGCGTTGCTGAGATCATTAAACAGAGTTAAATGCTCACAAGGTCGCGAAGAGATAAAATGATTTTAAAACATAAGTTCCACATCTACCTGGCCACTTTCCAAACACAGCAGCCACCTGAACCCAGAGGAAAATGCATTGAAGGAAATCAAGGATAACTCGGATGAGAAAACTTGGAGGTGAGTAAAACCCCAGTGTGTAAAGTGTTCATCACCATTCTGACGATCGAAGAAAACAAAATGAAACACAACAAATATTGCATGGAGGCAAATCACAGTGGCCCAAAGCCCTGTGAGTTTGGGCTTGCCTGTGGACGGGGCATGGCACTGGGGAGGCTGAAACATGTAGTATCTCCTCTGACCCTCAGACTATATGCCTTTTTCAATGTTGCCTCCATCAGACAAATGAGGACACTGAGGTTCTGCTATCACAACAGCTTCCCCAGAGAGCCCCAACTAGGGCTAAGGAAGATCAGAAACCCACTCCAGCTTCCCAGAATCACATCCTCTCTCTACCATTCCTCCATGGGTTCTCTCCATGAACATTCCAGATGATCCAATCCCTCACCCTGTGTATTCCCCTCATCACAGAGACATCTCACACCCTCTCCTGGTCTCTCTCATCATTTCTAAATGATAAGAAAAACTCCGGTTGCACAAAGCACAGACTTGACTCAAACAGGAGGAACAGAAAGGACATCCATTGACTCCTATGCCGGGGATGCGCCCGGGGGTGCTCAGGCTTTTGGCGTAACTGGGACCAGTGCCCTGTGCGTAGCACCAGTCAAGTGGAAAATACAAGGTATCACCAGCTCCTACCAGGCCCTTCTTTTCCGGCCTCACTGCCTTCACCCCCGAAGCCTGTACTCCTCAAACCTCCCCTCCTAGACAAAAATGGCCCACAGAGCACCGCCTCTAATCACAGGTGGAGCACCACACCTCTGAGCATTGCCTCAAAGAAGGTGGGACACAGATCTGTGTCCTGTCTGTCCCTAACCCACCTTGCGCTTGAGGTGCCATCTCAATCCTTCCTCACAGCAACACCCCAACATGTCCACGTATGATGCCCAGCGTTTGGGATAAAGAGAGTGAAGAGAAGCCAAGCAACTAGCCCAAAGTCACCTGGCCTGTGTGGCAGCACCGGGCTTCAGGCTGGGTCTAGTGCCCTGGGTGGCTTCCCACGCAGGGGCCACCAAGGTGGCACGTGACACCTAACTCTGCCTCGTCATGTGTGAGTCCGGTGCTTTTCGAGTGCATCCTGTGCTGTGTGTGAGTGAGTGTGTGTGTGTGTGTGTGTGTGTGTGTGTGTGTGCGTGTGCTCAGTCATGTCCAACTCTTTGAGACCCCATGGATTGTAGCCCGCCAGATTCCTCTGTCATGGAATTTTCCAGGCAAGAATATTGGAGTAAGTTGCCATTTCCTACTTCAGTTTCATTGGCTGAAGCCCAGTAAAAGAATAAGCGTCTTTAAAAAATAATTTTGCATATAACACTTGCCGAACTGCTTAAAGAAATTAAATTCACAAATCAATTTTTGTTTTAGCGTGAAGGTAATCTTGTCAATACTCAGATCTTCTAGGTTCTTCCCTCTCTTTCAATAAATTGAAAGGAGAGGCTGAGAGCAGTGAATTCGCCCTGGGCTGGGCTTACCTGCCCCTCTACAAGGCTTCCCCCTGCCCTGCGGACCATCAGCCTGGATCTCAGGGCACTCAGCTCAGCACAAATCCTCAGGCTCCTGGCACTCTTCTGCATCCCCGATGGGGCAGTCAGCTTCCTGTCTCTCCCTCGGCTCTTTCCCAGTCTCAGCATCTCCACTTTCTCCATCCATTTTCCCCTCCCCTTGTCTCTCTGCATCTCCTCCCTGTGTATACACATAAACTCACTTTATGCTTTATATCAAAACCAGTTTCTTTCAAATTGGGGAGAAAAACTGTCCTGAGAAAACTAGATATATTTTCGCCAATATTGCCAGGTGGTGGTAGCTTTCCCCAAAGGCCTCAATATCCCTGTTCTCTCCTGTGTCTCCAGGGAATTGTCCCTGAAGAGCAAAGGCATCTGTTCACATAGGCACCGAGGCTCCCATTCTTCCTCTGGGCCTTTCCTGATCTGCTCTGCCTGCCCCTGGGGGTCCTAGACCTCCAGGAGACCTTGGGCAGGAGCCCTGAGAGTGCCCAGCAAATGCTCAGCACGGCCCCTCCTGTCCTTCCCTGCACCTTCCTGCTCGGGCCGAGCTCCCTCGGCCAGAGCTCTGCCTGTTGGAAATGCCTCAGCCCAGGACACCCAGTGGAGGTATGGAGGCAAGGTGGGCAGGGGGCCTCCCACACTGACTACAGGGCTATAACTGCAAAGATCAGCTGGTTTTGAGGGTCCTCTGTCTGTTATGACAGATGATGAGCATGTTGGGCCGACCCTGGGTAAACCCCTGGGAACGCCCATCTCAGAACTCAGCAGCCTTCTGAGGACAGAGTGAGCTTAACAGACAAGACACGACGGGCTCTGAGTGGCAGGCCATCTGTCACACGGTCCCATTGAGGCCCTCTCTGTTTTCCCCTAAATGACGACTTTTCCCACTCTGATCTCACCTAAGAGCATGTCAGATGTAGACAAGAATAGGAGACCCTTGGGGACAGCGGTCTTCTCTGGCTAATCAGCCTGCTGACAGCTGTCCAGCAGAGCACAGACACGAGTCCCACGGTGTCGTGGAAAGAGCTTCAAGTGAGGCTGAACTTCAGTTCCGGCCCCATCACTTCTAGACATGTGACCTTGGGCCAATTACTTGGTTTCTACATCCTGGCAGGGAACGAGTAGCCACTCAGAATGAGAACGGGTGGTGGAGTTTAGCAGAGAACTATTCAGAAGGGAAGGGCGGGATTTGAGACAAGCTAAAGAACCAATAACAGGAAGCAACCCTGAGCAGCCCAAAGTTTGAAGAGTGGAAGGAAAGAGCCTCTGCATGGACAGGAGTTGCAGCCTTTGGTAGAGGGATGCAGCCTTCAGTAGAGGGATGCAGCCTTCAGTAGAGAGATGTAGCCTTCAGTAGAGGGATGCAGCCTTCAGTAGAGAGATGCAGCCTTCAGTAGAGGGATGCAGCCTTCAGTAGAGAGATGCAGCCTTCAGTAGAGGGATGCAGCCTTCAGTAGAGGGATGCAGCCTTCAGTAGAGGGATGCAGCCTTCAGTAGAGAGATGCAGCCTTCAGTGGAGGGATGCAGCCTTCAGTAGAGGGATGCAGCCTTCAGTGGAGGGATGCAGCCTTCAGTGGAGGGATGCAGCCTTCAGTAGAGAGATGTAGCCTTCAGTAGAGGGATGCAGCCTTCAGTAGAGGGATGTAGCCTTCAGCAGAGAGATGCAGCCTTCAGTAGAGGGATGCAGCCTTCAGTAGAGAGATGCAGCCTTCAGGAGAGGGATGTGGCTTTCAAGTAGAGGGATGCAGCCAACCACAGCAGAAACAAGAGAAGCTTCCTCTATTCCCACCTCCCACTGCCCTGTGCCTCCTCACCAACACACCCAACCAGAAGCCAAAAGGCAAGGGACCCATGGAACTAGTCCAGCCTGTTCAGTCCCAGGAGAAGAGGGAACACACCCAGAACATGTTAAGCCGCAGTAACCAGATTTACAAAATGGAAGCAATAATAACCACAAGATTATCAAGACAATGCAACAAAATAATAGCCTCTGGAACACAGGAGCTGTCTACCTCTCTTTTCACCACTGCCCTGTGCTTGCTTGAGTCTCCCCCAAATCAGGACTAGAGAAGGAAATGGCAAGCACTCCAGTATTCTTGCCTGGAGAATCCCATGGACACAGGCGCCTGGCAGGCTACACTCCATGGGCTGGCAAAGAGTCGGACACGACTGAGCAGCTAAACGGCAAATCAGGATACATCCCTTCACCCGGCAGCTCCCCCAGAAACAGCCACCAGCATCCCAGGATGTCCTCTATTCATAAAACAGTGACACCCAAAGTTTAAACATCAGTTTACACAGCTCTTAATCTGATTTAATGCTCACAGCAGCCCAGGCAGGTATACGCGTTTGTCCTTACTTTACCGATGAGGAACTGGGACCCAGATTAATCACTTTGCCCAGTACATGTGCAGAAATAAGAGAGCCATGACTCCAACCCTCTTCCCCACCTTCTAGGTCTGTGTTTCTTTACATTTATTCAACATTTTGCATCTCACACCTATGAAGGGAGTAAAGCGTGTATCTCCTTCTCAATTTTCTGACCCACCCAGAGGAGACCAGGGTCTGTCTGTGTGGCCTGACTCTGCAGATCTCTTCTGAGTGCAGTTTTTGCTTCAGCTCCAAAACTGAAACTTTTCACAAGAGAGAAGGAAGCTCTGGAGGCTGAGGGAGGGTACAGAGGCACTTCTCCAAATCTGGAGGAGAGAAATCAGAGAACACTTTCTGAAAGATATATTATCTGGGTTGAGGCTGAAAGAATCCATGGGCCTTATCCGCAGAGAAGGGAAGAAAAAATATTTTCCAGATCAGCGGTCAGCAAAAGCTGGTCTTATCGCAAGACTGCAAGTTGTCCAGCATGACTGGCGCTGAGAACTGGGTGACCTGACCACAGAGGGCACCAGGTGGGGGCCGGTCACCCTCCCCACCCCCTCCTCACATCCGTGCTGTCTCTTGTCCTGCCAGCAGGCAGCATGAAGCTCTGCCGGCAGCAGAAGTCAGCCCTGTGTCCTGTTGCAGACTGACCCACATGCAAGGACCCTCAGGGCCATCACGTCCCTCCTCCATCAGGCCCTCCAAAGTGACTCCCTGCCCCCGGCACTGACACAGCCTGGTCCCAATTACAGGGTAAGAGGACTCCTCACCAGGAGCTTCCAGATCGTGCTATTATCTTTATGTAACATTTATATTTCCTTTTGTCCTCTGCAGCCTCAGGACTTCCGGCTCCTGATTAGTCATGGAGTGCGACTTCTGCTGCAAGGAAAAAGGGTCTGGATGGCTTTATTCTGCTCCCTGGCCTCTCAGGTCCTTTTGTTAAGCTGTCCCCTGTTCCCCACCCCACACCACCGAGAGGGCTGACGCCCCATGACAAACTGAGAAAAAGAGAGAGCAGCCAGCTATATGTGCTAAAGTGTAAGCCTCTGCCCATTTATTACAGGGCAAGAGAAAATCAACACAGGCTGTCAGGAGGAAACGGACTTGATGTTTAGAGGAGGGAGGGAAGAGGAAAGGAAAGAAGGGAAGGAAAGAAAGGAGAGGAAGAAGAGAAGGAAGGAAAAACACCAGAGGGGGCAAATATATTCAGAGAAGTCAAGTGCAGTATGAGATGAGGTCAAAGGTAGGATTGCAGGACTGGAGGGAGATTTCCCTGGTAGTCCAGTGGCTAAGACACTTAGCTCCCAATGCATGGGGGCCAGGTTCAATCCCTGGTCAGGGAGCTAGGTCCCACATGCCACAATTAAGTGTCTGAATGCCACAACCAAAGATCCAGCATACTTCAAGTTAAAAAAAAAAAAAAGATCCTGCAAGCTGCAACTAAGACATGGTACAGCCAAAAAAATTAATATTAAAAAATAAAATGAACTCCTTTGCCTACAAAAAAAGAAAAAAAAAACTAGATGGGTCCAGCTCACATAACAACTTGCTAGGCATGGCAAATAGCTTAAATTTAAATGTAAGTGGGAATTTTTGAAGGTCCTTGCGTAGATAAGTGACGAGATCTGATTTACAATTTTCAAAGAACACTCAGTGTTCTATATACAGACAAAATTCTAAGAAGCAATACAGGTAGCACAGAGGACTGTTAGGAGACTGTTAGAAAATGCTAAAGGAAGAAATGGTGGAGCTGGGGGCACTCAGAGCAGCACGGGAGATGGAGAGAGGCGAACAGATCCAGAGTCTCTCTTAAGAAGAGCCCCTGCAAGGCTCACTTATGGGCTGGATGTTGGGGTGAAATGCTTAGATGAACTAAAGATGGTTCCCAGGCTTGAGTTTGAGCCACTGGGGAAAAGGTGGTGACATTTACCAACATGGCAAACAGTAAGGGAGGAACAACTTTGGCGGTAAGGTGAGAAAATTAAGCCTATTTTTTTTTTAATGTATTAAGTTGAGATACCCATTAGTCACCTAAGTGGAAATGTCAAGTTAGCAGGATATATGAGTCTGCAGCTTTAGGGTGTTAGTGCTGGAGATATAAATTTGGAAGTCATTATCATGAAGGTGGTATTTAAACCCACGGAAGTGGATGAGGTCACCTAAGGAGACAGTGTGCAGGTAAAGAAGAAAAGGGGACCCACAGCTGATCCAACATTTGGACCCAGAGCAGGGGAGGGTGATCCGGCAGAGAAGACTTTGTGAAGACGGGCTGGGGGGCGGGAGTGGGCGCTGGAGAGAGCGGTGGGAGTGAGGCCAGAACCAGCTGGCAAAACTTTGGCTTCAGGAAGCCAAAGGAACCAGCCACGTGACTGGAAAATAGACTTGATGACAAGGAAGAGACCCTGGAACTAGCCAGGGAGGAGGCTGATGACGACCCGACAAAGCAGTGGCTGTAGCGGAGTGGGTGGGGGCCATATTCAGCCCAGATGGTGGTAGCAGAAACCAGAGTGGTGATGATGAGGTCAGCGGACATTGAAGACGAGACCCTGAGATGAAAGCAGGGGCAAATGCCCGAAGCCACTGGGTCCATGGCAAAGGCGGGAGATTTCAGAGCAAACCATCCGAGTAGAGGATGCACCTGTGATGGAGACCACAGGTGTGAGTCCCCTCTGATGGAAGCAGGAAGCATCGTCCACTGAAACAGGAAACGAAAAGAGTATAGCAGCAAGCATTCCCAACCTAACTGCTTCTAACTGATGCCGTTTGGGTGCTGCGCCACCTCATGGGCATTCTAGAAGGATGGGCAGTTGTGGCCAGACAGCATGATCTTCTTCTTCTTTTTTTCTTTTGGTGTTCTAGCATTGATCATTATTAGCAGCATAGCTTAGGTTCTCTGTCTTTAAGATAAGGCTTAGATAGGATCCATCTAGTTCTAATACACTGACTCTGAAAAACTTCACAAGATACACATTTATCAAGTAAAGGGTGTCTTGAGTATTCTTTGGTGAGAGACATGGTACTTGCTTACATAAAAATTGTTTTTCACCTCTGGGTAACTATGAATATAACATATCTTTTTTTATATATAATATAACG